>NW_004955468.1:3605245-3611293 GCF_000276665.1 Chinchilla lanigera | reverse complement strand
TCCTTTTCTTGGAATCAGATGTGAAGATAATAATAATAATAACACCCCAAATGAGTAATAATTTCAAATCCTCACTCCCACCTTTTTTTTTCCTCTGCAGCTCCCTAATATGAGTAACAGAATGAATTTCCTTTCTCTCCTCGGGGGCCAGATCTGTTCTCTCACCCTTCCTATGGAGGAGGGAATGACCCTGAAGATGGAGATAGAAAAGACTTTCAGCCCTCCAGCAGGAATATTTCTCTTCCAGACTCTCTCCTTGATAAGATCACTCCCCACATGGTTGTAAAGGAATCAGGAAATGTGAAGAGAAGCAATGTATCCCTAGGGGAGAAATTCCTGGTGTCTCAAGAGATACTTTCATCTTGTCTTTCCAGCAAGATGAAATCTTGCCTGCCACACTTGTGCACATTTTCAATCCCCATCTTCAATTATTACTTACTATTTTCTCTCTGGGTTTTTCACACATTGGTGGTGCATTCAACCTCTTGAGGTTTGCAGTTAAATAGAGGTCTTCATGAAAGACTGTGCTACATGCATACCCATATTTGTAGCAGCACAATTCATAATAGCTAAATCTTGAAAGGGGCTTATATGCCCATCAGCAGATGAGCAGATAAAGAAAATGTGGTATTTATACACAATGGAGCACTACTCTGCCATGAAGAAGGATACATTTGAGTCATTTGTAGGAAAATGGATGCCTCTTAAAACTATAATGTTGCATGAAATAAATCAAACACAAACTTAAATACCACATGGTTTCTCTTACACAAGAAACTCAAAATATAAAGAACAAGATGATAGATAGATAATAGGAAACAGAGAGATAGATCTTTTGCAAAAGGAAAAGAGACCAAGATATGAAGGGAAGGAGAAGAAAGGGGAGGAGAAAGAGATGAAAAAAGAATTAAGATGTGTTATGTGCACGTACCCACTCTCCATGAGGAATGTAATCATTATGTACTCCAAACATGTACCAAGAAAAGTAAAAACTGAAAAAAAGAGGTCCTCATGGGCCTATATATACAGTGTTAAACAAACTCCTAGAAAACATAAGAGAAAGTCTAGGTCCCTGTGGGTTTGGCAATGGTTTTTAGACACAACATCAAAAAACATGATCCGTGAAACACAGAACTGAGAGGCAGGACTTGATTAAAGTTAAGAACTTGTGCTGTGGAATGGAAAGATAAACCACAGACTGGGGTAAAACCTATGTAGAATGTGTATCTGATAAAAGACGCATACTCAAAATATACAAGGAACTCTTAAAAATCAACAAATAACCCAATCTAGAAATAGACAAAAGATCTTATCAGGGCTGGATAAGATGTGTTGGTGCAAGTCTGTGACCCCAGTACCCGAGGCGGCTGAGGCAGAAGGATTCCAAGTTCAAGTCCATCCTGGGCACTGTAGTGACTTAGTGAGGCCTTGTCTTAAAATAAAATTAGAAAGGGCTGGGGATGTAGCTCAGTGAGAAGGTCCTGGGTTCGATCTCTTGTACTGTAAAACAAAACAAAATGCAACACAACACAAAACAACCACATACTTCACAGATACACACAGAAAAAGCAAATGAAGATATGAAAGAAGATCAGTATCTTATGTCACGAGGGAATTATACATTTAGACAGTAATGAGATGCCACAGCTTACCTATTAGAAGGTCTAATGTAGAAACCACCGGCCCTGCCAAGTACAGGTGAGAATGTGGGAGGACAGGAACTCTCCTTCTTTGCTAATGGGAATGCAAAATGCTACCATTTTGTAAGACAACTTGATGGTTTCTTACAAAACAATTTGTCTAACCATATGATTCAGCAATTTGTTCCTTATGATTTATCCAAATGAGTTGCAAGTTTATACCCACCAACTACTTGCACATGCTTTTTTTTTTTTCAGTGCTTGGGGACAGAATATAGGTGCTCTGCCACTGAGCTACATCCCCAGCCTCTTGGTTTATGAATGTTTACAGCCTCTTTATTTATCCAAGACTTGGATGCAACCAAGGTATCTTTTGATAGGGAAGGGCTTAGCAAACATTCATTCATTCAATGAAATGTTATACAAAAATAGACAGAGATTTTTTGGCCCATAGGAAGACATGGAGGAACCTTAAATGCATACTTCCGGCTATGAGAAGCCAATGTGGAAATGTCCATAGCATATGATTCCAACTACATGATAATTTGGATAAAGCAAAACTATGAAGACAGTGAAAAAGATAAGTGGTTTTCAGGGATTTAGGAGGAGGGAATGGGAGAAGAATGAATTGGTAGAGCACAGGAGGGTTTAGAATAAACTACTGTATATGACATAGTAATGTTGGATACATTTGAAAGCCCATAGAATATACAGCACAATGTGAACCCTACACTATGAACTTTAGTTAGTAATAATATTCATAATTGCTCATCAGTTTTGACAAATATACCACACTAATGCAGAGCTGAGAGTGAGGCATTATGTGAGAATTCCTTGTACTTTCACTTAAAATTTTCTATAGTGAACTAAAAACTGCTCTAAAAAATAAAGTCTTAGTTTAAAAATAATCTTAAGGGCTACAGATCTTGCAGAGTTTTTTTCTGTTGCTAAAGTCTGAAACAATTTTTGGAATTTCAGATGGGTTTCATTAACCAGAACCAGAAATCGATTAGTTGTTCTGGTATTTTGGCCAAACACACCTCTGAAAACTCTAGTCTATAACAAAGAGTATAGAATTTCTATCAACAATGCATTTGGCAGTAAGTACCCTTGACCAGTCTGAAAACACAGACAGAAGACACACCTACCACTCCTGAATCTGTCTTCAGTGACTAGTTGTAGTCATAGCAGCAGCAGCAGCAGCAGCAGCAGCAGCAGCAGCAGCAGCAGCAGCAGTAGTAGTAGAAGTAGTGGCAGCAGCAGTAGTAGAAGTAGTAGTGGTAGTAACAGCAGTAGCAACAGTATTAGAAGTAGTAGTAGTTATAATCATAGAAGAAGAAGTAGTACAAGTAATAGTAATAATAGTTGAAGTAGTAGTTATAATAGAAGTATTAAAAGTAAAAGTAGTAATAAAAATAGTACTAGCAGTAAAGCAATAGTAGTAACAGAAATAGTAATAATTGCAGCAGTAGTAGAAGTAATATCGGGGCCCTGGCCTAAGACTACAGATCCCCTACTCAGAGAGGTACAACGACAGAATAAAACATAGACAAAACATATATTTTAGTTACAGGGGTCACCAGGATGGTCAAAGCCAGTGATGGCTATGATATGAGGCACCAGTCCCTTGGCCTTTATTAGGTCAAGCATGACTTGGTGTGTGCTGGTGGGCTGCAGGAAGCAGAAAGGGTGAATCGCAGATGTGGTCAAGGTTCAAATATTGAGGAATAATACAGTTTTGGGAAAGCACAGAGGAGCAGATCAGGGTTAACTAGTAACCCGATTGCCTGCTAGCTGCAACTACTGAGCTATGGAATTTGTATGAGTCAAGCCCTCAGCTGCCATATTATCTTGCTTTGAGGAACCAGAACTTCACAGACCATTTGCTAGTCTCAGCTCTGGCCATTGGCTGAAAGAGTAATCTGTCCTTAAGCCCGCTGGGGGTCATGTAGGCCTAGGACGGACTCTCAACTTATTTTTATGCCAATTTATTAATATTAATTATTCCCTGCTCTGTACCATCTCAGGCTGGTCCTCAGCAATGTACTAGTAGAAATAGTAGTAGTTATAATAGTTTGAAGTTGTAGAGGAATAATATTAGTAGGAGAAATAATAGTTGCAATAGTAATAGTAGAAGTAATAGTAGCATTAGGAGTAGTAGTAGAAATAGTAGTTGCAACAGTAGCAGAAGTAATAGCAGAAATAGTAGTAGTGCCATTCTGATAAAATGGTATCAAGTCTATATGCTATCAACATGACTTTGCTCTCCTGGCCAATGTAGTTTCTTCACTGTAAAGCTCTTCTTTCCCCTCTTCCATACTGTAATCTTTGGAAGGAAGTTATGATGCTTAAGGAATGGGCAGCTATGTTCAACCTTCTTGAGGACAGAATGCATAAAAACATTATGTGGAATTCTGTATGGATGATTAGTCTAATTTCCTCATTATTTATTCAGTGATGTATATGTATTAATAATATGCATTCATGGCTATCTATAATGTCATTTAAATTATAACTCAATACTATTTATTTTGTGGATCAAATGTTCCATCTTTTGCAGCTGAAAGCTCTTTCAGTTGTTCCTGTGTCCCTTTCACATATTTCCATACCTGCTTTTTTGGATCACTTCTCTATTTCCTGGCACTACGACATACTCCTGGCTTATTGTTATGGTTGATACATTGTGTCAGCTTGGGGAGTCTAGAGGTTTGGCTAAGTGACTCAGCAGTTATGCATCTTGGGATGAAAAGGACATGCCCTTGTCCTTCTGGGATGTTGCTCATTGTGTCAACTTGAGAAGTTTAGAAGGTTAACTATGTGACTCAGCAGGGAGCCAGGGTGCTTACTGTGTATTCATCCTGAGCCTGTATAAGAGGAGGACATGGAGATTGTGTGAGTGCTACATGCCCCCTGGGTAGGGGTACCTTGCTTACAATATAAGGGAGGGAAAAAGGCTTGCTCCTCTCTGCCACTCTTCCTTTTTGCTCTTGTTGCTTTGCTGTTCTGATGCCAAGAACTGTCGCCCTCTGCCATGTGCCACTCTGCCTTGGAGCCAGCTGAGTATGGACTAAACCCTCCACATACTGTAAGCTAAATAAACTCCTTCCTTCATTATGTGTGTTGGGTATTTTGTCTCAGCAATGAGAGGAAAGTAACCAAGACACTTAACTTATTTAAATACTAGTCTTTGAAATAGCCATCTGCCCAAGGATCCCTGTGTATTAGTCAGGATTCTTTAGAGAAAAAGAATCAATAGGACATGATACATGAGAGAGAGAGAGAGAGAGAGAGAGAGAGAGAGAAAGAGAGAGAGAGAGAGAGAGAAAGAGAGAAATATGACAGATTTCTTATGAGAAATTGGTTCATATGATTATGGAAGCTGAAAAGTCCCAAGATCTGTAGTTGGCAAGGTGGAGACCCATGAAAGCCAATATTATAATTCCAATCTAAGTTTAAAGTCCTGAGAACCAGGGCAGCCAATGGTGTAAGTTCTAGTCTAAGATCAAGTTCAAAGGCAGGAGAAGACACTCTCCCATCTGAAAGACATATGCAGATTCTTCCTAATTCAGCACTTCTGTTCTATTCAGGCCTTCTATAGAACAAACTAAGACCACCCACACGGGGAAGAGCAATTAGTCTACAGATTCACACGTTAACGTCATCCAGAAAAACCCTCACAGACATGCTCAGAATAATATTTAATCAAATATCTAGAATCTCTATGGTTTGGTAAAGCTGGCATAAAATTAGCCATATGCCCTGCTTTCCTTTATGAGAGAGTCGTATAAGTGCACTCATTACTATTAGAGCCTTATTGCTTCTAGGCCCTCTCAAATGACAGAGCAAAAAAAATACAGCTGTGTATACTAACCTGTAGATATACACAGCTCTATTAGTTTTTGATATATAGCCATATTTATTCATATTATGATAAGGATTAATTCATTACCAGATATGTCATTCTAACTTTCTTTCCTTGCTTTTTTGTAAACGTCTCCATCTAGCCATCCACCACACATTTATTTGTTCAATGCCAAAGTATAGTGGTTTCATAATTGTTAACCCTTATATCCACCAGATATAACTTTCCCAATTATATCTGCTCATATACAGTTCCTACAGCCTTTAGTCGCAAGTCCCTACTCTTTTCCGTAGTTAATTAGATCCATACCATTTTCTCCCAACTTCTTCAGTGAAGTTATTTCATACAAGACAAATTGGGGTATTTCCATTCAATGTTATAAAAAATAGGCAGAAAACATTATTTGAGGTATATCCACTCAATGTTATACAAAAATAGAAAGGTGGATATATATATGTATATATTCGAAGGCCTTTGAATTGAGCTACATCCTCAGCCATTTTCAGTTTTTTAAATTTTTTTTTGTTTCTGTTTGTTTGGTTTGGG
>NW_004955468.1:3560810-3605078 GCF_000276665.1 Chinchilla lanigera | reverse complement strand
TCTTCTTCTTCTTCTTCTTCTTCTTCTTCTTCTTCTTCTTCTTCTTCTTCTTCTTCTTCTTCTTCTTCTTCTTTTTTTTTGAGACAGGGTCTCATTAAATTGCTAAGTTGCTCAGGTTGAGCCCAAACATGAGATTCACCTGCCTCAGCCTCCAGAGGGTTGGGATCACAGGCATGTGCCACTACACCCAGACTATTTGTAATACAGTTACATTGCTTTATAACCATCTACATCCCATTCTAGGATTCTTCAACCTCCTAAATGATTTTTAAAATTTGCATAATTGAGATTCACTCTTTGTGTTATAAATTTCTACAGATTTGATAAGAGCAGTATCAAATAGCCATTACAATATAGTACAGAATACATTCGCTGTTATGGTTTGTGTATGGATGTCCCTCCAAAGCCTCATGCGGTCATGGGAGGTGGGCTTTTTAGAGGCAGATGAATCTAGTTTGTGACTGATTCATGGTCTAATGCTGGGATTAAGAGTGTGAATGCTGCACCCACCCCAGGTTGTGTTAGGGATGGAAAGAGGCTTGCTCTTCCCTCTTCTCTTGTTGCTTTCGGTATCTTCCACCGCCATGCTGATCATGAACTGAAACCTCTACAAACCATGGGCTAAATAAACCTTTCCTCCATAACTTTGGGTGTTGAGTATTTTATCTCAGCAACAAGAAAAGTAACTAACACATCACCCTATAAAATCGCCTGCACTTTACAATTAGGTCTATTGATCTGTTTACTGTCTATGGGTTTACCTTTTCCAAAATGTCACATAAATGAAATCACATAGCATATACCCTTTTCAGGTTGGCTTCTTTCATTTAGAAATAAGCATTTAATATTCATCCTCTTTAAAAAAAATCACTAAATAGTGTTCTATAGAATGATCTGCCATCTTCGCTTGTCCTCTTATTTACTGAAGGACACTTTGGTTGTTTCCAGTTTTGGTGATGATGAATGAATCTGTAAATACTCACATGCATACTTTTGTGTGAGCACAGGTTTTCAAATCATTTGGACAAATACTCAGGAGCATGACTGCTAGATTGGATGGTAAGGTGATGTTTAGCTGTGTGAGCAACTGCCAGACTATTTCAAAGAGGCTGCGGTGCTCTGCTTTGTCATCAGCCATGAGTGAGAGTCCCTGCTGCTCTGCGTCCTCTCAATGGCATGTGGTATTGTCAGTTTTTGGATCCTAGGAATTCTAATATGTGTACAGTAGCATTACATTCTTGTTTTAATTTGCATTTCCTTAATGACAAATAATGTTGAACATCTTTTCATATACTTACCACCTATCTGTATATCTTTAAAGATAATTTTATTTTTAAATAATCAAAAACCTACAGAAAAGTGAATAGAGTTTGAAGAATTTTTTTATTCCTTTTTAGGTATATCTTGTCTTTTTTCAATAATGCATATTTTTATTGGTGCATATTCATTGTATAGAATATTGGATTTCATTGTGGCTTTTTCTCCTCAGTACTGTGAATTGAACCCACTTTCTTTGTACTGAGCTGTGTCCATAGACTTCAAAAAATTTTTGTATTTTGAGACAGGGTGTCATTAGGTTGCTAACTTGGCCAGGCTGGGTTTGGACTGGTGACCCTCCTTCCGTAGCTTCCCACAGTGCTGAGATTACAGACATGTGCGGCCATTGGTCCCTTTTAGTCAGATCTGTGCTTCGACCTTTCTTTGTTTTTCATGACCCTGAACCCAGGCTAGTTATTTTATAAACAAACTGTCCCTGAGTTGGTTTGCCTAATATCTCCTCATGTTTATTTTTTT
Organism: Chinchilla lanigera; assembly: GCF_000276665.1. Lineage (NCBI taxonomy): Eukaryota > Metazoa > Chordata > Mammalia > Rodentia > Chinchillidae > Chinchilla > Chinchilla lanigera. The sequence goes on along the minus strand of NW_004955468.1, from coordinate 3,603,284 downwards.
TGTTTTGTTTTGCTTTGTGTTTTTGGTACCGGGAATCAAACTCAGGACCTTGTGCTTGCCAGGCAGATGCTATGCCGCTGAGCTATCTCCCCGGCTGTCTCCTCATGTTTAGATTTAGCTAATGTGGTTTAGGCAGGAATATCCCAGAGGTGATGTTGTGCTCTTATTGCATCTCATTTCTGTTGGTCCCATCGATGAAAATGTTCACCTGACTAAGATGTAGCTGTATGCTTCAAGCTTCTCCTCTTATCTTTGCAATTGATAAACATGTATCTTGCAATTGATAAACATATTCTTGTACAAGATGCTACTTTAAGGCTCAGTAGCTGATTCTTCAGCAAGCCCCATCTAGTTTAGTATCCACTGATGATTCTAAATGACTCAGTTATCACTGTTCTGGTTGTGAGATGACTTTCTCACTGCATCATTCTTTGAACCTTTGGCATTGTGCTATGGGGAATCATTCTACTGCTCTTCCCAATTATTTATTTATGACTATGCATCCACCCATGTATTTCTGTATTTTTCAGTGGATTATAATTGACTAGACTTGAACAGCAACAGGTCCTTCCGTGTCCCTCTGACACGTCTCTATCATTATTGGAGCAAGTTCTTTTTTCTCCGTGAGATTTTCCAAGCTCATCCCTTCTAGTGGAGAATAACATTTAGAGAGAAAGATATGGATGCTAGGTGAACTCGTGGCTTTTGGGATAGGGTCCACTGCCTCCAGAGACTCTCAGAAAACAGAAAATATATGAAGGTGTCTATATACAGTATGTACAAATATACATAGATTTATATAAATACACATTATTTGTTTTTACATGCATTTTTATATCCACAGTGGTTCCCCATTATGCACAAGGGATATGTCCCAAGACTTAATGGATGCCTGAGACCTTTGATAGTACAAAACCCTACATACAAACCACAGAGGAAAGGGCCATATAGTTCTAGTTTAACTAAATAGACACAGGAAGAAATATCCACAAGCCTTATCTCAAATCACAGTAAAAACAAGTTCAAGCTGTATGTGGTGGTGCACACTTGTAATTCCAGCACTCTGGGAGGATGAGGCAGGAGGAGTGCAAGCTCAAGCCCAACCTGGACAACTTAGAAAAAGTTGTCTCAAAATATAAAGGGTCTAGGATATAGTTCAGTGTGAAGGCCCTTTGTTTAGCCCTCTAGTACTAAAAAAAAAAAAAAAATCAACATGGTTCACAGATCTAAATTCAAGTGCCAAAATTATAAAACTTGTAAGAGAAAACACAGAAGAATGTCTTTACAACTTAGAGTAAGCATATCTCTAATATACTGGAAGCAATTACTATAAAAGAAAAAACTGATAGACTTCAGAATTAAAACCTTTCATTGGATATAGTAGCACACACCTTTACTTCCTCAGGAGGAACTCAGGAGGCCGAGACAGGAGGATCAAGTTCAAGGCTAGCCTGAACTACATAGTGAGACCCTTACTCAAAAAAAAAAACAAAAAACAAAAAACAAAAAAGCTAAAACCCTTTGCTCATCAAAAGATACCACTGAAAAATGAAAAGATAAATCACAGACTGGTCAAAACATTCACAAGACATTTATCTGACAAAGGACTAGTATCTGGGATATATAAGAATCCTTACTAACTTAATAACAAAAAGTCCAAAAAATGGCAGAAAGCTTTGAAAAGATGCCTTACAAAGGATAATATGAGTGATCATTAAGGACATGAAAATGTACTCAAAAAAAAAAAAAAACAAAAAACCTAGAAAGAAATGTACTCAATATCATTAGTTATCTGGGAAACACAAATTAAACCACAATGAGATACTAAGACAAACCAATCAGGGTAATTAAAATATAAAAAACTGTCAACTCCATATGTTGGTGAGGATTTGGGCAGCTGGAATTCTTATGATTTTGTTTTTTTTTGGTGCCAGGAATCAAACTCAGGACCTAGTGCTTACCAGGCAGGCGCTATGCTGCTGAGCAATATTCCCAGCCCTCCTTATGAATTTTTACTGGGGAAGTATAAACATGTCTGTAACTTACTTTGAAATGCATCAGAATATGGGTGGTGTCTTAGTTACTTTTTCTCATTACTGAGACAAAATACCCAACATCTACAAGTGAAGGGAGAAAAGGATTGCTCACAGTGGGTAGGTTTCAGTCCATAATCAGCTGGCTCTGAGGCAGAGTGACATGGCATCACAGATGGAAAACAGTTCATGGCAGGCAAGAGGCAGTGAAGCAGTACAGCAGTGAAGCAGCAGCAGCATGCAGCAAGGTAGAGGCCTTTCTCTTTTATCCCTTCCAGGCTACCTGCCTTCGGTGGTACCACCCACAACCTGTGTGTCCCTTCCTATTATCCACACCCAAAACTACACTTAGCCAATAAGCGGACTAATTTATTAGTCACATACTGTTCATCCCAGCATCATATAACTTAAATGCACCATCACACAACTTAACCCCAGCACCACACAGCCTAAAACCAGCCACCTCTGAAAAACACATGAGGCTTTGGGGCAACATCTGGATACAAGCTGTAACCAATAGGGAGGCAGACTGTGTTTTCCAAAAATGACCAAAAGAACATTTTCCTTCCCATGTACTCTGGTAGAATGAAACCACGCCATTTCCCGCTTTTGGAGTCTGGATAAGAGTTTGACTACTTCTACTACTGGAGCCAGTGGAAATAATACTGTAAGGCTTACAAGGCTGGGTCAGAAAAGTTCATGATGCTTCCATTTAATTCAGTGGAGCATTTGTGCTTGGAACTCTGAGCCATCAGGGAAAGAATTCTACTACCTCGAGGCCACCACACTGTAAATGAAGCCAAATGAATGGAGAGGCCATATGGTATCACTTCATTTAGTTGTGTTAATTTTCAAATCATCCCAGTTCTACCCATGAGTAAAAGAGGCTCCAATTCTTCACCATCAAATCAAGCTCAGCCTAAGATTTCCAAACTGAATGTTAGCTACGCATCGTCATGAGATATGAATACAGAAAGATGAACTAAGGAAGGAAATTTTAGTTTTAAATGGAATTTAGAAATCAGGACTGGCTGGGATCGGAAACTATTTCTCATTCAGGTTTCTCTCAGTGGAAGATTTGCAAAGTAAAGGCATGTTCAGGTCATTGATAAAATCCAGGGCACTGTGAGGAAAACATCTTAGGGTAAAGGGGAAGCCAAGCGCCTTACCTTATTTAGATATGATAAAGTGTAAAGGTTGTGGCTTGTAGACCTTTTCATCCAGACAAAAAGCCTTTTAAGGATATGAACAGGGTACCTTGTAAATCTTGTGTTAAACAACATACTCCAAAGAATAATGAGGGTACTGTTCCATAGCAATCTCACTGGGAGCCCAAAGTAGAGAAAGGCTTATATTGAAATTATAAATTCATGAGTATGGTTTTTGTTAAGTAGAATAGATTACAAATTGATACAGAAGAAATCCACAAAGTTTTAAAGGAATTCAATTGGTTGGGTGCATTGTTTGTATATGGTCTGTGCCCCCCTAGGATTTACGTGTTAGAATGTAATAATCCCTATTGTGTGGTATTCGAGTTGGGCCTTTGGGAAGTGATTAGGATTAAATAAGGTCATCAGAGTGGAGCCCCCATCATTAAATGCTGATGGTTTTATAGGAAGAGGGAGAGAGAGAGTAGACATACATAGGTTCCCTGTCTCTTGCCACCCGATTACCTGTACCACCTTAGAACTCTACTGGCAGGGTCATGACCAGGTACAGCCCCTTGACAGTGCACTTACAAAACTGTGTGCCAGAATAAAGCTCTTTTCTTTATAAAGCAGCCTTTCTTAAATATTTGGTTTTAGTAATGCAAAATGGATGAGTATACATGGCCTGAAAGGACCACAGATAGTTTAAAATGAAGAGGTTTTGGACTTTCCTACTTTTGTAGGCAGCAAGGAGGCTCAGAAAGCTACTTAGTCACAGTCAGGGACATTTCTTATGGAAAAGGGAGGACTTGGAGGGCAGAGATAAGTTCCCAGAAGTGAAGCTCAGTTGTTTAGTTCATAGGTCTTCAAATAGAGAAGAGTACCAGGAACCACACCTGACAAGCATGATGCACACTTGGGTTTGATTCATATGAAGAAATCTTGGCCTTTCAGCATGAGCCTCATGATTTAATGGAATAAAATCAGGGGCACCCTAGGAAGGAGTGGGCATTTTGCACAAGAATGGTTATGACCTAAGGGGCAAATATGCCACCTCCAAAGGTGCTACAAACTCCATAAAATCTCCCATCTCACAAATCTCCTACAAAGTAAGCCTGCCATATCACCAGGATCTGTGGCTGCTCTGGCCAATAAAAACTGATGCTCTGTAACTTCCAAGGCTAAATTATAAAAGTCTTGTTTGCCAGAATTCACATATGGAACCATGAACTGCCACATAAGAAATCTGACTATTTTTGAGGCTACCATGCCGAGAGGAGGACCAAGCACTCTATGAGCAACTCTCGTCTATGTGCGTGAAGGTGCCTCCAGTTGATTCTAGTCCCCAGGCATCAGTCAACCTGACAAACTTATGGTTTAGATCTAAAATGTCCTTCGAAAGTCTCCTGTGGCCGGGTATGGTGGTCCATGCCTGTGATCCCAGCACTTAGGAGGCTGAGGCAGGGGGATCACTGTGAGTTCAAGGCCAGCCTGGGATGCATAGAAAAAACCTGTCTCAAAGAAAGAAAAAAAAAAGTCTCATGTGTGCGGAGGGGTCTTTGGGAAGGTGATTGGATCACCTCACTAGAGGCTTAATCCATTGTGAGTTCATAGCTGAATGTGATGATAGGCGGTACAACACCATTGAAAGAGTGGGTCACTGGGCATGATTTGGAAGGGTATATTTTTGTCCTTAGCTCCAATCTCTCTCTGCTTCTGGTTGCCATTGGGTGAGCAGACATCCTGTCAGGCCCATCCGCCATACCATTTCTGCCTCGGCGTCAGCTAACCATGCACTGCACCCACAGAAAGCATAAACCAAAATCAATTCTCCTCCTTTAAATTGTTGGTATCGAGTGTTTTGTCTCAGTGAGAGGAAGATGATTAATATACAAATCATTCACTATGTTCCATTTGAATGCCTAATTCATGGAATCTATGAGCATAGCAAAATGGCTTTTGGTTTAAATCACTAAGTTTGGTACATAATTGTAACCAAAGCAGACGGACTGAGGGATGGATGAACAAATATATGATAGTGCAAGCATAGTAAAATGTTAATTGCAGAATCTAGGTGGCTGTTCACTGCCTAATTCTTTCAAGTCTTCTGCATATTTGAACATTCTTACAGTGAAAATAGGCAGGAGGGAAGGAAAGGAACCACTGTGAATAACAGAGAAAGCACTCACCAGCATTTACTGTGTGTTACAACTGCTGAGTGCTACAAGTCCTTTTACATTCATTATCTAATTAAACCTTCCACTTGCTCCACAGATTGGTGCTATAATTTTCTCCATTTTACAGATGAGGAAACTGAGGCACAGAGAGGTGAAGTCAATTACCTAAGATCATTTCTTTGATGGAAAGTTAAAACAACAAATGGCATCTAATGATGCTTACCGTTTTACATTTCTCCAACACTGGATTCAATTTTTATAGGATGAAAAATAACAGTTATTTAAGATCTCTTCTTCAAGGATGGTATTGTTTCCTTCCCAGCATTTTTGAAGGTTTCACATTCTTTACCAAGTGATAAGAAAATCTCCCACATGGTTGGGGCTTAAAAAGATACAAAAGTTGTGATGCTAATTGCCACATTTTGTTCTCCCTGTACTCTGGAAGTGTAGACGGATAGGGCGGGCTCTTTTTTTTTTTTTTTTTTTTTTTTTTTTTTTGGTTTTTCTCCGGTACTGGGAACCGAACTCACGACCTTGCGCTTGCCAGGCAGGCGCTTTTGCCACTGAGCTAAATCCCCAGCCCAGGGCGGGCTCTTTTTATGCATGAGCACACTGTGAGGCTCAGAGACTTTAAATAAGTTGTCCAAGGTCACGCAGGATTAAAGGACAGGACATATCTTCCACCCAGGTTTCCTGAGGCCAAGTCCAGTGCATTGGACTTTCGTTTCTCTTAATTGGTCTCCAGACTGGTTTCCGACTAAACCTAGCCTGGAGATTAAGGGGCACTTTACTCTCAGGTGCCCACGGGTCCTGTGAATGTTTTGCAGACCAAATCATGGCAGGGTCCAAGCCAGAAGAATTTCCTGTCATTCGCAGAGAGGGGCCTTGGGCTGCCTGCGTATCTTCCCCAGGTTTGCACGGAGGGCTTGTAAGATGCATGACGTGTCATTCAGTGATCCACGGTGGCCCAGGGAAGGCTTTGTGCAGAATCCCGGGGGCATCTGTGTACCCTGGGAACACTGAGCTGCTCTTCCGCATAGAGGGCGCGGTGCGTGGTCTGCGCGGGCCGAAGGGTGCCCAGGTCCCCACCGCAGCAGGTCCTGTCTCTCGGGCTGCCTGGACCGCCCAGCCTCTAGTCTCAGCCCCAAGCAGGCACTTGCAGGCTCGGCCCATGTGTATCTGAGCCGGTCGGCCTCGACCCGTCCTTGTAGACTTAGGTCAGGGCTGGAGCCGGACGACACCCAGCGCTGAGATCTCTGTCCGAGACCCAATCTGGAGGTGAAATTGCGATGCAGACAGGTGGAGGGACCCGGCTGGGCTGTTCAGCTCTTGGGGAGTAGGGGAGGGTGGGGCGCAGGGCCGTGACACACCCCACGCCCACGCCTGGTGCACGCCCGCAGCTGGAGCTGGGGTCGGTGTGTGGCTTCCCCGCGCGCTTGTGCCACTGAACTGCAGCCCGAGGTTCTTGTCACCTGGGGTCGCCTGAGCACTCCAACTCCAGGAGACTCTGCTGGACGACCTGGGGCCAAGAGGGAGGCAGCTGAGCCGAGGCTGCAGTCTGCCAGAGCCCCGAACCCGGGTCGCGTTTCTAGGTCAGGGGTCCCTGGCTCACGTCCTGCCCGGTCCCCTTCTCGGTTTTCTCTCCCCTCCCCCAGTGAGGCTCCGCCGAGTCACAACCAGGGGCCGCAGGAGGAGTCCAGGTGTGGCCCGGAGGGAGCGACCTGTGGGCGGGGCAGGTGAGGAGGGGGTGACCTGGAACCAGCCCAACAATCAGTCGGCGTTCGTCCGACCCTGGCGGGACCAAGCCGGGGCGGGGATACGGGGAGGGCCTCAGGCTGCGCGACAAGTCTGTTTCCGCCCAGCCTCCTCCAGCTCCGGGTGAAACGAGTCTTTCCGGTGGGGCTGCTCAGCCGGGTGCGCAGCGCCCTGCCTCCCGGAACCGGCCGTGAGACGCGCAGCACTCCACCCAGGCCGGGGGCGAGCTCCTGGGACAGGCGCTGGGGCGAGTCGGAGTTCCAGAGCTCCAACCCAGGCTGAGCCTTGAGGGCCTTTTCCAATTCCGCCCCCATTCTGATAGGTGGGTCCCCAGAGTCACCAAGAAGGGCGGTTTTGGAAAAGCTTCATGGAATTCTTCTAAGACTCACGGTTCAGCCCGTTATGACTTTACAGTTGGGGAAACTGAGGCACAACAAGGCCACTTTCTGAGTTAGCAATCCATAAGGCCTGTAAGGAGTGGCCTGACAGAGGGAGGCCAGGATTTTCCCAGAACTTGAGTCCTGAAGTCCTGGGGTACAGCAGAGGGGCCAGCATCTCCCAGAGGCGGGGGCACCTGCCTGCTAGATCCTCCTAGTGGACCAAGCCCAGTAGCCCTGGAGTTTCCAACCTCACCAAAATTAATGAGGAAGATAAAATGCCTTTCCTTCCCCCACTGGGGGAGTAGCAGTCCCTTTTAACCTTTGCAGTTCGTAGGACAGAGACCACTCTTCTCCCATCCTGGTGCTGGCATGGACCAGGGGGTACGGTTACAGAATTCAGGTATTGGAAGTCAAGCATTCTTCATTTCTTTAGTGGTGAGGTCTCTGATTGCCCCTGTTTTTTCAAAGGCACAGCATGTGAAGACCCAAAGGGGAAGTGCCCTGGAGGATTACTTTATCTGTCCACTCAGACTTGCCTTTGATCAGGAAAGTTGGTCAGTTTCTCAAAATGCAAAATCAGTGAGTGATTTTACTTTTTTAGTTGGCATTTCCTTGGGATATTCTCTTTCCTGAGAATGAAGATGATAAACTATTGTCTTAAATTCTGTCCTGATTAGCATCCTTCCTCAATTCAGGATTTCCCTGGAGCTAGATCTTAGCAGCTTCAGGTTTATGACTTTTTGAAAATATAAATTTGATGAATTTTTATCTATTCCTCAAATTAGAAAATCCCTTAATTACAGGAGAAAACATTTTCAAAGAGAAAGGCCAGACCTTTAGAGTGAGCCCTGGAGCAATGCTTCTTTAAGAAAATTTCAGGGCAGGCAGGCCCTTCTCAGAAAACTGGTGGGTGAAGAACCAAGCAAGAATGCTTTTCCGGCAGCTGTCACACTCACCTTCTTCCAGTTCAAACTTGGCTAGAAAATAAGAAATAAATGAAGGTTTGCTTAAAGTTGCAAGGATTGCAACTGAAGAGAAAGTACAGACCTGGTTAAACTGTTCTCAAATTGGGCTTTGATGGTATCAGAGGGGAAATTTCTTCTTCTAAAAGTACTCCCAGTGAATATACAAAGAAAGAACAATGGATAGAATACCACCGTTTTACATCTGTGATGAATTAATGGACAGGGGCATGATCAGCAATGGCTGCTAATGTAAAAAGAGAGAACACAAAAGCACATGTATTCTAATGGAAGACTCAGCACTATTGTTATGGTTTGTGTCTGGATGTCCCCCCAAAGTCTCATGCAGTCAGGGGGTGGGATTCTAGAGTTTATGATTGATTCATGGTCCAGTGTCGGAATTATGGATGTGAGTGCTGCAACTGCCCTGGGGCAGATAGTTTGCATACAATGTAAGGGAGGCAAAGAGGCTGCCTGCCACCACTCCTCCTTTTTTGCTCTTGTTGCTTTTGCTGTTTTCTGCCTCCATGAACTGTTGCTGTCTGCCATGTGCCACTCTGCCTTGGAGCCAGCCTAGTACGGACTGAAACCTCCACAGACTGTAAGCTAAATAAAGCTTTTCTTCCCTAATTCTGGGTGTCAGGTATTTTGTCTCAGCAATGAGAGAAAAGTAACCAACACAACTATTAAGTAGTCTAGGCATCCCTCAGGTCCCTGAGCTCCCTGTATCAAACCTTATCCAACCTAAATCTGATTGAGCTTTACGTCAACTTTCCATATACAGAAAATACAAAGTACAGGAGAACATGTTAAACAACAGTATGGTCACATGCTCAAAACAATATGCATTTTGGACAAATGTAAAATAAATGACCCAGTTCTTCAGTAATGCAAGGAAAACAATAGATTTAGAGCCTGGCTGGAAACCATTTTTTTCCATCTACAAATGTCTCTCCAGGAAGTTTAGATACCCCCCATAGACTGCCTGTCCTTGTTAGCTGAAGCAAGCCAGTTTGAGCTGTTGGTGTTGAATCTCAAAGTTGTGTTTGGAGGTCAAACAAATAACTTAAAAGTGTGGCATTCATAGGACAATTATCAATCAGAATATGGGATGACGTATTTGATGTTGAAGAAGTGTTTTTAGATTTTTTAGGAATGATAGCATTGTGGTTACATTTTAAAGTCATATTTTGAAAATACATCCTAAAATATTTCCAGATGAACTGATATAATAACTAGAATTTATTTCTAAGTAGTTCTACAGAGGGACAAGGAAAGTGGGTGAAGATATAAATAGAAGCAAGCCCAGATATTATTAATACTGACGTGGTGGTTTATTCTATTATTCTGTTTCTTATCGTGTTTGAATTTCTTCTTTGGGGTGCTCTCCAGCTTGTGAATCCATGTTGAAGCCTAGCTGGACTGGCTGGGCTGAGGCTCAAAACGGCAGAGACTGCACATTTTGCACAATCCCTTCTGACTTATTCATTCAATAAATGTTATTAAGGGCCTTTGGTTTGCTTGCACTCTTAAAATTATGGAGCTCACACTAGAGATTAGATCAGAAAATAACAAAGGAAGAAGTCAGCAAATGGAAGCAGGGAAGGCTCTGCAGGAGAAATGAGGTTTGATGTGAGTCCTGATAGGTGGAGAGAGACTCCCTGCATGGTGTCAGTTCAGCTTACCTGTTGTGAGATAAGATGTTAGACCAGATCTACAAGGAGGACCCATTTAGTCCTAACAGATTCTGTGATAATAGCCTGCTGGAAACCATTTTTTCCTTCTACATGTGTCTCTCCAGGAAGTTTAGGTGCCCCTCATAGACTGCCTGTCCTTGTTAGCCGAAGCAAGCCACCTTGAGCTGTTGGGGTTGAATATCAAGGTTGTGTTTGGAGGTCAAAGCATGATTGTGTTAGCCAATCTATGGCTTTCTAGGAAATGCTGTCTTGTGCTCATAGACTTATTTTTACTTATTCAGTTCCCAAGGCATTTCACTAAGTAGCCTTAGCTGTGCATTTGCTGGTGGTTATGCCCAGTCTTAGCAATGAGGCATCTGTAAAGGAGTGCCTACAGTAGATGCCTGAGCCTTTCCAATTACTATCGTCTGCCCTCCCTTTATATACTGCATGTGGTTAAGGTCCAGTATGCAGCCTGACCTTCAGAGTCACTAACTCACCCTGATACTCTGTCATAACAGGTCTAACTTTTGCTTCGATGGTGCTGTCCCTTTTTGGCATGAACCACGTGCTAAGGCAAAGCCTACAAAGAAGCCAGTTGAGAAGTAGCTGGCTGTTTCACTTCTCCACAATATTGTGCAACTTTTTTCTGTGTGTTCTGTCTATTCTTTTTATCTTCTCGTTTTTATGGATGTTTGCACTTTAAAAACAATTTCTGAAACTTTTGGATGAGTAAGGCAGGACTCTTTAAAGTTGTCTGATCTGTATGTTTGTTGAATGGATTTACCTGAGCATGATGCAGAGTCGAACACAGTGTCTTCTTAGGAACCTGCCAAGCATCTTGCAAGGTGATTCAGAACCTGGCAGATGACCGAGAATCCTAGGAGTCCCTAATCCCTATTGCTGTAAACCAAAGATACAGTTCACTGTGGGAAAGTATTAGAAATGTGATATTATAGCATGATTCCAGTGATGGCTCAAAATCTTATACTAATTTAATTAGAATAACTTACTTTAACAGAAAACTTTAATTTTTTTACTCTTTCTAACCAGTTTAACCAACTTATTCTTGTTTAAACCACCCAGATGGAATTTATTACTTCAAAACCAATATTCTTAACCTTAATTTTTGTGCTAACCATCATTATAGGTGAGGAATTATGCTAATGGAATCCTTAAGATTTCTTCTCCTCATACTGGAACATCAGCTTGGATCAAACAAAACCTCCCACCTCAAACAGTCAGAACAGCTAGAAAAAAGGTAAAACCTGTTTTAAGATATCAGAGTCTTACTCAGGCAGTGAGGACTTGTGAGGGCAAATTCCCAAAGAGAAGGGAAACAGAGAAAGTTGGGTATGAAATTTGGCAATGATTTCCCCCTCACAGCATTTGCTTTTAGGAGCGGTACTTTCAAGGTGGCTGTCTTCTTGCTCTGTCCCAAGAAGGGGAAGGCATTCTGGTGTCCCTTTATAAGTGCACTAATCCCATAAGGTAGGGGCCCCACCATTGTGACTATATTTAATCATAACTACTTCCACAAATGCCCTACCTTCAAACACAGTCACACTGAGGATTAGAATTTCCCCATATGATTTTTGAGAGGGACACAAAGCAGCCCATAGCATACTCTAGGTTATAACTACTAAAGGAATAATAAAAAATGTATAACTAATAAGCTAATAGAGAAGGAAATGACATGGAAAACATGTTTTCTTGGGGCTGGGGATTTAGCTCAGTGGCACAGCGCCTGCCCAGCAAGCACAAGGTTGTGAGTTTGATACCCAGTACGGCGGAAAAAAAAAAAACCCAAGGAGAAACCATGTTTTCTTTTACCTCCAGAAGAAGGCAAAAGAGAAAGAAAGCAATATAGAACAGGTGAATGAATAGAAAAATAAGTAGAAACTATGTAGATTTAAACTCAAATGTAGAAGGAATTAGATTAAATATAAATGGGCTCTATACTGCTGTCAAAGTATAAAATTTGTCAGATCTAACAACTGAAATTCAACTACATGTGGAGATACAGGTTAAGCAGAAGAAAGGTAGGAAGAACAGAGATAGAAAAAGATAGACTATGCCAACAATGGCTAAGACAGCTGGGAGACAGAACGATGGCTGTGTCTCTTGTGACCACACGGATTTGTCACTATCAGTGACAGGTAATGGAAATGTATTTTTAAAATTTTTACTGAATCAGAATAGCTGGTCCCTTGTGCTTGTGAGGCCAGATATTTTCTTACAGTAGTTCAGAGAAAAGGTCACATTCTGTCTGGGTCCCTGAGCTTTCCATACTCATGGATGTTGATGTAGCCCACAGAGTAAAAAAAAATAATAACACTAAAAAACAAGCATGCACAGAAAGGATCCCAAAACCACAGAGTGTGCATTATAATTTTAGATTTCACTTCCTTTTTTGGAGTGATGGGGATGGAGTCCAGTGTCCTGCACATTCCAGCTCTTGGAGTGTGTGCTATAGCTAAGGCACAGGAGCCTGACAAGACAGCAAAACATTCTTCTTGCAGAGCTCATTTCTCTCTTCCTTTCAACATACCTAAAATAGTTACTGAGCACCTACTATGAGCTGAGCACTGTTCTAGGCACCATGGGTTCTGTGCTGAATAAGGCAAAGCCACGGAGCTTCTGGTGCTGAAGTCAGCTGCACAGAAGTGATGTTTCAGACAGCCCTAATAGTTGAGTAGGTATCTGCAGGTGCTTAGAATACAGCCTGGTATTTCTGGCCAAGCAGAAGCTCAGAGCCATGAATGAAAGGCAAGTGGGTGCATGCGCCTGGAGAGGTGGGGCTGGAGGGTCGATGCCTAGACAAAGACAGGAGTCAGCCAGGGAGTTGACCTGTGCTGGCAAATATATCCCTACCCCAACTTTTCCTCCCTCCTCTGAGGCCATCCTCCTCTCCTCTCGGCTGCTGAGGTCCCTGTGTGAGAACCTACATGCAGTGTCCGTGCCCACATCCCTTCTCCCTGGAGCTGTTTGGACCCAACTGCGTCACTGTGGGTATTTGGATAGTCTCCACTTTTAGTATCCTAGCCCATTTAGCTTAAATCGCAGAGCAGAGGATGCCCAGAAATGGGAATCTCTTTGCTCAGCCCTGAGTGCCCTTGAACTCCTGTCTCTGTCTCTCCTCCCAGGTTGGGAGTCTTTGAGAGGCTGCAGACTCCCTCATCTTTTTCCCCGAGGGAAAAATTCCTGCAGAATATCAGCAAGCACCAGGCAGAAAAGCCCGCACTGCACCTTATCTTAGTCAAACAGGACCTTCTTGTCCAGAGCAATGTTTTTCTGTTTTGAAGTTATGATGTTTGACGCAGAGGGGAATCTTGTATCTGAATCTCACTAATGGAGTAAGCACATTGGGAGAGAAAACCGGTAATTCTACAGAGATTGTGAAATAAATATCTTTCTCGTTAAAGTTTCCAGATGACAAGTCCTTTGTTCACTGATGAAAAATGTGATTTTTGCCAAATTGTAAAGCAGCAATTGGATGACTGAAGCCCTCTTCTCCTTTGAATAACTGCTAAGGAGTTGAAAATGAGTGGACACTCTAGTAAGTGGTGTGTGTATGTGTGTGTGTGTGTGTGTTTGTGTGTGTGTGTGTGTGTGTGTATGCACCCATGTGTGTGTTTTAACTCCTGGAATTTTTATAAGAACACAGAATTAGGTATCACATTATCTTCAGTCTGCAGTTATTGTAAACTGTTGTCACTATTCTGTTCTCTGCCAGTTCCTTAGTTAAAGCACTTGATATAGTAGCATTTTGTTTTTCACAGAAATATTACAAAGCAGGATTCATCCCCCCGACTTGTCAAATGAAGAAATTGAAGCTATGAGGAGGGAAGATGATTGCCTGAGATCTGATGTAGCAGCATAAACTACTGCATAAGTTTTTTACTCCTGATCTAAAACCCAAACTATTGCATAGTTTGATTTTTTCCTCCCAACTTTAGGTCTATGTTCTTTCCAAAATACTATTCCATCTTTTTTATAAAGTGACTGGGAAAAATATTTCTTTCTAATCTGTGAGTTTGTGAAATACTTATTTAAGAGCAAAGGAGCAGGTATAGAGGCTAAAGTGCAGAGTGGAGAGGAAAAGGAATTGATTTTACACAGCTTCCATTATTTTTATTTTATTTTGGTACTGGGGATTGAACCCAGGAGTGCTTTGTATCACTGGGCTACATCCCTAGCTTATTTTATTATTTTATTTTATTTATTTTATTTTGAAACAAGGACTTGTTAAGTTGTCCAGGCAAGACTTGAACTTGCCCTCCTGCTTCAGCCTCCTTCAGTGCTAGGATTACAGGCAAGCGCCAACTCAGTACTTCTGTTGTTTTTTAAATCTCATCCATCCTTATAAAAATCCAGTGGAGGAGGTGTTCATATATTTTATAGATTAGAAGTCAAGGCGCAGAGAGGTTGAGTAGCTTGCTCCAAGACCCCAGCTTACATATTGAGGAGCTGATTTACAGGTACCACATCTTTGGACTCTTGGTCTGGTGCTGTTATCAGCCTATCAGGCAGCTGGGAAATAGAATTTCTGGAGACCCCGGGTTTAGGGATGGCATGTATACAGCAAATATGGAAGCTGAGGGAGTACATTTCAGCCTTTGTGTATGTTCAGCTCATAAATTGAAATGCCCAGATGTTCAGGCAGCATTGAAGGCTGATACCTCTTTTACCGCTCCCCACCTTCTCCCTGTCTTCTCTGGGGACTTTGCACCAGCCTGTTACCTGATGGCAAATGACAAGATCAAGACTGGGAAGGTGGGAGAAAGTCCTGGTCCTTGTGGAATCTTCTGACCACCAGGATGCTGGCATTTCCTTAGCAATTTCTGGAAGGTACACATACTCACCAAGAAGCAGTGCCTGCGTAAATGTACCTTTGGCTGGTGCAAGGCACTCCTTTGGTCCTTTAGACCAGCAGTGTGGCTTCAGAATCAGACAGCAAGAAAAGACCGTTCATTGCTATCTTAGTCTGCCTGGACTGCTAGCAAAATACCATAGGCTGGGTGTCTGAAACTGCAGGGCTTTATTTTCCCCAGTTCTAGAGGATGAAAAGTCCAAAGTCAGTGTGCCAGCATGGTCAGGCTCTGGTGAGGCCTCTCCCTTTGTCTTACAGTTGGCTGTTTTACCTTCACCTGGCAGAGGGCTGGGATTCTGCTGTCTTTTCTTATGGGGACACTAATCCCATCATGAGGACCCCACCCTCACGATCTCATCTAAACCTAATTACCTCTCAAAGGCCCCATCTCTGAATATCATACCAGGAGTCCTCAATGTATGAATTTTGGAGGTGTGTGATTCAGTCCATAGCAGTTGGTTTTTCACCTTTGGGCAAATCCCTGAATCTCTTACCAGTACCATGGGCACTAATGGATTCCAAGGGGTAGTAAGTATAATCCTTGCCCTTCTGTCTGTTCTTTCTCTCTCTTCAAAGGCCCTTTGGCAGCATTGCATCCATGCATCAGGAGGGACCCATCTCCCCTGCTGAGAAAAATGTCCCCAAGAGAGCTCTGTGCTGTTTCCCTGTGAGCTCATTGGGGGGAGAGTTGGAGAAGAAAGGTTCACGTTTGTGCATGCATTTAGACACTTGAAAACAAAGAAAGTGGCTGCTGCCTCAGCTTCAAGCTCACACCATTGATTAAGTGGCCTGAGTGTCTTTATATCTTTCCAAATTAGCCCCTTTCAAAGCCTCCAAAGTTTGGACATTGTAGATTCAGCTGCCAAACATGGAGATTTTAGAGTCTGCATTAGTCCACTTTCTGTAACTCTAACAAAAAATCTGAGATAAGTACTATAAAGAGAAATGTTTTATCTCAACTAATTGTTTTGGAAGTTATGGTCCATAATTAAGCAGCCCCGTGTGGCAATTTGAGCCTGTGGCAAGACAGCACACTATGGTGGGAACATCTTGCAGAACAAAACCACTCACTTCATGACAAGGAAGAAAAAGAGAATGATGCAGGAGCTGACGTTCCACACCTCCCCTCAAGGGCAAGCTCTTGTGACTATTAATGATATTTCAATTTCATTGGATTAAGAAATGCCTAGAGAGCTGGGCATGGTGGCGCATGCCTGTAATCCCAGCACTCAGGAGGCTGAGGTAGGAGGACCATTGGGAGTTCAAGGCCAGCCTGGGCTACAAAGTGAGCTCAAGGTCAGCCTGAACTGCATAGTGAGACCCTATCTCAAAAGACTAAAAAATAATAATAATAATAAAGAAATGTCTAGAGATTAATAAAGCATACTCCTAGGTGCGTCTAGTTGGAGACGTGACCTTGAGTACTACATATGATATCTGGACCTCTCCTATCTGGCGCTGTTCCCCTGCTTTACTTCCCGGCCCCTATGAACCAAGTGGCTGTGTTTCACTATACCCTTCTGCCATGATGTTCCTGCTTTGGAGCCAGTTGACCATGGACTCAATCCTCTGTACTTGTGAGCTAAACTAACCTCCCCTTCTTTGAGCTGTTGATGTCTGGTGTTTTGTCTAAGTGATGGGAAAGCTATTTACCCCAAGAGATCTAATGACTTCCCACTAGGCCACACCTCTTAAAGGTTCTGCCACTTCCCTATAAGTGACACTGGGGGGACCAGTCCCTTAACATGGACCTTTGGGGAACATGCAACAACCAAACAGTAGCAAGGCTACTCCCACATTTTCCCTTGGATATATTTAGTTTAGTTTCCCTTGCTCTTATCTTTAAAAGACTCCAGCTAGTAAGTCTTTCTTTCTGGGATCCAGCCACTTCATCTCTGGTAAGACCTCAACCTGTGTGTTCTAGGTGGAGACAGGGCTCCACGTGGGGGCTCAGATGCCCCAGCCCTGCCCCACCTAATGTTCCGGGTCTGTACCATGGGCCAAAGTGGGGGTGTCTAAACTTCAGGACTTCTCAGGCTCAAGATTTCTGGTAATTAACTTGTGACTTTCTGAACAACCTGGACCCGGACTGCTCCCTTGACTGAGCTCCAGTCCTGGCTTCTAGTTGCCCAAACCCCACCACCCTTTCCTGGTGCTCCAGAACCCCTACAGCACTCTTTTTGGCTTTCTGGGCTATACCTCTGCACACACACGGCTCCTCCCACACAGAACGCAAGCAACCGTCCTGGGCCTTCCTGCACCTGCACTTTTCCTCCCTGCCCTGCAGGGGCGCTATGCTCCAGGCGGCCCGTGAGAGGCTAAATCGAGCCCGGGTGGGGCACCTCAGCAGAGCCTGTGGTTGGATTGCTCTCGGGTGGCCTAGAAACGAGATTTTATACAACTCCTCAGTAAAGATACATGTCCAAATAGTCCCTGAAGCATCCTGATGGGGGTCAGGGATGGATTCAGTCCAAGGTGATGTGTTCACACACAGCTCGGTAGTGAAACCAACACTTTTCACTTTGATTGTCCATTATGGACACAAGGGCATCAAAGCAGAAAATCAGGTTGGCCCATGTCAGGAGCCACTGTGGGACAACAAAAAAGACTTCATGTGTGTTCAGTTTATTGTTGTAACTGCCCTGTGGGACACAAAGAGCTTTCTCTCTGAATATCAAAACTCAGAGGTGTTAGGTAATTTGGCCATGGTCACTCAGCACAGTTGTGGCAGGGCAGGATTCAAAACCAGACCTGCTGAGGCCATGAGACATTTAGGTCGTCCATGCCCCGCCCCCATCTGCCGCTCCTGCACACATGCTGTGCAGCTCAGGCTGAGCACAGAGAAGAGCTATTTTAAAGGCTATAATGTCTTTTTCTCCTTTGAAAAAAAGGTAGCACTCTGCAGCATAGCAAGTGTAATCCTGTGTCACACTTTGTAGGCCTTGATGAATGCAGGATGCGTAAGACAAAGGGCCTTGGCAGGTCAGGGAAGAGGCACAGCCCAGGGCCAGTAGTTGTTTTCCTGCCTGGCTGCCTGCTTCCCCTGTGACATGTTAGGACTATGCTGTGATGCCCATGAGGGCGGTGCGCATGCATAGGGCAGGATAGCTGGTGAGTAAGCTTTCACCTTTGCCAAAGTGACCAGGTATCCCCAGCATTACACCTGCTCGAAACAGTAGCTTCTAAGACTCAGTGCTTAGGGAAACGCTCAGAGATCATTGGTGTGACAGGCAGCTCAGGATCCTGGGAAATGCCTCCTTCCCAGCCAGGCCTTTCCTGGAACAGAGCAGAAATCTATACTCTGAACCTCTGACCTGGCTCCCCTCTCCCGCCTTTGACTGAAGAAAGGGCCCCCAAGCCCCGGGCCCTCTGACTGCTGGCAGCCACCTCTAACCAGCCACCACTCCCAGCTTCCTGGCAACCCCGCACTGGGCGAGGGGCCAGGCTCTTTGATAGCGGCCGGCCTGTTGAGAGAACGGGGCCTGGGGATGGCAGCTACAGCTCATTGAAGTCCCTGTTTCTCTTATACAAAGGCAGCATAATTAATCAGGCAGTAATGAATTCAGATACCACCAGCTCATCACCCTGAGAGATAGGTTATCTGAGAGGGCTGGAATTTCAAAAGAGGGAATCAGGTCACCATCAGGATTTTTCAGTATTAAATGTTAGCAGTAAATGGAAGATTTTTTTTGACCAAAATTTGATCTGTTGATTTTCATGAGGCCCCTGGCACACTCACGGCTCTTGGGTAGGGACACCCGAGGCGGGTAGGCTTTGGGCTGACTGGCCCTCCCAGCCCAGGGGCGATGCTCTGTATGGGCATCTGTTATCTGTCATCCTCTGAGGACCAGGGCTGTGGGCACTGTGGTGAGGGCCTGGGCACTGAGGAGCACGCAGGGTACCGAGGCTAGGCCCTGACTGTACTGACCTGCCCACCTCCCAGCTTCCAGAGTAGGCCCAGTCAGGAACTCATGCAGGATCACAGGTGTGGCAGGAAGGCTGATCTAAGTTTAAATCCAAGTCTTCCAAAGTGTCCGCTGGGAGATTTGGAGCAAGCCATGGGACTGTATGTTGGCATCCTTCAGTGCAGCAGAGTGTAAAGGATGTGGGGACTTGTTTGGTTCGAACTTGCACATAATAAGCACTCAGGTGTAGAAGCTCCTGCAGCTGGAACTCCACAGTGCCTCATGTCACAGTCCAAAGCCAGGGCCGAGACCAGCACATTTATTGGTACACAGCTGTGCATGGAAGCAACATACACAGGGAATTGAGCAACATGAGAATTGAGGTGGGGTGTGTTCTGGGCCCTCCTGTCTTTAAAGGGTTGCCTCAGCAATCCCCAGACGCCATGGGAATACTAGAAAGCATTCATAGAAGAGGTAATGATTTGACCCCTTTCTAAAGTACTGGCTTATTCTCATCCAGTTATGAGAGCCACAAGGAGGTCCAAAGCTTCTTGCCCACCTACAAAGTGAACTGGGTGGGTTGAGGTCCCACATATCCCAGCCTTTGTGAGTGCTCAAGCAGGGTAACCGTGATGATTTGCAAAGACAAACCAGAAATACAGGAGGCCAGCAGGAACATGGGAAAGTGCTTACCACCGCTCACCATTAGGAAAAAGCAAATCAAAGCCACAGTGAGATACCACCTCACACCTTTAAGATAGCTCCTGTTAAGAAAAGTAGCAAGTGCTGGAGAGGATGCAGAGAAAAAGAAAAATCGGTATACTATTGGAGGAAATGTAAATTGGTGCAGTCTTTAGGGAAAACAAGATGGCAGTTCCTGAAAAAATTAAAAATGGAACTACTATCTGCTAGTAATGCCACTGCCACGTAGACGCCCAGAGGAATTTAAATCAGGATCTCAAAGATACCTGCACTCAACCCCACGTTCATTAGAGCATTATTCACAGCAACCAAGATATAGAATCAGCCCACATGTCCACTGATAGATGAATGGGTAAATAAAATATTGTGCATGTACATAGTGGAATGTTTTTCAGCCTTAAAAGAAAGAAATCCTGACTTTTGGAATAACATGGACAAACCCGGAAGATATTATGTTGAACAAAAAAGAGATACAAAAGGAAAAATACCTTTTTTCCTTTTGGGTACAAGGGAGGTTGGTAGGGGCTGGGCAGCGGGGAAGGAAAAATGATGGTCCCAGAATCCAAAGTCAGTTATACAAGGTAAGTAAGTTTTGTAGATCTACTGTACAGCACAGTGGCTCACAATACTGCTAACAATACTGTATGATCTACTCTAAATTTGCTAGGAGGGCAGATATTATATATATAATATTTTTATTACCATACACTTAAAAATGATAAAATGAAGGAGGAGGGAGAAAATTTGGGAGGTAACAGATGCACTTATGGATTTGACGATGCTTATAGTTATGTGATATTTTCTTCTTTTTATCCAGTTGTGCACATTAAGTAGGTGTGGATTTTTGCATGTCAAGCATACCTCGATAAACTGGTTATTTATAAGAAAGACAAACATTTTTTAAATGGCAAAAGCATCAATTTTTTTTTAAATGGCAAAAGAATACCAACAGCCAATCCACAGAAGGGACATGAAAAATGGCTTGCAAATTTATTACAGCAAAAAGAAAGCTGAACCCTATCAAATCCTAAGGGAAATGAAAATCAGATGAGACACCATTTGTCATCCATCAAATTGGCAAGCATTTAAAAGATCAGACACTGGCAAGAATATAAGGATACCGCCCTCAGAGGCTGCTGGTAGACCATGTACAGGGGCAGCCACTTAGGAGCGCCCAGTGGTGTCTTTTAGGAGTAGGAATGCAACCCTGAAGCCCAGCCATTTCCCTTCTGTCGTATCTACTCTCAAGAAACACATATATACAGAGAAAGAACATCACTGCGGCAGTATTTGTAACAGCAGAAGCCAAAATACCCATCAATATAGAAATGTTGAAATAGACTGGAGCATCTTCACAGCATGGAGTTTCAGGCAGCAATTTTAAAAAACTGAGTTGGACCTATATATATGCAAATAGCTCTCTAAGAGATATGCTTGAGTTTAAACAAGAACAACCTGTTCACTGTATATGTAATTTATATTTTAAAAAAAATCAACAAAACTCATCAATAACAACTAATACTCCATAGTTCTAATGGTGTCTAGTGTGTTGTAGTGGATTGATAACTGGTGGTCAACTTACAACACCTAGCTGAACTGAGTAAGCGTGGTGCTGGGTGTGAGAGGCCCACCTGAGGACTGTTGCCAGCAGCATAAGAGGCAGAACTGGAGAAAGAAGGGAGGCTTTTGGGAATTAAACAGGCTGTTGGGAGCAGAGAAAGGCTGTTGGGAGCTGGTGGAAGCTGTAAGGAGCTGTTGGTTCTATTGGAGGAGCACGTCATGCTGGCTTTCCTGATGAACTTGGCTGTTTTCATCCTTTGAGGAGCTCAGGACCTCATTGGCACTGAGAATAGCTTCGGTTCACCTTTGGGGGAGCTCTGGTTCTCACTTTGAGCATCGCTGCCTGGCTCTGGAGGGGAAGATGATGCACTGCCAGTCTTCTAGAGAAGCTTGCTGTGTTGGCTTTCCTGATAGGAACTTGGCCATCCTGATCATCAGAGGAGCTCAGGACCTCACTGCTGCTGAAGATGGTTATGGTACCTTTTGGGGGAGCTCTGGTTCTTCTGAGTGTCGCTTCCTGGCTCCAGTGCAGATCCCTCAGCCTGCTGGCACAGATCCTTCATCCAGCTGGCACAGACTTCCTAGGTTCCACCACGGACCTTTGGGCCTTCTCAGCGCAGATCCGTGAAACAGGCCTGCATGAGATATTGTCATGGGCTCTGGACCTCCAGTTGGATTTGTGGGAGGCATTGTTATGAGCTCTAGGTCTTCAGCTGGACTCATGCAGGACATCTCAGGATCCAGGCCCTCAGCTGGATTCTTGATCTATAATGTGTGGACAGATTCCCTGCACTCTTTTGTATATCATTCTTTGGGTGACTATTATAAATAATCATGTAAAAAATGTGTCCTGCATTATATTGTTCCCCTTGCAGAAATATCCCCCAAACCAACACATGTGTGTTAAAAAACCATAGGAAGAAAAGCCAGAAAAGAATTCAAACTCAGCATTTACCTCTTGGGGAGGTGATGTCATAGGAGCTGCCATGGACTGTAGCAGCCCAAGACTTTAGTGTTCCTGATAATGGCAAATGAGCTAATGTGTCCTGTGTAGAAGAGATGCTAATTTTCAAAAGGTTTAATTGGGAAGAGGCAATGCATCTAGGGGCTCCTGGCATAATGCAGAGGCAAAAGCCCAGAGCAGAGCTGGGAAGGAGTGCAAGTGAGAGGGACTTTCAGCAAGCATCTCCTGAGCCTAGCCAAAGGGGAGAAAAGAGGTGGTGAGTGAGAGAGCCAGGGAACCTGGGTACCCAGGAAGGCTCATGAGAGAAGGAAAGAGCCAGATTGGGTGGGGCTGGGTGCTGGACATTGCTTTGTTTTCAGTCTGGGTAACTGTCAGCAGTCTAGACCCACAGAGATGAACTACTTGCTGCTTACATTTCCAGCGGGGGCAATCAGCCCAGGTTCTTCCTACATTCCCCACCTCTCCTCTCTGTAAGGTGGAAAGCTGTTTATTCCGCTGCTGTAAAGGTCTTTTTGCATAAAGACCTAGAATTAAAAATTAGTGCTCCAGCTGCTGAGTCTTCTGAAGGCATCTTCCTGAGGAAGTGGACTCAGGCTTTTGCATTCGGCAGGACAGGACTCCTGCCCTTTGCCACCGACAGGGAACCTGTCTGCGCTGGGCCTCAGCCTTACAGGGTCCTCAGCTCTGGGTCCTCAGCCTTACGGGGCAGAATTGAATTTGTTCAGCCTCCCTCCACAGAGCTAGACCAGCAAGTTATGAAAGATAACAAAGCATAAAATCAAACTTACCTCCAAGTCCCCATGGCATTGAAGCTGACTTCACATCCTAGTTGAGCCCTGTGGCTAGTGTGCGTAGCTTTGTGCCACCAGAATTTGCCATCAGGGCTGCCAGGAAGGAAGCAAAATGGTGTGCGGTATAAGGCCCTCACTCCATGCATGGCACACAGGAGTGACAGCGGTGGTTAATGATAACGATGCTAACAACACATCTCCTGTTTTTAAAGACCTTGATGAACAGCAAACCGTTGCATAATATGTACATGGTTTTTGAAGGCACTTAAGGAGAATAATCTAGTGTGATGTATGAGATCTCTAATTCGGTAGTATTTTCCCATGGTAGGTTTCTTAATGCTGGAATTTTATTGTTACCAGTTTCAGAAATCCAGGTGAAGCGCTTAGGGAAGTTTAATGAGGGAAACTCCAAAGCAGCTGGCTTGAGAAAGGCCAGTAAAGAGATGCTTTCTGTCCTCTAAAGAGCAAGTAATGAGAGCGATGGCTGCTCCACAGCCCCAAGGGGTGGTCCAGGCTAGAGCCTGGGGGATGACGCGTTCATTCCTCCAGCAAAGCCAGAACCAGGGGGAGGTGAGTGAAGCACTTGCCTGGTGGCGGCATTTAAGGAGGAGCCGCAAATCTGTAACAAGCTAAATAATATTTTAATGCAATATTTTCAAAATAAAAATGGATGCAACAAAATAAAGATGAGCAAAACATCACCACGCTACACTATATTCCAGCTACTAGCCCCATCTTTCTGAACCTGTCTAAGGTTCTCAGGCTTCTAATGTCTCCTTGCCTGGGCTCTTCCAGTCCGGTGCAGGTCTGTCTAGGTCTTGGGAAGGAATTAGGAAGGAGGCCTCCCAAATCTGTCTTCCATCAGCATGGAGAAGAGCTGGGAAACCTTTCTAGACACTAACCTTGTAGGTGTTTAAAATTTTTAAATGTTTGGTGAACTTGTTGAGGAAATGAAAGATTTAGACAACACATAGAAATAAGAAATAGGAACATGAGCATTTACAGAAAAATAAGCAGATCTGGAAACTTCCTGAGAAAGCCTTCCACTTTCTATTGCCTGCTCTTAAAATACCCAAGGGTTTGCAAAATGAAGACCAATTTTCAGTTTTAGGCACCGTCACTTTCCCCACCAGTGCTGCTATACTAAGTGCCAGTCTGAGTGTGCATAGTGTCTCCCTTGGGAGATCTGAATGTTTTGTGCACCTGGCTGGAAAGCTCAACTGAGTCCAGTCATACACACCCATCTCACTCTTAGGCACATCTCCATCCTCACCAGGTCGGGCTGGACGTTCAGTCAGCAGGGATATTTCTATCCAGAAAGAATCAGCGAATAGCTGCAATCTAGAAGCTGTTGGCTCGATTCATTCACGAGTTGAACCCCCTCCCAGAAGATACAAGATGAAGGGAGAGAGGGCAAACACACACACAAAAAACGTATTTCTGAAAGTTGGAAGCCATCTGACAAAACCATTTTTATTGCAGTGAAATATATTTAAATCCTATTAAATGAATGATAATCTACTTATAAACATATTCTGTCATTTTTCTGTATATCTTTTTAAAATTAATTTGAGAATATTTAGGAAACATGCTAAGGTGTTTGTGACCAATTATTTGTGGCATGGATCTAAAGACATTATCGGGGGCCCTGCCTCTGCAAATGAGGGCTACAGTGCCGGGTCAGGCACAAACAGAGCACGTGGGGAGGGAAAGAACTCTACCTCCAACAGAAATGGCAGAGGAGGCTGAAGGTGAGTTTCGTTTTAAGTTTTCAGGTGAACAGTGCTTTGAAAAACGGATTCCATAATTTGTTATATTAATGATATTCTTTAAATTATTACTAAAAACACCATCCAAGCGGATGCTACGGTAGAAATCCTTTTTGTCCTTCCCTTTATCTGTGGACTTCATTTTAGAATCTCTCAATTTTTAGCACCTTGGTTTTTGTTGTTTTGCCAAAAAGTAACTTTTCTGCTCAACAGTATATTAATGCAGAATAGAAATAAAGATGCTTTAAAAAATTCTTTCAAGCACAAAAGGAGATGGTTTTCAACAGATAATTTTACATATTTACATATTTTACCTTAAGCATTTTGTAGTCTGCCTACTGGTGAATGGATCAGATTTTTACACGCTTTCAAAATGAACCAGTTTGGCTTCTAAGCCGTTGCAAGGACGGAAATGAATTCTAACTTTTTTTTCACTTCATTTTCGCATCTTCACATTTCCTTATTTCACATGGTTTAAAATAAAATGCCTGCAGCATTATTTTTCCTTTCTCAAGAGCAAAGTGAATGTGACTTTTCGGAGGGGTCACAGGATGCCTGGGAGGCCTGTGGGTGTTGCTGGATCGCTGCCTGCTTTCAGCTTGACTGAAGGGCTTGTCAGAGTTTTCATCTCCTAAGAAACGAGCCCCCGGCGCTGGCCAGGAGCAGGAGAAGGCTGCAGTACGAGTCCCATGCTGCTGCTTTCCCACTGACATCAAATCCTGAGGTTTTAAAATTAATCCCACACAAAGACAGCCCTTCATTGTGGTGCCTGTTTGAAATTAGACTAGCAATAATGACCTTTCTAAGATGTCTCCTTGTTAAAGGTAGCCCCCTGTTGGATCTGAAAAGCAGCAGGAGGAGGATACCCCTACACTGGCGAAACGCTCCAGCACTCTGGTCAAGGTGACTCCCTGGCCTGACTCCGGGTGCTGGCGGACCGACCGCACGATGTGGCCTCCAGCCCAAATGACTGGGCTGCCGTAGGCCCCTGTGACCCCAGACCTCGGTAACTTCCCAGGTCTGAGCTGCTAACTGTCCTTGGCTGAGAAAGTCTTCCCTCCAGGTCACATAGATTGCTTGAGTTCTAACCAGTGTTTTTGTCAAAAAGAAACTGGAGACATAAACTGAACATTAGCAAAGAAAGCAGCCATTTCACTAATGATAAGAAGACCCCAGGGGCATCAAATACGGACCTGGCTGGCAGTATGCATCTGCCTATCAGGTCTTGCTGATCTCCCACCCCACCCCAAGTACTGAGGATTGAACACAAGGCTTTTGCACTGAGCCACAGCACCACACCTTTTTTTTTTAAATTTTAAATTTTGAGACAGTATCTCATTAAGTCACACATTTGCCCAGGCTGGGCTCGTATTTGTAATCCTCCTGTCTCAGCTTCCCAGAGTGCTGGGATTAAAGGCGTGCACCACCACACCTGGCTTCTGGTTCTGCTGTTTTTGTGTGGGTACAGTCTGCCTCCCAGCAAAACTGATTCACATGGAGCATACCCTGAGTTCAGTGCAGCTAGGTGGGGCCAGTGTGAGTTCCAGAAGCTGACTCTCCCCTCTGCAGTAACTGCAGCTTAGCACCTGTTCACAGTCTCTGTGGCACCTATGGGCTCTCTCCACGCAGCGGCTAAGAAAACATTTCTCAGGGAGAACAAACAACAGCAGCGATGATCCTGCATGTTAGTAGTACTGACATTTCTGAGAGCTTTAAGTGGTTTGAATGTGACCTTCTTACCAAACTAGATCAGAATAACAATTTAGTTATTTTTGATAACTACTATTTTTTGAAACAATCAGCTATTACAATCATTTCTATCAATGACTCCCTTGAAAGCGCTGGTCCAGTTACAGTGGTCACTGGATACCATGGCCGGCATGTGGGGCTTGGGTTTTGGAAACATAAAGTACATATTAAACACCCTGTTATTTGTTCTGTACATCATGAGCTGCTGCTGGATTTTCCTGGTCTTATTTGGAGAAGGACTGTGTGGTGTTGAAATTTGTGATATTGTGCAAAGGTTTTATCTCATTTGAGTTGCCTCTTTCAACTCTTAGCAATGGCTTTTGAAGAGAGGAGGCACATGAAGACAGTCTGAGTATTCTATAAACAACCAAAGCTGATTTATCAAGAGTGCTTTTTACAGCCTAATGGTCTCTGTCAAACTCTTTTCTCTGTTCTGGGTGCTGGAGAATGTGCTGGTCTTCACATCCGGAAAGTTACAATGGTGCCTCCTTCTCTGTTTTAATGTATTTCACCTCACCGAGGCAGATGGATCAGAAGCTCACAAGGAAAACCGATGCCCTTTCCCGCAGCTAAATTAACCAGAATCACGTGGAAAACAATCCAAGCCTTGTAGGAAAGGGGAGCCATTAAAATGTGCCCTGAGCAATGGACTGCACCCAATCTTGCAGCCTCATTCGCTCAGCAGCAGCAGACAGGAGGCTGCTCCCTGGGATGGAGGGAGCCTTGTTGTAGTGCCACAATTAAAATCAGCTCCTCTGCCAAAAAATAAAAGGGAGGAGGGAAGAAGGAGAACATCAAAGACGGATTGAAATGTGTAGTTAGTAATAAGAGTGGTCTCCTCTTGAACCAAAGCCTGCAGCGATTCACGGCCCCCTTGTTAATGAGAAATTTTGACCTCTGGTTTGTAAGTTAAACTTGTAATCCCAGCTAATGAAGTAAATCACTTCCAACTTGAGTCTGTTGTTCCTCCTCTGCTTTGCACACTGGGTCTGAGAGTGAGGATCCAGGTCCACACGTGCAAATAGAGGGGAAATAGAATTATTGTAGGACTGGAGAGTCTGCTGCATGTTGAGGATATACGTAAGGTAACTCTGCAGGCATGTATTGGGGGCCTGTAAATTATTTTATCGTAGCCTATGTATTGATAAGAGACAGAGCCCATTGGAGTCTGGGTTGAATGACACTGTAGGGAGATAAGCCAGGGACCCAAACACGATATTTCCTCATTTGCTTGGCAGTTAGAAGTGTGTCTTTTTTTGTTGTTGTTTTGTTTTTTTCCGGTACCCGGAATTGAACTCATGACCTCGTGCTTGACAGGCAGGCGCTGTGCCGCTGAGCTAAATCCCCAGCCCCCTAGAAGTGTGTCTTACTCAGCTCCACATTGACGATTAAACATCTAGTCCAGTGCTTTGCATGTGATACAAGTCAATGCGTATCTGCTGAAGAAACAGTGCTGGGTGAAGAAAAGACTATTTGGGTGATTAGGGGCTTGGAGGGAGGAAGGCACAGCTAAGAAATGTGAATCCCAGAAAGGCAGGACTTGAGGGCTTTGTGAGCTGACTGACTTCTGGCTTTATTGAGAACTGGGGAGAAGGAAAAGAAAAGCCATTGTAAGAAATTGGATACAGCTGGGACATTAAGGGGCTCTCGTACAGTGATAGACGAGAGCTGCGAGAATGGTCTAAAACGTTACCCTATTTTAATTGTGTGAGGGCAACAGTAGGGTATTAAGCTATTGTTCTGTCTAAAAGGGATTTCACTCAGATCATTGTTGACATTCTGTTTAATACTCACAGAGATCTATTTTTGTTTGCCTCAATGACAGATCACATTCTGTTTCTCCCGGCTAGTCTAAGTTCTCTCAATATTTTCCAGATTACTTTGTAAATTATCCTTGCTTCTGATCGGGCAACAGTATTGTTTCATTTTCTGCAGGGAGGCGACAGTCACACAGTATGGCACCATCCCTGGGGCAGTGACCTTTGGGGATGAGCTGTTTTGAGGTAAATCTTCGGAGTTTGAGGGCAATATTATCCTTCCCGACAAGGGGAGAATGCCTTTCATCAGCTTATGGCGTGGCTGTCCATCCTAGGAGGACTTCACTGGTCTTGGGGAGGTGGCAGCTCCTATCACCTGCTGCCACTGTGAGGTACCAGTGGGGTAGGGGTGAGTTCTGTCCTCCCGTTCTGCAGTTGGGGTCTGCGTGACAATTTATGAGCCCATAGTGTAAAATGACTCTTATTCAGAAAGTGAGGAGAAGCTGGCTCCCCTCCCTTGGCCCTCCTCTTCTATTGGACATCTTTATACTGTTCATTTCCAAGGGCAGGCGTCACCTAAAAGGTTTCTAGAACCTTCTTCAAGGTCTCTGGACATAAAGAGAGTCTGGAGGGGAGGAATGTTTTTCAACCATTGACTTCTGTTATTTCTGTTGAAGGGCATCTAGGCATAGCCTGCTCGTGTCTCTCTGATTTTTCATTAGACAAAGCAAAGCATTTCAGCATTTGTCCTGTTTGTGTGACCCTGCAGTGTGCTCTGGGGTGACCCTCGGGCAGGAAAAGTCACTGACCAGTGTCTGAAATCTGAGGACATCTGGGGCCTGAGGCTGGGCATTTAGATCTACTACAAACAACAGCACATTATACATAAAATGATTTGAATAATCTAATTTTTTCTCTAAATTTGAGCATGTATAAAATGTTAATTTTGTCAACAAGTGGAGAAAATGCCACAGTGAATCTGTTCTCGGATGGTATACCTGGTGTGTGGGGAGCTATTGAGAGGGACCAGGAATATAATCTTGGTTTATTAGCTGCAAAGGCTTTTTCCTTTGTTTCTATTCATTTAATTCAAAGTGAAACAATTCAGCATGCAAAACTAAAATTAGCTGGGAAGAAAAGGTGCAAGTGAATAAACAGGCAGCTCCGTTAGAGTCGATGGGTTATCAGATCCCTCACCAGTCTTCAGACAGCAGCCTATTAAAACTGGTAATGTCCACTGCCAGCAATGCCCGTGGCAAAGAAAGAAGGCTGAGGCAGGCCTATTTCACATGCATCAGACACAAAAATTAAATAGACCAATGTTCCCTAAAAGACTGAAGTACATCTCTTTCTGACGTTCATCTCAGGCAAAAATTCATTGATCTCAGTATGTCCCTTGGCAATTATAAAATATTAAATCCAAGTCACACTTTTCTAGTTGGCTTAATTTTTTCTCTTTTCAGAGCTTTCTATTTGATCAATTTTAACAAGTTAGAAATGGCATCTAATAATAAAAAGTACAGAATTTAAAAGTTTGTTCTTTTCACATTCTTTCCTTTTTATTTTGTTTTGGGTTTGCATGAACTTTGTGTTCCATAAAATGACTTGCATGCTATTTTAACAAACAGAAAGAACACGAGTAAGCCAGAAGATTCTTTATGGAGGATGATATTCATTAGGAGATTTCCAAAGATAAGGACATAGTCTGATTTGAAAGATTTTTTTTTTTTTTTTTAGCACATGCCCAAACAGCCTTCTTATTGTTTTGTATTCATTAATGTTCCCCTATTCTGAAGTTGCCATGTGGTTTAACCCGGGAATGTCTGATAGGGCTAGAGGTTTGAGTAGGCTCCACTGAGATTTATAAAAGATGTGTATCCTTTTCCCCATTTTATGCATATCTAATTTTTTAGCGTTTGATGTTTGTTAATTCAGAATATAACATAAATGCCAGTATAGACACACATAATCAAAATGCAGGATTTGAGAAGCCTATTTTCATTAGAATATCAATATGGGAATTCTTTGGGGAAAACATTGCATAATAGTAACTTCACTCTCCAGTTCTCCTTGCTGTAAATTATGAAAGCACTCCCCCAATTTTTCAAATACATTTTGTAATATAATCATTTTATATGAAATAATAAATTTTTCTGGGAAGAAAAAAAGATGTGTGGTAGTTTTTCCTATGGGAACAAATACCTGTTAATTGTCCACCAGGTACCAATTCCTTTATTCGATGCTTTATTTATATTTCATTTAGCTCTTCCCACAAACACTGTGAAATCACATCACTGTCTCTACTTTTAGATAAGAGAGGAATCCAAGGGACCCAAAACCATCTAGCAACTTTCCTCCCTGGCAAGCCAGGCCAGTTCTGTGGGGGCTTTGTACTGCAGGATCAGCGAGAAAGGAAAAGGAAAGCGGGGTGAACCGGGAGAGGCATGGAGAACAGTGCTGTGGAGTGTTGCAAAGCAAGGGAACTGCAATATCCAGATGACAACCTGCAGATCAGGGATGAGATTAGGAAGCAATGCTGAGATCTGTGTGTCTTCTTCAGACTGCTGTGGAGACGTTAGGGTTGAGCTTGCCTTACTTTTGAATTGCATTTGGGCTGACGAACTGTGCTCCTTTGTCGGAGACACTGCCCTGAGCCTGGACCACATGGGTGATGGCTTTATAAGAACTGTGGTTATTCTGAATGGCCAATTATAAACATTTCAAAGAGAATTTAAAATAGAATTTTGAAGCCTCTAAGCCTAGTGGCTCTGGGGCCTTAATAGGCCTTGCCTGGGCTTCTATAAGAATCTCAGGTACGTAGTTTTCTCTTTGCAGCTGCTGCTGTCATTCTCCTCCTGAAAGTATTCTTTCATGCCCATACTGCCTCCTCTGTCTCACCTTGCAATGATCATGGACTACATTTTCCTTTCTGAAGGGGGGAGAATTTGAGTCTCTGAAGGGAATGATCAGTGCTCTTGGATTTCAAACTGTGCTTTGAGCCATCACAGTTGGCTGCTGCTGGGACCCTGAGGCGAAGGTCAGCTGTGTGTAAAACTGTGGTGGACTCACCCACTCTGGGCCTTCCAACAGTGGTTTCTCCTCTCTGAGTCACCAGCTTGAGTTCTGGCCTTGGTTATGCCTTCTAGCACCTATTCTATCACTCCAGCTCCTGGAACATGGATTCACATGGAATAGGTGTCCGGGAAGGATCTGTTGAGCCAGAGGATAGATGGGTGGGTAGATGGATGGATGAATGGACAGATTGATGGATGGAAAGAAAAGAGGAAGGATGGATGAATGGATGGAAGAGTTGAAGGATGGATGAATGGATGGATGGATGGATGGATGGACAGAAAACTTGAAGGATGGTTGACATAAATTCATGTCAGGAACCAAATATACTGTCCCCCAAGAAGCATAACATTTTTAAAGACCTAAGAAGGAAGTTTCACCAAAGAATTGTTATCCCATATGAAGATTTCTCAAGGTGTGCTTCTCTGACCACCTGTTCTGAGAATCGCCTGAATGGCCCATGTGATTAGCTCCCTGGCTTCCATCTCAGAGCTACTCAATCAGAAATGTGCCTTTGCAGTAGGCACCCTAAGATATTCTTGTGCATTCCAATGATTGAGATCACTGCCCTTTAAAAGTAGAATTTCAGGTATCAAGCAGGCCTCCTGCTTCTTGTTGGCGGGGTGGAAACTCACCTGATCTCAGCACCTGCCACCCCCTTTCTGCTCTTTGCACCAGGCAAGGCAGCTCCAGGATCCAGCCCTGCCCTTGTTAACACAAGATGCCCTTCCTGCCACCATAGGCTGTGTTCCCACGACCCTGACCCATCTCTGTCACAGAAGGCTTACTCCTAACACTGTGTGAGTGTGGTGCACCTTTGCAGCTTTGCCTTGCTTCACGTGCTGCCACATCCAGTTCCATGGGTCCTGGGGACCCTTGAGGGCAGAGACATTTGGCCCCGCTGGACCTACAACCTGGGCATGAGGATTAGCTGAAATGCAGCACGTATTGTAGTAGACTAACTCAGTCTTTACTTCTTAGTAGACCCTCCATTAGCTCATCTGTAAAATGGGTGTGAAAATAATAACTTCTTTGTTTTGTTCACGAGAAGGTTGTTTGGTTGCTACAGATACCTCATGAAAGTCAAAGCCTGTTGCCAGCCTTAAAATGTACAAATACAAAGGTTCTATGCATGTTTTAACCTTGAATCCTGAAGTTATATCTGGGGTGGTTTCCTACCTCCACTGGTGGAGCTGTGGTAAAGCTCAGCTCCTCAAATCTGAATCTGTGTGGGCCTGGCAGGAAGAGTCTCTTTAGAGCTCAGTGTGCCATGAAATTTTGGACAGACTTTGAGAGCTGCAGTATCCCTCCATGGTCCCATTGTCCACTCACACGTCTGATTTCTCTTACTGTAGTAGGAATTTGTTCTGGTTATCATTATTGTACCCGTGTACCCATAAGATACGGCCATAACCAGTGTCTATTCAGGGTCTGTGCATGTGTGGTGCATGTGTGTGCACGAGTGCACATGTACACATGTGCATGTGCGAGAACATGTATATTCGATGCATATTTGGAGTAGCCAAACAGTTCACGTATTCCCAGCACATGTTAACAAGATGTACTTTTCCAAACATAACATGTTTCTGGAAATTCTCAAATCTTTCACTCTGAAGCTCAACGATATTGTTATTAAAATGGTTATGTGTAAAAAACACTTTGGCGAACTTCATTTCCCTCTAATGACATACTCATTTTAAAGGTCATGGTGTAGAGTTGCCGGAGCAGTGACCTGAGAATAACCTTTCTCTGCTACCTGTATTTCTGATCCGCGGTGTTAGCGTTCGGAAATGCTCTTTCCCTCCGAGTTTCAGCAGCTAAATAAGTTGCAACCCCTTCAGCTATACTCATAAAAATTTGCTTCCAGACAACATGGTCTGTTTATTGTGTAATAATCGAAATGGCACTAAATTGCAGTGATTGCCGAACACTTAGGAATTGTATTAACCTCTTAAGTGCTAAGTGGTTTTCTGTCGTCGCTCAGCTCTGATGTGCACTGCAAACATTTTTCTGTCACTAGGCTTCCTCTGGTGTTACAAGGGAAGTAAAAAAAAATCCTCAGGTCCGAGTCACAATCCGGCTTGTATCCTACCAACCAGAAGTGCATATTGCCCAGGCTAGTGATGGAAACAGGACCTCTTTCCTGCTGGGAACCGGGAGAGGTTGGATTGCCCAGCCTTGTCCCCAAAGGCCCTACTTCTGTTCCCTGGCTTCAGCGCATTGTGTATTTTGATGACAATTGCTCTGTGACAATCTCTTTTTGAGAAAAGATTTTCCAAAGAGCACAGAGGGTAGCTAGTTGGTCTACTGGAGCTGCTTTCCCTGCAGAAGCTCCTTGCTCCTAATGGTGACAGTCCTAGCTGCCCTGCAGGAGGCTGGGCTGCAGTGGCCTCAGCATCCCTGGGCCCTGCCTGCCCTGCTCCTGTGAGCGGCAGGCCCGGGAAGGAAGAGTTAACCAGAAATGGAGCGGCGCCGCTCCGGGGCAGGCAGCCTCGCTGCAGAACAGAGCAGCGTTCGTGCGAAGGCAAGTCATTTCCCGAAACACCGCAGACACACGGCCTCGGGCAGCCTAAAACCTTTGGAGACCAAAATGGCTCGCAGGGGTTGGAAGTAATAAGGTGTTTTTCCCTTCTTTCTCCTTCACTGAGATTCTGCGAGGTTGCTCTGCATGGCTGGGGAACAATGGTGCTGTTTTTGTGTTTTCTATGGGTATTAAGATCCATTACGCTGTGACATTTTTAAGATTGGTTATCCTGTAGTTTGGTGTTAAATTGAAGTTGTTTGTTTTGAATTTAATTCTTTCATTTTTCAAATGGAAAAAAGCAGCTCCGTGGTGTGGTGCAGGGCTGGCTTACTGAAGTGTGTGCGCCCGAGTCGCTTTTGAGCAGAGCTCTGTGCCATTCCCGGACGTCGGCAGAATTCGCCAGGAAGGAACATGACCTATTTCCCTACTGGAAAGTCTAAGAGGATCCTTGGAGACGACTTTCACAACTAGGAGGTAGGGGTCGTCTCCATTGTATTTTGAGAGAGAAACAGGATATGAGCTGGGTTTTAACAGAATGTTATACATCCAATCTGTTACGCCTAATGCAGCCTGCATATAATTATTACTACTCTGTGTTTACGACAGCAGCAGAATCGGCTTCCATCCAACAAATGACCCAGCAGCAGTGGGCCAGCCGCCACCGAAATGACATCTGTTAACTCTTTGTCAAATGCCCGCTCCTTCTCTCTTTTTCTTCCAAACAGCTCTGTGGTTAATTATGACCTGCACGTCTGACACAGTCTTTCGAGTAGAGAGACCTGCTTAGGGGCAGAGAGAAATCTGGCTCCAGGAAATTCCCTTCTCTCTCCTTTAAAAAAAAAAAAAAAGAAAAGCCATAGCAAATTGTTTTAAAATAAACATTCATTCAGAACACCAAAATAGGTTGATGGAATATGTTTTGATTAAGCCCCAAGATTACAGGGTTACCATACGCCATGATGTCTAGAGACCCAAGCCTTCATGGAAAAAAGAATCACACCAAATTCTTGTTAAACCCTAAGAAAGTTTCCATCAGAGAGGCACGGGCAGCCATCATTACCCTTGACGCTCACAGAGCTGGGGATCTAGCACACACATGTGCTACCATTAACACCTTGGTTAATGGTAAAAGACAGTTTCATTGTAATTAATAATTGGCATTTGAGATGACCAATCTGATAAACCAAAATTTAGGCCCAGCCCAACTAAGAGGTGTTAGACTCTCTCTCTCTCACAGGGCCAGATTTCCTTGCAGGAGTTAGTGGTTAGTATCAGCTGCTGCACCTGATGACGTAACTGAGGGCCTGCTGCCCCTTACTTCCCACCCCTCTCTTCCCCAGCAGGAGCTGCAGAGTTCTAAGTTTTCACTATGGGATCCAGAAGACAGACCGAAACATCTATGGGCTGAGTATTCCAGCTCTCTCTTCCCTGCCTGGTCGCTGACCCCAGGTTCTTGCCAAGTGTCTCTGCTGTGTAATTGCCTGTTAGCTTCTGCATACGGGGTTCAGCAGAGCCTTGGCTGAGAGTGTGGCTGACCTACTCCCATAGAACCAGAGCCATTCAAACCTGCCTGGATTCTTGTCCTTGCAAAATCCAGAATGGTCTCCTCATCCCTGCCAGCTGGGGAGGGCATTAAGAGGTGCTGGCCATGCCCCAGGAGAGTCCTTCCCAGCCTGGAGGAAGCAGACTCCTGCCTGCAGAGCTGAGCCCCTGTCTTGAAATGGAGGAGAGTCCCTGGCAGCTTGGGACATTCCAAAGCTTTTACTGTTAAGACCCCAGAGAGCCATTTGGTGGAGCAACCTCAAGAATACTGCCCAGTGGTTGTGAGCAAAGACTGTTTGCTGATTTGAGCAGCACATGGAAACTCATCGTATTTCCACCTTCTCATACCATTTTCATGTCCTTTGCCATTTTTTTTCTTTTATTCTTTAACCCTCAACCCTATCCCCCTGGAAACGAGGACCTCACAAATGCTAGGCAAGGGTCCTACCACTGAGCTGTATCTGTAGTCCTTTGCCTGTTCTGATAGAAATACACTTTAGTGCAATTCAAAAACTCCACAATCTGCTCAAATCTCTTTTTTTCCTAGCAATATCCTTTGAGTCCCCACCTAACTAGGCTCTAAAGGCTATTTCTAGCCCTTTCCCACTGAGGGAACTATGGGCTCAACTCTTGGAAGCCATGAGGGGACAGTGGGGTCCCCGAGGGTCCCAGATGTAAGCCTGTTGTATCACCCCTCCTGCTCTGCCTTGGATATGAATTTCTTCCTATGCTGAGGGTTTTAACATGGCTTTGCTTAGGAATCCAGCCCAGACCATGTGGATGGCAAGTTTTAGAGTAGAGAAAGCAGTGTGGATACGGTGAGCATGGGGAAAAAGGATTGCCTTTTCTTTACAGGCTAACGCACCAGGGTCATGACTTGCAAGTCACCAAAAGGCTCCCAGAACTTGAATCGAAACAGACTTATGGTTCTGCCCTTTAGTACTGTGTCTCCAGACCTGAGTGTTAATAAACATCCATATGAGATGGGTCCTTTGAGCTTTGCTCATTTTGGACAGTCAGTTCCTCCAGATAATATAATTAGATTCAGAGTAATTCATATATGATAGGAGTAAAATTTGAAGACAGTCTTGAACAAGCACACTGGCTTGATTTCCTACTGTTGGCTTTTAACCAGTGGGGTGTGACTGTAAAATCACACTCCACACACAGCCAGGCCTTGGGGTAAGATTGTACATGGCCTTACACCCACCTCTGAGCCTTGAACCTAGGTCATTGGTGACTTCGATCCTGCAGATGGTATCTCGCCACCTGACTGGACAAATTTTTTCATGTCACCACTGCATGCCTCAGAGCCGAGACCTTGATTCTCAGAAAGGGAGCAGATGGAGCTGATTAGAGGTCAACCTCGCTCAGGTACTGACCCCAGCCCCATCAAGTCCACTGGCCTCCCCCTCTGCGTATGCTCCTGGCTGTGGGCAGGGGCAGGGGGTTGTCCGTAGGTGTTACCTGGCACATCCCTTTCCCCACTGACACCCCCACCTCCACACCTAGAGCACAGGTGGGTGGGAACTGGCTTCAGAGAAGGCCCTGAAAGGTAGTCAGGGCAACCCTGCGGCCAGAGCCCCTCTCTGCCACAACCCAGGACTGAGACTCTGGGGTCTGGGACTCAGGACCTGACGTTTCCTTTCAGACTCTATCCTGGGGATGCACATGTGGATTAAATTAGAGCAATATGTTTTCCTAACAGCATCTTGGCTGAAAAGTCAAGCAGATAAATGGAAACAAACGCGGCTTTATGTGAATGAAAAGGGGCTGGTGGGAGGGTGGCTTCCGCCTAAAGCGCCACAGTGGCAGGGTTGCCCTCTCGGGCTCCCCACCCCCACTCCCTCCCCTTGCAGCCAGGGACTCTTTGTCCGGCCCAGGAAGCCCACTCCATGGATCTCACCACCATGCAACAGCTCTCTCACAGGCTTCTGTTCTAGCCTGACTGCCTTCTGCACCCCTCAGTCTTCCCCATACTCTGTCCACAGTCTTCTCTCAGGTCAGCCTGGCATCATGGTGAACAGCCCACATTCCAGAGTCACATGGAGGCAGGAGGCTGATGCCACCTCACAGGGCTCTGGGAGCACTGTGTGAGACAGTTCACGTGATGCCCGCAGCACAGTCCTAATATTGCTTGTGCGTTATCCTTATTGTTATTACTATTCCCTGCCACCTCTCCACACTCCCCTCAGCCTCAAGGCGCAGTTATGTCCCTTCCTGTGCTCTAGAAAGATTCCCTTCCTCTCCCTCCCATCTCAGCCGGAAGGGAGCAGGCCAAGGACCTGGTAACTTCAGAGAGTAGGTATTTAGTGAACATTTGCTGGTAGACTGGTTTGGGACTAAAGATTTGTTGTTGCTTGGAGTAGGAAGGAAGAGTTGGCCAAGCTCCCTGACAAGGGTAGCCTGTACCAACCATTCCTGGGTTGCCAGAATAAATGATACTGCTATGGAGATGCTTGAAGTGGGTTCAGGGGGTCACAGGGCAAAGAGATGTTCAACTCCATGAGATAACATCCAATTGCTCCCTGTCCTGGGCTTAAGACATAATTGGCAAGTAAAATTTGTGTGTACTTATGATATAAAAAGAAGAAGACATTCCCAGGCCTACTCACAGGTTCTTTGTATAGACCTGCTCCCACAGCCCCCTGGGAAAACAAAGATGGCTGCCCTAGGGCTACCATGCAGGTGGTAACTTATCAGCACTTTGAATACCTGGTCAAGAACTGATTAGTCATTGGTTGGCTTCACTCAGCAGGACTATGTCAGATTTTTAAAATTTGAGCAATATGTGGCAGCACACCTGTAATCCCAGAACTATGGGAGGCTGAAGCAAGGGGGATTGTCTCTCATTCCCATGTTGGGTCAGGGAATCCCAGGGATTAGAGCCAGTCGAAGTCGGGGGCAAAAGAACCCGTTCATGCGGTCCATGTGTGCCAGCCCGTGGGCAGTCAGCCACGTGGAGAGCCAATGTGGTGAAGTAGGAAAGTGGTTCCCACCTTTCAGCCGTTCAAAAGGGCCCTGAGGTTACTGAGGGTTTTTTGGGTTCCCTCTGAGAAAACAGGCAAAAGCAGACTGAGGAAAGAGACAAACCTCAAGTACATCCTTCTCCCACCTCCCTACAACTTGGTCTCAGAGGAGGGATCTGAAGACAGGCGTTAAAATCACAGCAGGCTCCATCCCTACACTGGTTTGGAACTATTGAGGTGAGAATGCACGGGAAAGGGAAAGATTTCTCTTTTAGGAAAAAGGTTTCTGTCTACAAGCTACTCAGACACCTGTTCTTTTTTAGGCGGGGCGGGGGAAAGGCAGGTGGAATATTGGGAAGCCCGATGTTTTGGTTTTGTTTTTAAATTAGGGTTTGACGTTAGTATCTTAAGACTCTGAGTTGATATTAAAAATGTGAACGTGCCAACCTCAAAGCAAGTCTGTGGAGCTAAAGCAAGTAGGATGGTAGCAGAGAAGAAAAACGCAGGCGGGGTTGTGAGGCGGCGGCGCTGGAGGCCCTGTGGGCTCGCTCATCTCGCATTCCGCGCGCTCGGGTGGTGTGGGATCGCCGCGCTCGCCAGCCAGCGCTGGTTCAGAGCTGTTGCCACGGGTGAGGTGCCGGGCGGCAGCGGCCCACACATTCAAACGAGCTGCCTGGCTGATCCAGAGTTGGGGATGGGTCTCTGCTGAGACATCCTGGAGTCTGGGAAAGTCCTTATCTGCAGGCAGCTCTCAGCTATTTTTTCCAATACCTCCCCCTAGTAAGTTCTTAGGGACCTGTCACACACCTGCCTTTCTCACTTTCTCTGTCTCTCTCTTTCTCTGTCTCTCTCTCTGTCTCTCTCTGTCTCTCTCTGTCTCTCTCTCAAAATCTGAGGGTTATTGTTCAAGCCCTTCATATAAAACAGCATAGTATTTGCATGTAACCTACTTGTACTCTCCTATATCTGTTAAATCATCTATAGATTACTTATAATATGTAATACAATGCAAATAGTTGCCCATCTGTTTAAGGAGTAATAACAAGAAAAAAAGTCTGTATGTGTTCAGTACAAGTACAATGTTTCTAATGTTTTTGGTTGGCAGTTGGTTGAAGGCATGCATATGGAACCTGTAGGTAAGGAGATCAACAGTACATAGTACATGTATATACATTCACACTTAGATTTTTTTTTAGTACTGGAGATGGAACCCAGGGCCTTTACACTAAACTACATCCCCAGCTCTTTGAAAATTTTTATATTGAGACAGGGTCTCATTAAGTTCCTAAGTTGCCTAGGCTGGGTCCTTGAACTTGTGATCCTCTTGCTTTGGCCTCCCAGAGTGCTGAGATTATAGGCAAGTGCCACAGCCGTATTTAGATCTTGCCATGTTGTTACATATAGATCTAGTTTAGCCATAGAAAATCACTGAAATAGTATTCTGTTGTATGACTATACTATATTTATCTGTTGCTCAATTAGTGGGAAGTTAGGACAGTCCCACTTGGGGGTTAATAAATAGTGCGGTGCTCAACACATTCTAATGACTCCTGGTGCACCTACCCTGAGGACTCCAGTAAACAGCTAAATGAAGAACTGTCAGGTGAGGGGAGACAGGTATCTTCAGTTTTCCTAGCTTTTGCCAAATTTCTTTTCAAATTGTTCCATGAAGTTGCGCTCCCAGTATGAACACAACATTGTTCCCATTCCCCGTCTGTCCCACACTAGCATTCAGCCTATCAGACCATAAACGTTTGCCATTACTTGATCATTTTACATGGTTATGGACTATTGTGTTTCTTTACCTATAATTTTTGTTGAGACAAGGTCTCATTATGGAGTTCAGGCTGTCTTTGAGCTTAGTATGTACCCAGGCTGGTTTTGAACTCACAGTAATCTTCCTGCCTCAGCCTCCCAGCGCCTGGATTACAGGAATGCACTACCACACATGGATTGTTTGTTTTTGTTTTTGTTTTTCACCTATAAATTGCCTAATGAAATTAGGGCCATTTTTCCATTAGTTTGTATTTTTCTACTGATTTATGATAGTTTGTGAAATATTCTGGATACTACTCTTTTTTCAGTTATATGGATTGCAAACATCTTTTCCCAGTCTATGGGTTTTTTTTAAAAAATATTGATGTATCTTTTGATATGCAGAGGTTTTGAATTTTAATGTAATAGAATTCTTTTGTGGTTTATAGTTTTATATCTTATTTTGTGGTTTCAGTTCTTATATCTTATTTTTAAAAACCTACTCCCAACACTATAAAGTATTTATCTTTTTTCTTCTTCACTGAAATTTATAGAGGCATAACTTGTGTACAATAAAATACACCCATTTTTTTTGAGACAAGGTCTTACTACGCAGCCCAGGCTGGCCTTGAACTCAATATGTAGCCTAGGTTGGCCTCAAACTCACAGAGATCCTCCTGTCTCTGCCTCCCCAGTGCAGGGATTACAGGCTTGCACCACACACCCAGCCAATTGTGCTCATTTTAAGTGTAGAGTCCAGTGCATTTTGCTAAATATATCCAGCTATGTGATCACTTTCTAAAGAAGTCAGAGAACATTTCCATCCCAAACTCCCACTGCTCAAGAATGCTCCCTCACACTACCTGGCAGGGGAGATACCAGAAGAATTCCCCTCGTGTGCCCCAGCCCAATCTGCCTTCCTGTCCCAGCCCAGACCAGTCTGCTTTCTGTCAGTATTTACATTTCCTACAAATAAAATAGTACAGTGTATGCTATTCTGTGTCTGCCTTCTTTTGCCCAGCATTACACTTTTAAGAGTCATCCATGCTCTTATATGCACAGTAGTTCAACCTCTTTGTAATACTAAATAGCATTCTGTTGGATGAATACACCAGTTTGGTTTTTTTCTATTTCTGTTTGGTATGTTTCCAGTTTTCAGCTATTAAGAGCAAAGCTGTTATGAACACTTACATATAAGTCTTGGTATGGATCTACGTTTTCCTTTCTCTTGAGCAAATATGTAGATGTAGAATTTCCAATCATATGATGAATACATAATTTATAAAAATAGCTAAACTGCTTGCAAGATAGTTCACCCATTTTACAGTTCCTTCCAGCAATGTATGGGAGTTTCACTCACGCCACCAAAATTTGGTACTGTCAGTCTTTTAAATGTTAGCATATTATAATGGGTGTTTAGTGGTTGTAATTTATATTTTCCTAAAGACTAATAGTGTTCAGCATTGTTTTCTGTGCTTCTTCGTCTGTGAAATATCTAAATCTTTTGCCTGTTTAGAAATTGGGTTGTCTTCTTACTTTTGAGTTTTGTAAGTTATTATACAAGTCTTTTGTAATATATACGTATTGAGAATATTTCCTTCCATTTTATGCCTCATTTTTAATTTTCTTTTCCTTTCTTTCTTTTTTAATATTTAGCTACAACCCATCCCTTTTTATTTTTTTACTTTGAGATAGCTGCCCAGGCTGACTTTGAATTTACAATCCTTCTGCTTGACTTTTTGTTTTCTTAACAGTACTTTTAAGAGAGCAAGTTTCTTAATTTTGATCAAGAAAAGAAAAGGTATCAAATAGTGCTTTTGTTTCTTATCTAAGACACCCTTTGCCTACCCCAAGTTCAAAAAGGTTTCCTCCTATATTTACTTCTAGAAATTTTATAATTTCATATTTTATACTTAGATCAGTAATCTGTTTCAAGTTCATTTTATGCCAAGGGAGACAAAGTGATGAGGTAACTTTGTTCCATACGGATGTCCAGTTGTTCTAGCATTGTCTACTGTATAGACCAATTTTTCTGATGAAGATACCTGAGTACCCATGTCAAAACTCAAGCAAGTGTCAAAACAAGTATGATGCTTATGAACCTCTGTTCTGACCTATATTTCAGAATTTATATCCACTGAAACATATGTCTATCCTGATACCAGCACACACATGCTACCTTAATTACTAGAGTTTTATTGAAACTCTTGAAAGTAGTTCATAAGTCCTCCACATTTTTTCAAAATTGTTTTGGGTATTCAATCAAAAAATGGGCGTCTGAGTTAAATACATACTTCTCAGATGAAGAAATACAAACAGCAAATAAATGTATAAAAAATGTTCACCATCATTGGTCATCTGAGAAATGCAAATTAAAACAACACTGAGATTCCATCCCACCCCAGTACAAA
>NW_004955468.1:3559003-3560350 GCF_000276665.1 Chinchilla lanigera | reverse complement strand
AAATAAAACCCAAAAGGTACAATAGACATTGTGAAAGGGAAAGAAATTGCTCAAAAGTAAGGAACACCTGGGATGAGGGAAAGGAGAAAAGAAAGAAGGAAAGAAATATATATGTATATAAAAGGATAGCTGGGAAAATTGTACTGCTGATGTCTGTTGGTTTATTGAAAGGAACAGTTAATGCTTAAATTTTTTTCTTGACCAGTTTTGTATGCTTATATCTGATAATCTGAACAACTAATTTGAAGACAACAATATGCAATATAAGAACCATTGTTGAATTCCTATCATATTTAGTGAAGCTCTGCATCATTTCTAATCTTTTATCATTACTTTTTATTCTTTTTAATTGTTTGATCAGTCTTACCTTCTTACATCTGGTAATCTGAGTAACTTTGTTGAAGATAACAATATGTAATATAACAACCATGGTTAATTACTATCATCTTGTTTTGAAATCCTGTATTGTTTTTATTGTTTTTATATGGTTTTGTTTTTGTCTGTGTTGTTGTTATTTTGTTTATTCTTTTTTTCTCATTAAAATAAAAAAATTGTTTTGGTTATTGTAGGACTTTATACTTCTGTACACATTTTACAATTGGCTTGACAATTTTGACTCAAGCAAAGAAAGTCTGCTGACATTTTGGTTGGGGTTGTTTTGAGTCCATAGATGAACTTGGAGAAAATTGACATTTTAGCAATATTGAGCCTTTAATCCATGAATATAAAATATACCTCTACTTGTTTAGCTCAACAATGTTTTCAAGTCTTAAGTGTAAAAATGTTGCACATTTTTGTGAAGTTTATTCTTTTATCATTTCATTGTTTTAGGTATTACTGTAGATTTAAACATTTTCATATTTCAATTGTTGCTAGTACTCAGAGAAAAACCTATTTTCATGTATATTAAGTTTTTATCCTGATACTTTACTAAATTCACTTATTGTTTCTAGTAGGTTTTTGGACATTCCTTAGATTTTCTATGTGAAGTATCATGTCATAGTTGAAGAAAAAACTTTTACTTCTTCCTACACAATCTGTATGTTTTAAATTTTCATTTTCTTGCCTTAGTGCATTGGTTAGGATATTTAGTACAATGACAAATAGAAGCGGCGGGAGTGGACATTTTGTTACTCGTGGTAATCGCTTCTCGGCCTTTTGGCTAAGATCAAGTGTGTTACTCGTGGTATTAGGATGAATACATTTGCTCATTCATGATTGTTGTCTTACCTGTAGATTTTTCACAGATGACCACTGTTGAGTTGAAGGTTGAAGATGTTCCTTTCTAGTCCTAATTTGGTGAGCTTTTTTGTTTATTTCATGAATGAAGGAAGAATTTTTTGAAAT
>NW_004955468.1:3515845-3558571 GCF_000276665.1 Chinchilla lanigera | reverse complement strand
GAGCTTGCCAGGCAGGCACTGCTACACTGAGTTATCCCCAGCCCACTAATATTATTGAAGACTTAAATTAAGAAGGTACCATATATCATTCCAGAGTTTTCTTTGTTGTCTCTTTTCTTTCTTTCATCTCCCTTCCTTCCTTTTTCTTTTCTTTTCTTTTTTTTTTTTTTTGTATTATACTCAAACTCATGGCGATCCTCGTGGTTCAGCCG
Source organism: Chinchilla lanigera (assembly GCF_000276665.1). Lineage (NCBI taxonomy): Eukaryota > Metazoa > Chordata > Mammalia > Rodentia > Chinchillidae > Chinchilla > Chinchilla lanigera. The sequence goes on along the minus strand of NW_004955468.1, from coordinate 3,558,359 downwards.
CACAAGTGCTGGGACTACAGGAACACACCACCATATTCACCTCTTTACCTAATTTTGTTGTTAGGGTTATGCTTCATAAAGTGTTCTCTACTTCTCAAGGTTATGCTTCATAAAGTGTTCTCTACTTCTCAAAAATGTATACATGATTATGAATGATTTATTTTTAAATGTTTGTTAGAAGTTCCCAGTGAAATCACCTTGGCCTGGAATTTTGTCAGAAATTTTAAAAATTATTAACTAATTACAATTTTAAAAGGAGATAAACACTATTCAGACTTTTCACTTTTTCCTGAGTCAGTTTTGATAACTTTGGTATCTTTTAAGGAGCTTGTCCAGCTCATCTACGCTGTCAAATTTGAGGCCAGAAATTGTTTACAGTGTTTACCTGTTATTCTTTTAATGTCCACAGCATGCTTAGTAATGAGTCCTCTTTCATAACTGATGTTAGACTTTTTTTTTACTTCACTCTTTTTGTATGTGTAATTTTAGATTTTTAAAATGTCTTTGATGAATTGATTATTTCTTTATTATGTAATCTCTTTATTTATCTCCAATAATATTCTGTCCTGACATCTACATTATATCATATTAATACCACTGCTTTGCATTTCTTATATTTGTATGGTACTTATTTTTCTATTTTAATTTTAAATCTACCTGTACTTTTATATTGAAAAATATGTCTTAAACTGTATGTGGTTTCTTGCCCAGGTTGTGCTCTACTGAGCTCTAGTTATCCTCCTGCCTCATCCTCCCAAGTGGCCGGGGTGACAGATGAACCCACCCCTCCACCCCCACCCCTCCGTGCCTGGGTCCCCCTCTTGTTTTATTATCCGGCCTGATAAATCTCTGTCTTTTAGTGTTTAGATTTCCACTTCATTTTTGATATAATTGAGTTTGAGCCGCCCATCTTCCTGTTTATTTTCATTTCCTTTTCATTGTTCTGTTCCTCTTACTGCCTTCTTTTAGATGAAGTAATTTTTATCATTCCACTTCTGTTCTGGCTGATTAGTTATACCTCATTTTATTCTTAGTCCTGCATCTTTAACTTATCACAGTTTCCTTCTACATAATACTATACTCCTTCATGTCTTTCCCTTCTTTCCCTTCTTCCCCTTCCTCTCTCCCCCGTCTCCTCCCCTCCTTTTTCCCTCCCCTTCTCCTCCCCTTTCTTCCTCCCCTCCCCCTCCTCCTTCCTTTCCCTTCTCCTCCCCTTCCTCCACCGCCTCCTCCTCCTTTTTTTCCCCAGTACTGGGGATTAAATCCACAGCTTTCCCACTGAATTACATCTCTAATCCTTTTTTATTTTGAGAGAAGGTCTTACTCAGTTGCTAAACTGCCACGCTGGGCTTGAACTTACAACTCTCCTGCCTCAGCCTCCAAGAGTGCTGAGATCACAGGTGTGCCCTACTGTTCACAGCTTCTTCCTGTCTGGTGTTGACTTAAGTTTCCATTCAGTCTCATATGCTTCACCTTGAAGAGCTTCCTTCAGCCTTTCTTGAGCTGAAGGTCTCCGAGTGATGTATTCTCTGAAATAGTGAAAAGGAAAAAGAAACCCAGTGTAGCCAGCAAAGGTAAACCCTTTCCTTCAGTTCCTAAAGATGCTTCATTTCCTCCTTGGTTGCATCGTTTCTGAAAAGTCAGCCTTAACACTTTGTAATCTCTGTGTCTAGCGTGCCTTTCAAAATTTTTAATTTCCTGGGTCTGGTGGTGCCACGATATAGATATCTGCCTTTCATGAGGCCTTACCTATTCAATGTTAAGTGAACTTAAAAAAATAACCTGTTCTTCTGATTCATTTAAAGATGGATCTGAAATGCACGGTTTTGAATGCAATTAGATTATGCTATTTGGACAATAAACTCACTTTGACCTTAAAATTTTTAAAAATAGTAAAATTTGCTTTAAAATTTTCTATTTTCTGTTTTTACCCATTTAACTGTGCTTTCTTTGTATTGCCTTACTTTAGACTTGAAATCCTTTGATGTATGAGTGCAAATTTTCATCAACTGAGGGAGGATTTGGACTATTGTTTCTTGAGAAAAATTCTCCCTCAAATTTTTCTGTATCTCCTTTTACAGATATATTAGATTGTTCAATATTATCTCTTAGTTCATGGATATTTTCAGTTTTTAAAAAGTCTTTCTTTTTGCTTTAATTTACTTATATGCTATATTTTGTATTTTCTCTATCTTAAAGTTTGATAAATATGTATGTATCATCTGATGTTCCTTTTCAAAATTGCCTATTGTTTTCTCTTTTAGTTCTTTCTTTTTTGAGATAGGGTCTTGCTGTGTAGTTTAGGTTGGCCTTGAACTCACTGGGTAGCCCAGGTTGGCCTCAAACTCATGGTGATCCTCCTGCATCAGCCTCCTGAGTGCTAGGATTACAGGTGTGTTCCACCATGCCCAACTTTGCCTGTTCTTTTCTTAAGGATTCTAGTTATTTTATTATCAATCTTAGTTCTTTTCTTTCTTGTCATCTTACACCTTCAAAGTTCTTTCAAATTATTTTTATTTTATTAGCCTTAACAGCACTACCCTTACTTTTTAAATTTTTAAATTAAAAAATTTAATAAACATAAAAGTTGTACATATTTATGGAGTAGCACTGTGATGTTTCAGTACATATATACATTATGTAATGTTCAAAAAGTTGTTCTTATCTGAGCATGGTGCTGTATACCAGTAATCCCAGCACTCTGGCAGGAAGATTACAAATCTGAGCCCTGGGCAACTTAGCGACTTGGCTGAAAATAAAAAGGGCCACAGATGTAGCTCAATGTGAAGGTCCTGGGTTCAATCCCCTGTACTACACACAAAAATTTGTTCTTTTATACCTTTTATACTTATAGCAAATAAATACCTTTATTTATTAGTCCTTTTCAACTAGTTCTTAGGGTAATTAGTTTTTCCTCTATGTTGTATCTGTTGACTGTATATCATGATGAATTAATTTCTTCATATATATATTTTATATATATATTTATATTATATAAATATATAATATATATATATACTTTTCTGTGAGACAGGGTTGGGACCATGACAGTTCTAGGGTAGACAACCTTTGAAACCACTCAGAACTCTATGTTGTGAAGGACAGAAAACCCTGTTCAAACTTCTTAGGGCAGAAAAAGGAAATATAGTTGTGCATCTCCTAACAGGGTCTGTGATGTGAGAATTGTGTCACAGACACTTTCAGGCTGTGTGAACGTCTAAAAATGTGCACACCCAGCTGGCGGAGCCCGCCGTACAGTGAGGCTGTAACCTGTGCAGCCTTTTGCTGTGCCGCATGCTCTAGGCCACTCTGACACAATGGCAAGATTCAGGTATCTAAACATCTCAACAGGTTTGTTTACATCAGCATTATTACCGCAAACTCTGAGTGGTAAGTTGCACCACGAAGTTGTGAAGGCTATAATGTCACTAGGTGGTAGGAATTTTTCAGCTTTGTTATCCTCTTACGACACCACCATTGTATGAAGTGTGATCAAAATATATGGTGACTTAAAATGTTTTAAAAATCTATTATAGGAAAAGACACATTGCCATTAATTCTCCTCAAACTACCTGCCTCCACTTTAAACGTACTTATCCTATCCTTCTTGGCAATTTCTGAAGCAGTTCTAGAAGTCCTCTTTTGTGAGTGTCTTTACAAGGTGTAATCAAAAACACTGACTGCTGCTGCTGAGTGCCATCCAGGGAAAAGACAGGGTCATGAAAACGTCAGTGTGTGTCCTCACCCACCTTATTCACCAGATCTGGCACTGTGCGACTTCTGGCTCTTTCCCAAAGTCAAAATGACCATGAAAGGGAAGTGTTCAATTCAGGACGCTGAGGCTGCCATGGAAGTACAATTAAAGATACTCACAAAAGGAGACTTCCAGAAGCGCTTCAGAAAATGGTAAGAATGCTGGGATAAGTGTGTTCACGAGGGGGAGTGTTTTGAGCAGTTATTAATGACAGTGTGTCTCTTACTGTAATAATTCTTTAAAAATTTAATATTCACCATACTTTTCAATCACGCCATGTATATACAGTCTGTTGCGAGCCGTAATGTTGTTATGCATTGCGTGACTGTGCATTTGTTTACGTAACTGAGAAGCCCAGAGGCCTCGGAGCCGGCTGCTTCAGACATGGCTGGAGGCAGGAGAGAGTTCCTCATCAGGGCTCAGCCGCCTTCTGCAGCCCCCAGCTGTCTCCATTTAGCACTGCTTTTCCTCTCAGCGCTTTCCAGAGGCCTGGGAGTGGCCAGCAGTTCCATGGAAGCAGGGAGTCCCACACACATGCTACAAGTCCCTCCGGACTGCTTGGGAAGCAGCCCCTATGCTGAAGCAATTGTCGTGGGTGGAGAGCATGATATATTATAGTCACACTTCCTGGCCAGAGACAGGCCCACTCTCGGGGCCAAGAACTAAGATGAGGGGGGAGGGTCCCCCACCCAGAACAGGTCTGATTCACCATGCTAGAGTACTGCCCATGGGAATGCCCACTCAGGCCTCTGCTTCCACCTCCTCAAGTCTCTCTGCATAGAGTGCTATCTCTGGAGCCCTTGTCATACACTTGGGAGGAAAGGAGAGGCCATGGTAAGGAAGAAGGAAGAGGGGGAGGTTCTAAGAGTGGCTGCGGCCGCCCATCCACAGCCAGGGCATACGCCTGGGCATGGGGGCTGGAAGCCAGAAGGCTGCCCTTCCTGGGGATGCTGTCCACCGCGGAAACACCGAGAAGCCTGAAGGCCACCACCTGCCAGAGCTGTGCCTTCCCTCATGGCTCTGTGGAGGCGGTCACACCAGACCCACCTCTCTGCCCAGCTCACTGCCTCCAAATTTTAAACACCCTCTTTCATGTGTTCATGTCTTTGCCCTCACTCACGTACCTCTCCACAAGCCTGTCTCTGGCACACCCTCTAGGAAATGAAGTGAACCGTCCACATCTCCAGCACCTCAGCTGTGTGCCCTTTTGCTTCCCAGCCTTCACTGAGGATGCCGAAGAACAGAGGGACTCCTGCTTGGTGTAGTTTTTCTGCATGCCATGTGGCAATAATGCACGCTCTCTGCCACCCCTTCCCCCCATGTGGGTGAGTCCTAGTGTAGACAAGCATTCAGACCAACACAGACTGGGAAGCTGGGCTTCCACACTGCCCCGAGGGACCCCAATGTCCTTATTCTTTCATATTCTTGTTGGGAAAATATTTACCAAGCATCCCATATGTGCACTTGTGTGTGGGTGCATATGCATGTGTGTATGTATAGTGCTACACCATTTTATCACATATGTAATACATGTGTGGCCAACACCCCAACCAAGACACATAACTGTTCTATTGTCACAAGACTCCCTTCTATTATCCTTCTATATCCATACTCAACTATTAATTGGCCATATTTGTATGGATTTATTTTGATATTCCTTATTCTGTTCCATTGATCTATTTATCTGTCTACTATACTTTTGCACAGTCTTCATTCCTATAGCCGCGTAGTAAAATTTTAGCATCAGGGTGTATGTTTCCTCCCACGATATTCATCTTTTCTTAAATTGTTTTTGCCAGTTATGGTAGCACACACCTGTGATCTCAACACTCTGGAAGGCTAAGGCAGGGGGACCACAAGATCAAGCCCAACTTGGGTAATTTAGCAACTTAGTGAGAACTTGCCTCAAAATAAAAAAAAAAAATTAAAAGGCTGGGGATGTAATTTAGTGTGATAGTCCTGGGTTCAATCCCCAGGATGGCAAAAAAAATTTTCAATACAAAGAAAATAATAAAAGAGTATATAATTTTTTGACCAAGCAGGGCTCTGTGGCTTTCCATGTAAATTTTAGAATAAGCTTCTTATTACTTCAAAAGAAGTTTTGCTGAGAATATGATTAGAATTGCATTAAACCTAGCCGGGCATGGTGGCGCATGCCTGTAATCCCAGCACTTGGGAGGCTGAGGTAGGAGGATCATTGTGAGTTCAAGACAAGCCTGGGCTACAAAGTGAGCTCAAGGCCAGCTTGAACTGTATAGCGAGACCCTGTCTCAAAAAGACAAAAAAAAAAGAAGAAGAAAAGAATTGCAGTAAACCTATGCATCATGTTTAGAGAGACTTGACATCTTTACCATATTGTCTTCCAATCCATGAACCTAGTAAGTTTCTCTGTGTATCTAGGGTTTTTTAAAATCAGTATATTATAATTTTCATCATATAGATCTTGTATGTGTTTGTTAGAGATACACCTAAATACTTAATGTTCTTTGGATCAATTGTATATGGTATTGTGCACGTATTTTGTTATTTTATTTGTTTTGGTTTTTGTTTTCACTTGCTTATTGTTCATCATACAGAAATGCAATTAACTTTTGCGTGTTGCATCCAGTAATCTGTAACTTTACTAAGCTCTCTGGAATTTTTTTTTATTAGTTCTGACAATTTTTTGTAGATTCTTTGGGATTTTCCTTGTAGGCAACAAATAGAGATAGTTTCACTTCTTCCATTTCTATTTGTATGCTTTTTATTTCTTTTCTTGCCTTATTGCAGTGGCTAGAACTTTCAATGCTATTTTGAATAAAGATAGTGATAGTGGGCATTCATATCTTGTTTCTAGCTTTGGAGGAAAATCATTTAATCTTTACTATTAGGTATGATGTAAGCTTCAGATTTTTGTAGATTTTTTTAAATGGGGTTGTAAAATGTTTCCTCTATCTCTAGCATGCCAGAAGTTGTTAACATAGATGGGTGTTGCATTTTGTCAAATGGTTGTTCTGTATCAGTTGATGTGAACACATGATTTTTCTTCTTTAGTTTGTTGATGTAGTGAGTTATGTTAATTGATTTTGAGTAGTGAAACAACTTTTCATACCTAGAATAAATTCCACATGATTGTGGTATATTATTCTGCTTATACATCACTGGACTCAATTTGCTAAAATTTTGTTGAGGATGGTTGTCTACATTCATAAATGGTATTGGTCTTTTCCTGGGCTGTTCTTATCAGACTTTGGCATCAGGTAATAATGGTCTCAATAAAATGAGTTCAGATGGGATCACCCCACTTCTGTTTTCTGGAAAAGATTATGTAACATTTGTGTTTATGAGTCTTTTTGTTGTTTTGGTTTGTTTTTTAGTTTATTGAGACAGAGTCTCACTATTTAATTCAGGCTGGTCATGAATTCACTGTGTAGCCCAGGCTGGCCTCAAACTTGCAGCCATCCTCCTGCCTCAGCCTCCTGAGTGCTGGTTACAGGTGTGTGCCACCATGCCCCACAAAATGTTCATTCTTGAATTGTGAAATTCTCTAATGATGTGATCTGTACCTGATGGTTTCTTTTTCAAGAGCTTCAAAATTACAAATTTTATTTCTTTAATAGTCACAAAGTTATTCATGTTACCAATTTCATCCTGGCTAAGTTGCATAGTTTTTGAGAAATTGATCCATAGTATTCCATTCATATTCATTTAATGGCTGCAGAATCCAGTGTGATATCCTATTTCATTCTTGAATTTGGTCATGTGCGTCTTCTTTCCTTCCATCTTTGACAATCTTGCTAAAGTTTTATCAGTTTTATTGATCTTTTGGAAGATTTTTGTAGATTTTAATTTGTCCATTTTCCTGATTTTCAATTTTGTTGATTTCTGCTCTTATGTCCTTCATTCTATTTTCTTTGGGTGTAATTTGCTTTTCCTTTTTCTAAGTTCCTGAGACCTTAAGATGATTGATTGAAACTTTTTTCTAACATGAGCATTAAGTGCTATAAATTTCCCTGTCATCTCTTCTTTAGCTGTATCTCTCGAATTTTGACATACTGTTTTCATTTTTACTTAGTGATATGGTATTCTAAATTCCTTGGAGAGTTTCTCTTTGCGCCATGGATTATTTAGAAGTTTGTTGATTAATTTCAAAGTGTTTGGAAATTTTCCAGTTGCTTTACTGTTATTGATTTCTAATAGATTCCATTATGGTCAGAGAACACACTGTGCATGATTTCAATACTTTTTAATTGGTTAAGTGTAGTCAATGTATCAACTATTGTAACTGTCCTACTAACCTGTTTCTAAATGTATCAACCATTGTTTTTTGTTTGTTTGTTTGTTTGTTTTGTTTTGTTTTGTTTTTGGTACCGGGAATTGAACTCAGGACCTTGAGCTTGCCAGGCAGGCACTTATGCCACTAAGCTATATCCCCGGCCTGAATCAAACCACTGTAACAATTAATATATTAACTATTGTAACTGGCCTACTAACCTGTTTCATTGTTGGTTTATCTTTTTTCTCTTTTAAAAAAAGTGTCATAGTCCATTTTATGTTGCTATAACAAAATACCTAAAGCTGAGGTTTGTGTATTTATAAAGTAAAAAGGTTCACTGAGCTCCACTCATTTGATTCTGGTAGCTGGAGGGTCCGAACAGCACAGCACTGACATCTGGGTGAGGGCTCCATGGCTGTCTCATAACATGGTAATGAAGCAGAGAGGAAAATGGCCACATGCAGAGGAGTCATGCAGGTAGGCTGGCCTGCTTTATATCAATCCATTGTGAAAGCTGACTCACTCCTATGAGACCTGACCCACAAGACAGCATTCATTCATTTGTTTTATCAATTGGGCTGTTCTTGGCCTAAGTACTTTCCACTAAGCCACACCTATTAAAGTTTCCACCACCCAACATCATACACTGAGGATCAAGCTTCTAAGATATGAAGGCTTTGGGGAACAAACCATATCTAAACCATGTCATTAAGGTTTATTTTATGACCTGAGATATGGCCTGTCTCCATGAATGTTTCGTGGATATTTTAAGATTGTATGTGTTCCTCTGTTGTTGGGTGGAAGAGCTTACAGATGTCAACTGGATCCTGCTCATTGTTGGCTTTGTTTGTTTCTTACACAGCATGTCCTTGCTGATATTTTGTCTAGTATTAAAAGCAGTCATTACAGTGAAGTACTGATGTCTCCAGTTATAATTATGGATTTGTCTGCTTATACTGTTACCTCTGTTTTTGCTTCTTATATTATGAACCTATGTTGTTTGGTGCACACACATTAGGAATTGCTAGATCTTCTTTATAAAGATTATATTGATTTATTTATCATGAAGTAATGTCCCTCTTTGTACAGAGCAATTTTCTATGTTTTAAAGTCTAATTTATCTAATATTAAAATAGTCATTCTTGCTTCTTCTTTTTTTAAAATAGGTTCTCGCTGTGTAGTTCAGGCTGGCCTTGAACTCACTATCTAGCTCTGGCTGACCTTAAACTTGCAGCAATCTTCATGCCTTGGCCCCAAATGCTGCAATTACAGGCATGAGCCACCACACCCAGCTACTCTTGCTTTTTAAAAATTGATATTTAAGTGACTTTTTAAAAAAGTCCATTTACTCTTTTTTCTTCCTTTTTTTGGGGGGAGGGAATATTGGGGACTGAACTCAGGGCCTTCATGCTGTGCTACCTCCCCAGCCCTCACTTTTAAAAAATTTATTTTGAGACAGAGTCTTCCTAAGTTGCTCAGGCTGGACTGGAATTGGTGATCAGCCTGCCTCAGTCTTCTAGAGTGCTAAGGTGTGTGACACCATACCCAGTTTTCATCTATTTTCTTTTAATCTAATCTATATCATTATGTTTGAAATGAGTTTCTTAATAGACACCATATATTCGGGTTGTGGTTTTTATGTTCTCTGCCAATCTGTTTTAGTTTGTCAGTTTAGAGCATTTATCTTTAAAGTGTCTATTACGTTAGAACTTAGGCTTACCATTTTATTTTTCTGTTTGGTGCATTTGATTCTCAATTGTCTGTTTCTTTCTTGCCTTCCTTTGGGCTAGTTGAACATGTTTAGATCTCCATGTAGATTTTCTTATGATTATCTTTTAGTATGCTGCTTTGTATAATGTGTCTTAGTCTATTGGTATCCACCTTTGACCACCTCAAATGAAGTATAGAAACCATACTTGCATGCAGATCATGTTTACCATCCTCATTTTTGAATCATGATTTGTTTAATGTGTTTTCCCTCCATACATTGAACACCACTTCAGAAGGTATAACTTTTGTTTCAGTCACAAAGCATGATTAAAAAAACTCCTGAGGTAAAGGATATTCTGTCATATTTACTTCTAATTTTACCTCTTCCATTAGTTTTCTTTCTCTTTGGAATGTCCCCACCTTCCGCTATCATTTTCTTTCTGCTTGGCAATCTTCTTCTAAGGATAGCTCTGCTAGTAGCAAATTCTCATGGATTTCCCTTGTCTGAGAATGACTTTACTTCTTCATTCCTGAAGACTAGAGGATTTGCAGCCCCTAATTCTTTTCTCTCCACACTTGCAAAACCGTAGGCCTCTTTCCTCTGGTCTCTGTGGTTTCAGATGGCAGCTCCATTGTCATTTGAAGAGTTGTTCCTTCACAGGTTACATATTGTTTCTCTTTGACTATTTTAAAGATTGTATTTCTTTTTTTTAATTTTCAGCAGTCTGATTAGGATGATACATCTTTATGTGGGTTTGTTTTGGTATTTCTTCAAATACTTTTTCAGCTCCACTGTCTTGTAAGATTCTGATAATCTCAATGTTATAACCTTTGTTATAATCCCATAAAACACTGAACCTCTGTTCACTTGTCTATTTTCTCTGTCTTTCAGATTAAGTAAATTCTATTGCTCTGTCTTTGATTCATTGTTTCTATCTTCTGTCATTTTTATTCTACTATTGAGTCTATTTCTGTGGCAATATTTTTCAGTTTTATAATTTCCCTTTGATTCTTTTTTTCAATTCTGTTTTTTGTTTTTGTTTTAATTTTTTGTTTTTTTGGTGCCTGGAATTGAACTCAGGACCTCGTGCTTGTCCTCTGTGCTGCTGAGCTATACCCCTAGCCCCAATTCTGTTTTTCAAATTGTTGCTCTTTTGCAAAGATTATTCTTCATTTGTTTCAAGAGAATTTGTAAGTGTTTGGTGAGGCATTTTGATGATGCCACTTTAAAATTCTCAACAGGGAATTCCAACATCTGACCCATTTAGGTATCAGAGTCAATTGTCTTTTCTCATTCAGATTAAATTTCTTTAGTATGATGGGCAATTTTCAGTGGTATCCTAGACATTTTGGTTGTCATGTTAGGACTCTCTGCATTCTATTTAAATGTATTTTATTCAGTCAGTTTCTCTGTTTAAATTTAGTATATAGATTCTGACATGCATTTGTAGGCACTGTTTCCAGGGACCACTTGGTTATCGGAATCTTTTCAATGTGATTCTGGACTAATTCATTCTCCTAGCGCTGCTGGGGCTACTAATGCCCAGTCTCTGGGGCAGAAGGCACTTCCCTGGGCTAACTGGTGTTTGTCAGCCACCTTCTGCTGAAGAGTTTGGAGTCTGCAGAAGCTGCTGGCTCTGGGGCCTTTTTATAGCACTAGATGGAGGACAGAAAAACCCAGAGTTGAGCTGATGCTACCCAGAGGGTAGACCAGCTAACCAATCCAGCCTCTGACTGACAGGTGCTGCAGCCCACCTTCCAGGGCTTCTGTTGTGGAGGGGCCACTGTGGCTCCCCACTCGGTCTCTTTTGGGCTGTTCTGTTACAGGTCTACTATTCATATGTTTGGGGAGAGCAGGCTTTTTTTTTTTTCTTATTTGTTTGATCTTTCTTTAAACCTGGTGGAATCCAGGTTGTAGGAATCTTTGGCACCTATTTACTCTTGAGCACATGGGAAATAAAAAAGAAAATGGAGGAACTCACTTCTTGAAGTCCCTAGTCAGTCTGCGCTCTTTCTTCCCAACCTGGAGAGTCTTTCAATCATTGTCTGTTAAGTAATTTCCAAGGTATTTATAAGGGAGTGTTTTAACCACCTATTCTTGAGTCCACTGGTGATGGAGAGATTTCTGCTCTAGAGTTGTGGGACAGTTCAACACACAACTGTGGAGACCAAGCAGATGAGATTGACAGCGTTTCAGTAATTACATATTCTCATGGCCGGGGCAGGGAGAAGGACGCAGTGTTACATGGGGGTGCTGTTCAGTATTCAGAACTGAAAGAACGGCGGGGATTGTGGGAGGCAAGTTCTGTAGCATCTGGAGGGTAGGGTACTCCCGTGTCTTCAAGGGAAGATGTGATTGGCTTGCTTGGACAATTCCATGGCATAGTAGGAAACCAAAGCCAAGAATTTGGGAATAAAGCAGAACTGCCCCTGGTGCCCCCCAGTGAGGAGGATTGTTTGGCTATAAGGCCTATAAGTGGGAGTAGAATGAGGAGGGGAACTTTAGTGAGGCTTTACAAGACCTTTTTTTGTTTGTTTGTTTGTTTGTTTTCTGGTACCGGGAACCGAACTCACGACCTTGCGCTTGCCAGGCAGGCGCTTTGCTGCTGAGCTAAATCCCCAGCCCCTACAAGACCTTCTTGATTTTGCTAGATGCAAGGCAACACCTGACACTGAGACTTGTTCTTTTTTTTTTTTTGGTTTTTCTCCGGTACCAGGAACCGAACTCACGACCTTGCACTTGCCAGGCAGGTGCTTTACCACTGAGCTATATCCCCAGCCCTACTTGTTCTTGACCTCATTGCACAGGGAGGAGCAAGAAAAAGTATCATCTTGCTCCAGAATCAGAACTTGAATTTACTTTTTATTTTTTCAGTTCATGAAAAAACTTTTTTTTCAGTTCATGAAAAAAGCTTTGTATTCTGATCCAGGTTTGTTTGGATATAAACTGTTCTTCTCCAGATCAGCTATTAAACTGTGGTCACCTTCTTGGACTATTAGAATGAAAGCAGCTTGAGATGATTTAGAGAGTACAATCTAAATTATGCTTTTTTTGAAATGTTTTTCATTGAAAAGTAATATAACAAAATTGCAGATAATCTTCATAATTTTAACCCACAACCAGAACAGTTTTATAATTTTACTTTAATTCTTAAGACTTTTTTTCCATGTAAAATTTTAAAACTGAATGGTGTGGAGCAGAGGTAGAGAGAGAGGACTCTCAGTGGATACAGGGTGCAATTTGGTAGGAGGAATAATGTCCAATGTTCACCAGAACTGAAGGATAACTATGGTTGACAATTATTAATTATAAATTTCAAAATAGTGAGCAGAGAGGATTTTGAAGCTTCTCAGAACTGAAATAATACATGTTTGAGGTGATAAATATGCCACCTACCCTGATCTGATCATTACACATTGTAACATATTGAACTATCACAGTGTACCCCTTCAATATGTATAATTACTATGCATCAACTAAGTTTGTTTTACATTTAAAAATGATTTTGCTGTGGGAATTGAACCCAGGGCCTCATGCGTGCTAAGCACATGCTGCACCGCTGAGTTACACCTCTAGCTGCTAAATCTTTTAAAACAGTAGCTATATAGTGCCTATGGTCTGGTAATCTGTCCTTGAGCCTTGATGTTTTATCAGACTTTTTCCTCTTTCTGTCCTGAACAACTCAAACCAGATATATATATTTTTTGAAACAGGGTTTAAGTTGCCCAGGCTGGCCTTGGACTCAAGATCCTCCTTCCTCAGCCTCCAAGTGGCTGGAATTATGGGCTTGTATCACACCCGAATTTATAAGGCCAGGCTGAGCAGGAGAGGGAGCCGCCATGGTCCAGGGTAGAGTTTCCAAGCTGAGAGGTTGAAGAGGACCCGGTTCAGGAGAAGAGCTCAGTGCAGGGTGGCAGAGCTTTTGCACAGGACTGTGACTTAGTCCCCATCAGAGTCTGAGCAGTTGAGTGAGGCGTCCGAGTATTTACAGGGAGGGCAGCACATTTTAAGGACATGGGAGCCATGTGTCTCACTGCTGGAAAAGAGAAATACAAAAAGAAAAAGGAAGAACACTAGACTGAGACACAGTTTTCAGGTTAGAGTCGTAAGTACTGGTAGCCAGGTGTGGTGGCGCACACCCAGAATCCCAGCAAGTTCAAGCCCAGCCCAGCAACTTAGGAAGAACTTGGTCTTAAAAATAAAATGTTAAAGGGGGAAGGGGCTGAGGATGTAGCTCAGTGTAAAGGCCTTGGGTTCAATCCCCAGTACCACCCAAAATATATAATAAAAACTAAAAATACTTAGAAGTATTGGTGAGAACTCATGATTTTCTATAAGCACAGAACTGTAGAAATAAGCATGAAGCCATGAGAATACGTGTGCATACATTCTCTCGTGTTTTCCATGAAGGAATCTGTAAGAACTGACACCCCAGCAGCAATGAGTCCCATCTCTTGGCTGTTCTCCAGTAAAAGGAACCAGAAGTACTTAAGGAAGGCTGACTGTGAGACTGGATCAGGGCAAATACAAAAGGAGCCTAGAACAGCTTGTGCCGGGAAGCAAGGATATACTCAAGAAAGGACAGAGGCTTGCCAAGAGCATAGGAAATGCAACCATAAAGGGGCTCTCCCTGGGCAAATCTAGGGCAACTAAAGCACTGAAGTAAATAATAAACATAGATTATAATCCATTGAAAAGAATAGAAATCAGCCGGTGTAGCGGTGCACACCTGTAATCCCAGCACTCAGGAGGCTGAGGCAAGAGAGTTGCTGTAAATCTGAGGCCAGCCTGGGCTACATAGTGAGACCCTGTCTCAAAAAAACCGAAAAGGAAGAAAGGAAGGAAGGAAGGACAAAAGAAAGAAAGAAAGAAAGAAAGAAAGAAAGAAAGAAAGAAAGAAAGAAAGAAAGAAAAAGAGAAAGAGAAAAACAGAAGTCAATGAATAGATATTCACTGATGTTAACAGACAAATAAATGGAAAAAACTTTTGCAGTGCTGAGGAATGAATCCAGGGCCTTTGCACTGACCTTCATCCCCAACCCTATTCACTCATTTATTCAGAGACAGGGTCTTACTAAGTCATCAAGTTGTCCAGACTAGGCTTGAACTTGGAATCCTCCTGCCTCAGCCTCCCAGGGTTCTGGGATTACAGATGTGTGTTATTATACCTGGCTTGGGTGGATAATTTAATGAGGAACCAGGTATTACATTGCTTCAAAATAACTACCCATAAAATATTTAATAATTACAGAATGAGTAACTTTATGGAGGAAAAAGCCTTGAAACCAGCACCTGAATCTCATGACCAAAGGGGATATCAGTGTATCAGTCAGCTTTTCATCACTACAACGGAATACCTGACATAGGCTACTTATGAAGAAAAAGAGGTTCACTGTTTTTAGCTCACAGGTGTGGAGGCTGAAAGTCTCGAGGGCTTCATGACACAGCTGGCGATGGTCGGAGCGTGGGAGTAGTGATTGATGACACTGTGAGCTGGAAGCAAGAGACTGGATGGGGCTGATCTTGCTTCTTTTATAACAACACTGTCACACGTGGGTGAACTCAAGGGTCCCATGAGAGCTACCTAATCCCTCTGAGGGCACAGCCCAGAGCGTTAGCGCCCCCCCAGTACTGTGGCCTTCAGAACACAGGAGCCTTTGATGGGGAGGGCAGACACAGGGCCTTCCCAAACCACAGCAGTCAGCGCCATCTGACAAAATGCAGCCAGAAAGCAGGCGTATTCTTCTGAGACATTCCTGCCAAAAATGTATAACTTGGTTCTTTCAAAAAATTGAGGTGAAATTCAACACTATAAATGAAACCACTTTCAACTGAACAGTTCAGTGGCATTTCATAGTTTCAGAATGCTGTACAAGCACCACTTGTATCTAGATTCAAAACGTTTTCACTAGCCCCAAATAAAACCCTGTACTCACTAAGCAGTTATTCTCTGTTCCCCTTCCCGCCAGCCTCAGCCTGTTGGGTGTCTCTATGGATCTGCCTGTTCTGAGTATTTCATACAAATTGAATCATATCCTATGTGACCTCTGTGCCTAATTTTTAAAACACCTTTCATGATATTTTTGAAGTTCATGTATATTGTAGCATGCATCAGTGCCTCATTCCTGGATCAATGATATTTCACCATGTGGATATATAGTACCATGTTGGAGTTACCCATTCATCTACTCATGGGCATGTGGGTTATTTCCACCTTTTGGCTGTGCTGATGAAGTCTGCTATGAACATTCATGTATAAGTATCTGGGCACCTGTTTTCAGTTCTTTTGGAGAAAATAAATAAATAGATCGATAGATAAGCATCGTTCATCACAGAGCCCGATCGTTCATGAGAAAATATCAGACAAGCCCAAACTGAAGGACGTATTTCACAAATGACTGGCTTGTAACACCCAAAGGATGGAACTGTTCCAGACTGAGGACTAAGGAGTCATGACAGCTAACTGTGTACATGAAGCTGGCTGGTTGCTTTGCTCCCAAGAATATTCCCAGAACTGGTAAAACCTGGATAGGCCAGGGGGATCAGATGCTAGTAATATGTCAGTGTGATTTCCTGAGGTTGATGCCTGCAGGGTGGTTATGTGGGAAAATGCTCTCCCTTTTGGGAAACGCTCCGTTTGGGGGTGATAGAGCATTACCTCAGCAAAACACTCTGAAATGCTTCATCAGAGAATTTTGTAACAGACTTGCAATTCTTCTGTAAGTTTGAGATTGCTTCAAGATTTTAAAAAATTGATTAAGAATGAAATCTTGTCATTTGTGACCACACGGATGGAACTGGGGAAAATTATGTTAAAAGTGAAATAAGCCAGGCACAGAAAGACAAGTTCCATGTGTGCATGTGTGGAATCTAAAACTTTGACCTCACCCAAGTTGAGAGCAGAATGTGATTACCACGTAACCAGAGACGGGGAAAGGTGGGTCAGTGTGTCCTAAGTTACAGTGGTTAGGAGCGAGAAGTTCCACCACTGCGCAACGCAGGGACTATTGATAATGACATGTACTGAACATTTCAAAATGCATGGAGAAAGAATTTTGAAAGTTTCTACTATAAATAAATGATAAATGTTTGAGTAGACAGACAGGCCTAACCTGATTTAAACATTACACAATGTATATGAGTATCTAAGCATGAAGCGCTACCCCATTAATATACACAATTTTTATGTTTTTATATTTCAGTTAAAATAAATTTAAATTGAAGACATTAATTAGAATATTTTATCAGATATCATTTTCCCTGAAGACGCATCCCAATCAAGATGTGTTCCCTCAAGCTTTGTTCCCAGTCCTTTCCTGTCCCCTTTTCCTGCTGGTCTTCCTCCCGCCTCACCGGGTGGCTGCTCCTTCCAGGACTTCTTTCTTGGTCCCTTTTTAGCTCTGCTCACTTCTAAATGTTAAAGGCCAGGTAGGTCTCTGTCCTGGGACCTCCTTTTCTTTCTATACTTATTCCCCTAGAAACCTCATGCAGTCTAGAGTCTGAATGCCACCAACGTACTGACAACACTCAGCCTTCTTCTTGGAGCCTGGGGTCTTTTCTGGATCCCTGGGCCCCTAACAATTGGTCAGCTCAGATTTTTCATCCCTGTGTCTAAAAGAAATCTCAACACACCCCAAACTGAGCTCATAGACTTCTTTATCTCATTCCACAATCCTCCTGATTGCAATATATGTATGTGTGTGTGTGTGTGTATATATATAGAGAGAGAGAGAGACAGAGACAGAGAGACAGAGTACAAGGAAATCAGAAGGGGAATGAGCACCCCAAGGATGCTACAGCTCCAGATCTGAAGCACTGAGGAAGGAACAGAGTTCTCAGAGTCAGGTGGGCTCAATAGGAACAGCCTCCTGTATGGGCTGAGGCTTTTGGGTTTTTTTTTTTTTTCTTTTGATACTGGGAATCGAACTCCTGACCTCAGGCTTGCCAGACAAGCGCGTATGCCACTGAGCTATATCCCCAGCATTTGGCTGAGGCTTTTGGAGGAGGGATGAAAGATGCTGACCTCACTTTCGTTCTGTTTTCTTGCCTCCTGAGGGTGGGTCCATCAGCCACACCCAAAGCAACCCAAGGGTAAGGAGACCCCTTCATGGTGTTCATTATGTCAGCCTCTAGGAACAAGATGTGTAGGGGTGCTAGAGGTAGACAGCCCCACCTCTGAATGTATGATAGTTTTGGGGGACAGTCCAAGATACACATACTCTTATTTTTCTTCCCTGCTTTATTTTTCTCCTTAGCACTTCCATCTAAACTATGGTATCTTTCATTTCTTTCTTTTGTTTCTTTTCCATCTCCCTCCACAAGGTATAAACTACAAGGACAAAGATTTCTTTGTCTTCATTTACTGCTGTATGTCCAGCCGCACCTATACTGATGCCTAGAGCATAACATGTTTTCAATTAAATGTTTTGTTTTGTTTTTTGAGATGGGATCTTGCTGTGTTGCTTAGGCTAGCCTCTAATTCCTGGGCTCAAGTGATATTCCTGCCTCAGCCTCCTAAGTTCTGGGACTACAGGTATGCACCACTATATCAAACTTCAATAAAGATTTTTTTTCCTACCTAAGGTTGAATCCAGGACTTACGCACTAAGCTACATTCCCATATATTTTTTTAAATAGGTGCTGCTTTTATGCCTTTATTTTAATTTATGACATTGGATTCTACAATAGATCTCACTGTACTGTATTGCCCCATGCCATTGTTACAGCCCTTCTAAGTTGTTGCAGTACTTCTTTTTTGGGGGAGAAGCGGGGAGTACGGGAATCGAACTCAGGACCTTTCACTTGCCAGGCAGGTGCTTGTGCCACTGAGCTATATCCCCAGCCCTCTAGATTTTTTTTTCGAGACATGGTCTCTCAAAGTTGTCTAGGCTGAGCCCAAACTTACAACTCTCTTGCCTCACCCTCCCACAGTATTGGGACTCTAGGCATGTGCCACCTCATCCAGCTAAAAAGTTTTTTTGTTTTTTTTTTTTTTTAGTTTAGAGAGTTGCTACCTTGTGACAGGCAGAATAATACTTCTGAGTACATCTACATGCAAAGCCTGGGAATCTATGAATATGTTAGGTATGTGGTACAGGGAAATGAAGGATGCAAATAAAATCAAGGTTACTCACATGACCTTAAAACAAGAGGATTATCCTGGACTGTCCTAGTGGGCCCAATGTCCCTGGAAAAGACAGAATATTATGATTTATATCTAGATGTTCCTCCAAAGGCTCATGTGATCACAGGTGGGGAGTTTTGAAGGTGGCTGAATTATAGTGTGTGAATGTGGATGAAGGGTATGATGCTAAGATTAAGGGTATGGATAATGGAAATCCCACTCTAGGTGTGAGTGGCATCAATCAATAGTTCTACAGCCTAGATGGAATATATAGGGAAAGAGGGAAAGTAGATTGGCTGCTGTCACTGCTGCTTGCTGCTTGCTGCCTACCCTGCCACACCATGGACTATTTCTCCTCTGCCATGTCACCCTGCTTTGGAGCCAGCCAACTATAGACTGAAACTTCTACCAACTGTAAGCTGAAATAAACCTCACCTCCTTTAACTTTGGGTGTCTGGCATTTTATCTCAGCAATGAGAAAAGTAACTAAGACACAGAGTCAGAGAGATTTAAACGTACTATACTGTTGCTTTGAGGACGGAAGAGGGGAGCCACAAACCATGGAATGCAAGCAGCCTCTGGAAGCTGGAAACTACAGGAAAACAGATTTTCCTTGTCTTTGTCACTTCCTGTCACTGAGACACAATACCTGACACCTACAACTTGTTTTGTTTTTTGAGACAGAGTCTTGCTATGTACTCCAGGCTGGCCTTGAACTTGTGGTGATCCTCCTGCCTCAGCCTCCCGCGTGCTGATTTATAGGTGTGCACCACCATGCCTGCCTTAACACCTGCAGCTTAAAGGAGGAGAGGTTCATTTTGGCTCATAGTTTCAGTGGGTTCATTCCATGATTGGCTGGCTCCAAGGCAGAGACAGCATGTGCAAAGGCCCAGTGGAGGACAGCTGCTCACAGCGTGGGTTCAAGAAGCAGAGTGAGGGGAAGAGACAAGGAGGGAGAAACACCCTTCCAGATCATGCACCCAGTAACCTCCCTGTAGCCAGACTCCACCTCCTAATAGCATACTTCACCGCTAAACTCATTAGTGGGTGATTCCACTGGTGAGTATCACCCCCATAACTCAATCACCTTCTAAAAGCCCCATTTCTGAATGTGTGATGGTTTTGGAGGACATTCTAGCTCTAAGCCATAACATTCTACTCCCCTGAAAAACTCATGTCCATCTCCATGCAAAATGGATTTAGTCCATTTCTAAGAGTATCTTAAGTTTTAACAGTCTCAGGATTGCTGAAAAGGTCAAGTCCAGAGTCTCCTCTGGGACTCAAGCCCAACTCTTAGTTTTGAACCCCGATAAAAATCAAAAAGAAAGTTAAACACTTCTAATATACAATGGTACAGGGTAAACATCCCCATTCCAAAAGGGAGAAATGGGGGGATAGAAAGGAAAGAGACCAAAGTAAAACCAAAACCCAGCAGGGCAAACATTCACTCCTGTAGCTCCCATCCAGCACCTGGGGCAAGTGGTGGCAGGATGTGAACTCCAGAAGGCTTGGGCAGCCCCTCCCCCATGGCATTGCTGGTTGACACCATCATGGCCTCTCTCTGGGGTTGGCTTTGCTCACTGCTTGCAGCTTTCCTCAGGTGTTCCACGTTCCCGGAATCTCCCACTTCCTGGGGTCTCCACTGTACTTTTGACTTCATGCTCACAGTCACACACTGCCGTCTCAGGGGCACATGCCTGGCTTTCCAGGCCTTCTTCTGAAATCTGAGTGGAAGCCTTCCTGACCTCACAATTCTTGTTTTCTGCCCATAAAATCAGCACCACACCAATGATGCCAAGGTCTGCCACCAGCTTGAGAAGTAGCCCCCTAAAACCACAACTGCAGAGGCCTGAGTGCCTGGATAGCTGAGCTCTGGGAAACTTTTCCCTAGTCAGCCCTGAATGAGCTAGGGTCCCTGGGGTTCTCTTTTCGAAGCAAAATCTTTCATTTTTGTACCCTTGAACCTGCAAAGGGTAGGCCATCTATAAAATGGTAAGTACTTTCCATCAAATGATGCACCATAACAGACTCTCCTTCTGCCGGGTGTGGTGGCGCACGCCTGTAATCCCAGCACTTGGGAGGCTGAGGCAGGAGAATCGTTTCAAGTTCGAGACCAGCCTGGGCTACAAAGTGAGCTCAAGGCCAGCCTGAACTGCATAGTGAGACCCTGTCTCAAAAAGACAAAAAATAAATAAACAAATCCTTCCTTGAGTATTTATTTATTTTTGGTGGTACTGGATATTGAACTCAGAGCCTTCATACTGAGCTATATCTCCAGCCTTTTATTTTATTATTTGGAAACAGGGTCTTGCTAAATCACTAAGTTGCCCAAGCTGGGGTCAGACCTTCGATCCTTCTGCATCTACTTCTCAGAGTGCTGGGATTACAGGCATTCACTGCTTGGCTTTCTGCAAACAAAATCTGATAATCTCTTTGGGCATACTGATTTTTTTTAGATTAGTCTTCTACTTTTTCAAAACAAGAGCCTAGTGGGTGGCAAGGCTGCTGCTCACACACATACAAGATGTGCGGCAGACGGTCCGTGGCACCTGGACACTGCCTGGTAGTAAGCCTCCCAGGTGGCAGCTGGGTGGGGCTGGAAGTGGTAATGAAGAGGAGGCAAAGGAGAGACTGTGTCTGGAGGTGGCCTGATGAATTCCCTTCTTGGGCTGGGCCTGCACAGGGTTCTTCTACTGGGGCATGGGAACTGGAGTAGGTCTAGGGGAAGAAGAGCCAGGAGCGTGAGCAGTGGTGCTGGAAACTTCTCCCTGATGCAAGACTGGTATGGAGGCCAGTTCAGCAGCTGCGGGCGGTGCCTGCCAGGGTGAGCGAATCCAAACCTCCTCCCTCCCTCTTGGTACAGGTCCAGGATGGCTGCTCCCCAGGCCCAGGAGGCTGCATACCCACAACCTAGGTGGGGAGGAGGGGCTTCTCCAGACATCTGGGGAGGTGGGAGAGCCAGAGCCCTGAGTCGGCAGGGGACAGAGGAAGCAAGAAAGCAACTCCAGCCTTCTGCAGTGCAGACCACTCTGGAGGTGGCATGCATTGCCTGCCTTGGTGCTGCTTCCAGCTGGTGCCCTTAAAACTAGCAGGACCTGGGTTTGCAGGGAAGAAGAAGGAGGCGGCTGTGAAGTGAAGCCAGCCTGAGAACAAAGAAGGCTTTGCAGAGAGGGAGGCACCTTCCACTAAGGCCTCAGGGCCTGGGGAAGTGACTCACTGCGCCCCCGGGATGGACCCACCCATGGGGGCTCCGTGGGGCAGAGAATGCAGCCCAGCTGCCCAAGCCTCATGGGTGGGGTAGGGGTTGTCAGGCTCAGGCAGTAGGGGGCGGGGCTTCCTCCAGCTTCCCTCTCCCTCCAGACCCGGTGTGCATCCTTGGTGACGGCCCTGGGCCTCATTAGGTACAGCCAGGCGGGGGCTGCTGCCAGTGCCGCCGAGCCGCTGCGGCTCGGGGCTGTGGGCGTGGTCCCCTCCACCAACCCGCGCGCCCAGAGGGGACCAGAGTTCTCCAGCTCCCCATAAGCCACGTGGCCCCCTGCCACAGCGAGGCACCAGTGCCACCCGAAAGTGGCAGCCGGCTGTCCCAGAACGCAAGAGATGAGAACTTGGAGAGCCCTCGCTGCACGCCCTGGCTTCTGGGGCAGTTGGGCAGTTGCACAATCTCCTTTCAATTATTCTCCGTAGAGTGTGTAGCAACCGGGCGAGAATTCCAGGACCTTGTACTTACTCGTACAAATCTGCCTTCTCGCTGTTTGGCTGCCGGGCCAGGCGTGGCTCTGTGGGCCCGGGGAAATGGGGGTGTGTTCGCGTCCAAGAGGGCGTGGCCCGCGTCCGCAGCCACCCTGCCCTGCTGGTGCAGTCTGCTGGCCCCAAACCGCAGCTTCTTCGGGAGCCCTGGACTGGGGCCAGAACACGGAGAAGGAAGCTCTGGTGACATTCTCGACATGGGCTTTGAGCAGCAGGCTTGGCCTACAGCAGTTCCAGCCAGTGATTTTTCTTCTTTTTTTAGTGGTGTTGGGAATTGGTATTTTTCTCTGAGTTACATCCCCAGCCCTTTTTATTTTGAGACAGGTGCTTGCTAAGTCACTAGGTTTCCCAGGCTGGGGTCGAACTTGTGATCCCCCTGCCTCAGCCTCCTGCGTAGCCTGGATTACAGGTATGCACTACCATGCTTGGCCCAGCCAGTGATTTTTTTGTGTAAGGAGCGTCAGAGGGTCCGCTCCTGATGACCCAGCTGTTAATTTTGGGCTATGCCTCTGGGTCAAGGAAGGGCATTGTCCTGCTCGCCCTGGGGCCAAAGGATGGTTGTCAGGACTGGCTGTTTTGAATGATGGAAATAAAGACAAAACTCCAAATGCAGCTGGCCTGCAGCCCCTGTCCTTTGTGCTTTCCCCAGGGAATGTGCTTGCCTCTTTCTCTGGGCCTCTCATTAAAATTTCAGAGAAGCCTCCTTTGCTATGGAGACACTAGTGTCCAAGCCTGAGAGATTGCTGGCTCCATAAGTAAATCTAGGAATTTAGAGTAATCCAAGTTTGGTGTCATCACAGACTTGGAAACTGTAATATGGTTTTTCTCCTGGATAACTTAACGGAGCCTCAAGTAAACACGTGAAAGTAAACAATTAGCCCCATGGACCGTCACCCGCCAAGCCCCTCCCGCAGCGGCTGGCAGAGCCTGGCCAACAATAACTGGAGCTCGCTCTCTCTCAAAGTGCTGCGGGGAGATAAGATCTTTGCAGCAGAGCAGGGACCCTTTGGATAACTGACGTCCAAAAACCTCAGTGGTCCCCTCAGCCCACTTTCCCAAGGCATAGTTTTATGACTTACTTCAAAGTAGCAGACATTCCACCCAACACATCCTTCCTCTGGCAGTGGAGCTGGGCGTAAGGGTGATGGCGGAAGAAACACAGGAGGCCTCTTTCCTATGGGCAAACTGCTACCAGTGGGCAGCCGTGGCTGGGTGCACATCCTCAGGAGCAGCCCTGCCCTCAGAGTGAGCCCTCCCCCACGCTGCCTGGGACTCGGGTCTGAAGAGTTCTCCGTGCTCAGGTAGTCACCCCACTTGTTCAGTTTTGGGGCTTATGGGAAAGGAGTCACCATCCAGAGGTCCTGAACCAAGTCCAAGCATTAGTGTAGGATTGGGGGTGTGAGGAAAACTTATAGAGAAATGGTCCCGGACTCACAGAGCACATGACAGTGAGGGCTGAGCCCCTGGCAGTAAAGTCCATGGAGAACGAGGGCAAATCCCTGGATTGATCTCTCCTCTCTGTCTGTCTGTGTCTCTCTCTCTCTCTCTCTCTCTCTCTCCCTCTCCTCTCTCCCTCCCTCCTTCCTTTCTCATCACTGGGGATTGAACCCTGGACCTTTACACTGAGCTACATCCCCAGCCTCTTTTTTGTTTATGAGACAGGTGTCTTGCTAAGTTGTTAATTTGCCCAGACTGGGCTCACACTTGGGACCCTCCTGCCTCAGCCTCCCACAGTGCTAGAATTACAGGTGTGCACCACTATGCCTGCCTTCAACCCTCACTGGAGCTGTGTTTCATTTGGGTTACTTTAGAAAACTGTGATGCTTTAGAGAGAAAGTCATTGCTAGCCTTATTCCTGGCAGGAAGCTGGCAGGAACCACCTTTTTCATGGTTATCTGTTAAGTCCTCTAGAGAACATCAGGCTGCCCAGAATCCATTGTCAGGAGTGAGTTCCTGCCAGAAAAGGATTCTGGAGGGAATGTGTCTCTTCCTCTCTGCCCAGTCAATAAATTTAACAGTTTTATCTAAATACAGTTAGCACTGTATAGTTTCTTTCAAGCAGGTACCCTTGACCATCTGCCTCAGATCCAGGCAAGGTTATGAAATAAAGCAGGGAAATCGTCTTGGGCTTTATGTTGGACATTACAGCTTTGTCTTTTTAACTCCTTTGTAGGTTTCCATGGATACTGACAACAAACTTTGTTTGGTCTAATGAGAAGTCTCATGCTAATAAAGGCAGGAGCTGCATTTGACAATACACACTAAAATCATTCTTCTATACTTAGCAATTAATTTGAAGGACACCCATTTGTAGAGATAATTTAAACAGAGCAGGTTTCTACCCCACATAATAACCCACATACTTCAGTGTAGCTAACAAGCCAGAGCTCCCGCCAGCCCTCTCTCTGCAAGGAACCACCTACTTTGGGTAGGGATGGAGGGGAGCAGAGAAGCCCAGGTGTGTCTTCCTCACATGAGAGATGAGACTAGTATTATCTGGCTGCTGTGGCTTTTCCCGCCCACCTTAAAGTGGACTGGTTATGGCCATCACACCGTGGCTCAAGGTTATCAGCTGCTCTTTCTAGCTCTAGCTCTATCCCAGCTGCTCTCCCTCCAACTGAAAGCCCCCGGCAGCGCCCATTTTTGTATGTTCTACCTTGTCACCTAGCTTGTGTGTCTCAGTGTGTCTTCCTGGGCTGGTCCAACTATGCACCTCTCTCCTGCCAGAGGGGAGGTCAGGGCCTGATGGAAGGAGGCCATCTTCTCAAGGGAACACAAGTCTGCCTCTTGGGCAGGGAGGGAGGGCAGGTTCCGCTGCGCTCAGCCAACAGCAAGTCTCCTGGTCCAGGGTTTAATGGAACTAGTTTTGTTTCCCTAGTGCCCACATACGCGCTTTCTCTGCCCCCTTCTCAAATGCTTGGCTCACACCCTGATAAAACCAGTGCCTAAGGTCCACTGCAAGCTGAACCTTGGAGTCCAGGGCTGGGGCCCTGGGAGATGTGGCGACGTATGTGCCACTGCCTCACGCTCGGGCGAGACAGCAGGGTGCACAGGCGGTGTTGGGGGACCATGCAGCTGCTTAGGATCCAATCCTCACCAGAGCTCTCAGATCAGGAAGTTGTGGGATTTGGACTTGGGATAGATACTCAAGGCCCTATTCTAAGACCAAGCCAAGTCCCAAGTCATCCACCAAGCCAGAGGGCCTTCTTATAGTAGCCTCAGTGGACTAAAAACAAAGTGCTAGAGCTCTGTGTAATTTATAAAATATTCTTTATTTTAAGGAACACAAATAGTAGTTTAAAAAACGAGCACGCGTGCACACACACACACACACACACACACACACACACACACACACTTCTTAAAAGCTAGTATAATGTTGTGACCTGGCTTGGAACCCATGTGATCGGGACAGTGGCAGAAGCTGCCTGCTGTGGCTTTGCTTGGTTCTCTGCACTGGCAGAGGCTTGGTAGGAAACGGAAGCAGCACTGGCCCAGCTCTCTGGCCAGTTGCTTATAATCAAGAACAGTTTTGGGGTTTACGGAAGGAGTAACACTGATGCTGCCAATATGTCATCAAAAGATTATAATGTATCCATTCCAGGGAATGTAAAAATGCTTTAAAGAATGGATAATTTGTAGTTATCGTTTATAGAGATTAGGTGTATTAGGATGGTAGCATTAGGGGAAGTGAGTGTTTCCCTACACATTCAGAAATTCCCCAGTTGATGTAAAATCCTACTTCTTGATTTTACTTAAGAATAGTCACATTTAGTAAGGTAGGGTTACTTCTCCCCTCCCCCCCCATTTTCTTTTAGCCCAAAAAGATGGCTTGAAAATGGTAGAGAATCTTGAACCATCAGCACCCATGCTGGCTATTATTATGCCAGAAAACAAATCTATAAACATTCACAGCATTGAGCTGTTTTCACAAGACTTCCTCTCTAATAAACACAACACTTTCTCCTCCTCTCAGATGTAAGCCTGATGCCAGATGCAGAGGTGCCAACTGTAGGCGCGTTGCTGAGCGGAGGAGAAGCCTAGCAAGTTTGTCCAGCAAATTAGATTGCACAGTGGGCTGGCGTCTTTGTGGCCTTGGACGGGAAGCTGCTGATCTGTGCTCCCATGGCCCGAGGCAGGCGGAGGCTGGTGGCCCTGGGCAAGTGTGTAAAAGGGTCCTTGTGAGTTAGAACGAACTCAAGCAGAAACACAGGCTGATTAAAATTGGGGGCCTACATGACATGCTGGCTCTTTCCCTTAGAAAGTGTTGCATGGAGACCCTGTTTGCTTAGCTGATTTTCAGTTAGCCGCGTGGCTTGCCCTCCAGACTTGCCGTCTTCTTGCCTGCAACCAAGAGGGCCAGAGAGAAAACCTCCCCCATTTAGGACCGGGTTCAAAAGCCCCCAGAAACCTGTCTGCCTTCCCCTGTTTGCATGTGGTTAGGGACTGTGAATCAGAATTCAGAATCTGTGCTGCCCCGAGGGGACAGGCAGAAGCTCCGAAGAAATACCCAAATGCAATAAATAACATAGAGCTCAGGACCCTAGTCCCGCCCCTCCCCCAGCCACCGCCCCTGGTTATTCCCGGCTTTGAACCGACGGAACCGAGGGAGCAATTCCACCGCCAAGCCCCACCTGCACACCAAATGTGGGCATCCGGCTGCTGCTGCTTCTGCACAGGACAGAGCCTCAGTCTTTTGCTTCATAGCATCATTTATGGCATGAACTAGGATTGTAATGTGTTTACACAAACACACAATTGTACATCAGCATCTTTACAATATTAAAGGAGTCATATACAAGTCTACAGGCATTATATACAGGGTGCTGGCCCGGGTACCCCACCTACCAGTCCTCTGCATTTTCTCCATCCAGGAGGGGCCAGCACGTGGGGAAGTATGACAAGGCCCAAGGTGTCCATCTTTGGGCTTGCTGTCTGGGAGGTGGCAGGTCTATGAGGACCCCCTCAGGGCCAGTCCTCACTGGAATCTAGGGTCAAGAGCGCGAGGTATGCCCATGTCCAGTCTTACCGCCAGGCTAGTACAACACGTTTAACTAAAACTCAGTGTGCATATTAGTGTGGGAAAAACTGGAGCTAGTGGCCCTCTGGGGGTGGCTCCCTGAGCTGGGGACCCAGAAGATGCTGCCGACAGATGGGACCCTTTGTGGTGAGACCCATTCCTGAGGTAAGGTGCAGCCCCCACAGCGGGTCTGATGGGGACAGACTTCTCTAGGGGCCCAGGAGTGAGCACACACTGACAGGACTGGGAGCTCCTGTGCATGAGCAGGTCAGGTGACCTGCTGAGTGCAGCCTGAGCCCTGGAAGGCAGCAAAGAGAGGGTCTGAGATGGTTAGGTGGGCCGTCCGACCCTGCACCCTCCCCCAGCAGCCCCGTCCCCTACGGGCCTGGCTTCAGCTCCTGAAGCACTGTCATGCCCACATCCAACCCCCCAGCCCCAGCTCTGCAGGCACCTGGGCCTGAGCGCCCCACAGCTCATCCACCATGTGGGCCTGCTGCACGTCCGACTGAGAACTGAGCACCAGATGAAGAAGCGTTGGTCCTTGGAGGCCTTGCTGCCTTGTGCAGTGACAGTCACTTCCATTTTAAATACTGTAGAAAAATAAGCCATCTCTGACACAAGGAGACCCGCCGAGAGCCTGCCACGCACAGAGAAGGAGGAACAGCTGCTCTGCGATAGCTGGGGATGCCTCTGCTCGCTGTGCCTCGGCAGAGGACGCTGCACCTGACCACAGAGCCAAGGGACGCGGAGAGCCGGCAGTGGAGTTCTGGCCACGGCATCCGTGGTCACAGCAGTCCTTCGGTGGGCATGCCTCCAGCATCCCATGTTCTGTTGCCATGACACCCGGGGCCATAGTGCCCCCTGGGACGGCTTCCGACCCTCCAGCCCCAACCTCAGTCTCAAGCCCACTGCTAAGCTTGCACAGGCAGGACTCGCCAGCACTGTTTCCAGGTCTCTGGGAGCGGCCCCAGGGCCGAGGGGCCTCAGGCGGGCACTGAGGCAGGGCCTAGTCCAGGGGCTCCTGCTTTATCCGGACGGCAGTGGGGGTGGGCTGTGGTCGCCGCTCCTCTCGACAAAGCACGTACTCGCTGAACTGGGAGGAGTCCACGCCACCTCCACAGGACGCAGCCACGCTGAAACCCCTCTGGAAGAGCCTTTCCAAGACCTGCCAGGGAAGAAAGGGGGGTCAGCAGAGTTCAGCTGCGAAGTTTGCCTGGCCTGGCTGGTGGGCAGCTGGGCCCTAGCCAGAGCTAGCTACCTCGTCCACGTCCTCGTCCTGCTAAGATCTCAGCCTCACTCACTAACAAAGGTCCCTGCTTCCCCAAGGCCTGGGGTATACCACAGGACCGACAGGTGCAGCCAGACCCGGGGGGCCGTCGAGTTATTGGACCTGGGTGTGCTACTCCACCTGGGCTACCACCCTGCTGCCCTCAGGGCACACAGCCCCAGGGATTTGGAGAAGCAAAACGAGCCTTTGGGCTGCTTCTCTCTTCTCTAGGGCATAACCAGCACACACACGGCCCCAGGCACTCTATCAGTCTCTGGTCACAATAATGGAAAGCCTCTGCCCCCAGCCTCTGGGCAGCCACCTGCTTCCCTGAGCCACAGTCCCAGATGCTTTGTTGCCTGGGGGCTCATCAGCTCAAGGGAGCGCAGGGTAGAGAAACACAGGAGGGGTTTCCACAGTGTTTGAGTCTCTGCAGGCCTCCTGTTCAGGTGGGTTTGTGCCTCCGTGAGGGTGGGCTCTGGTCACTGTGTCTGACATCTGTATCTTCCAACTAGCAAGTTCTGACCCATAGCCAATGTGATGTGTGCCTAAGGGACCTTTTCCCCTGCAGTCCATTCTGACCTAATCCCAAAATACAAGCCTGCCTCCGGACATGGTGGCGTATGCCTGCAATCCCAGAACTCTGGGATGTTGAGACAAGAAGATCAAAAGTTGAAGTCCAGCCTGAGCAACTTTGTGAGACCCTGTCCCAAAATAAAAAACAAAAAGTTCTGGGGAGGTAGCTGAGTGCGCAAGTCCTAGGTTCAACCCCCAATGTAAGGGGAAAATGGAAAAAGTTTCCCCTTGTGTGTGGGCAGAGCTGTTAGAAAATAGACCACCATTCCATCTGAGCTTCTGAATCCTTTGACTCATCCAGAAATGCTCTAGGCCGTGGCTGGGTGCCTGCGGGCCCCAAGGTCAGCAGGGTGAGAAGGGGCTCCCGGCCTCTCTGTCCCACCTCTCCTGGCGCCTGAGTTTAATTTGAATCCAAAGTCAGACTCTGGGTGTCAAAGAAGCACACTTGGTTGAAAATACCCTGGGCCATTTTTATAGAACATCCTTTTGGGAAAAAAGAAAAAGTACAGATCAATTTTTTTAAGTCCATCCCCCAGGCTCCATCATTTAATTATGAGCGGGACATAAATTATGCATCGACACATTGTTGCCTTTTCTGTAAGATGGCACGGAGCGCTTCGCCATTTCAGGGACGGCGCCTCTGCCTCCCTCCTTGCTCGCTCTGCTCTGCGCTTGAAGGCGCAGCAGAGAAGCGCGGTACCCGGGGCCCATAGCCCTCACCTGCACAGAGTTGAGCCGGCAGTAGCCATTGAGAGGGAAGCGGATGACATGCGTGGGGTCTTGGTTCCAGCCAGCGTTGACCGAGTTGCACATGACGTCCCCGGTCTCGGGGAAGACCTCTTCAATGAGGGCCTTCTCGCCACTGAGCGCAATGCGCTCACCCAGGTCTGGCGTGACTCGCACCACCAGGCAGTCACAGGCGCGGCTGCGACGTCGCTGCTCCTGCTCCTGCTGCCAGCGCTCCAGCTCTCGCACCATGGGCTGCAGCTGGTAGTACCGTGCCTCCTCGTATAGTAGGCTGAAGTCCTGCAGACATGTGGACGTGGGGTTGAAGGGAGGGGTTTGTCCTCGCCACTGGGGGTGGGGATATCCCCTTTCTGCAGGAACTGTGACCCGTGCAAACTGGGATGGTTGTCCCCATTGTACAGATGAGCAGATGAGGCTCAGAAGGTATGCAAGCCTAAGGAATCCAGCTGCTGTCTGTTGTGCACCTATGCCCTTCCACCTGGCCCTAAGCACTGGGTGGCTTCATCCTCCTGGGGCAGAGAAGCTTTATGGAAAGACCAGGGAGCTACACTCCAGGAGGGAGAGGCTGTACCTATGCCTGGGACCTGCTGCCTTTGAGAATCCCACCCACACAAGATATCCAAGTGGGCATTCAGCCTTTACCCACCCTAGAAGAGCTCACAGCCCAGACTGAGACCAAAAAAAAAAAAAAAAAAAAAAGTCTGCAGGCAGCTCTACAGGAGTTGGAATTCAAGTATCACCTACCAGGTCCAAGAACCATGAAACTCATTGAACCTTCCTTGAGCCTCAGTTTCCTCCTCTATAAAATGATATAAACATCCAACTCAGAGGAGGACAGTGAGGATTAAAGGGGCCCTGCCCCTTCCCAAGCAAGCACAGGGTATGACAAAGTGTCCCAGGAGGCCACCTCTCAGCAGGCAGTCTATACCTAGGCTGGGCAGGATCACACAAACTGTCCTTCAGCTCTGATACTGGCCCCTAGACAAGTACATGGCAACTTACATCAGCTCCAGCCCCAAGGGGCCTGAGCCTCTGACTCATGCCACTGTTTGGGGGTTGACACACAGTGCTGGCTGGTAAGCCTGAAGGACCCTGGAGGAAAGGCAAGAGAGCCCATTCCCAAAATCAAGGGCCACCCCACAGGTCCTAAGTCCCTTCTAGCTGCTGTCTCTGTCCTTTGAAACTGCCCCAAGGGGAGCTCATGCCCTCCCCCTCTTCTGGGCCTACTGCCAGTCAGGGAGCACTCCTGACTCTATGCGGAGATTCTCAGGGCCCTGTCCTGGCCTGTGCTCTCCTCACTCTCATCAGCTCCTAGAATCTTACATGACATCCGTACACCAAACAACTCATCTTTCCTCACAACCAGGGATACCTTCAGGTGACCCTCCACCAGCTCCTTCCATGAAGGAGCGGGACACCAAATGTCCCCAGCCTCTTCCATTTGACTCAGGTCTCAAGCTAAAAGCTGGGAGCACCCTCCACAATCCCATTCCCCTGCCAATCCGCACCCATATCCTCTCTCTAAAAGCAAGTCCCTGCCTTGCTCCAACTCCTCCGCCTTGACCCTGGTCCAAGACATTCAACAAACATACCTGGGCCTGGGAAAGTGGCCCCTTCCATAACTGGCCTCCTGCTCACTCCCCTGTGCTACCTGCATCCTTATCCACCCAAGATCCAGTGCAGTCTTTCCTACTGGAAAATCTGATTATTCTTATCTTACTCACAGCCTTCCCAGTGCCTGCAGGGTAAAATGCCAAATGCTGAGCCTCTCATCAAGGTCTTGACATCAAACAGCAGCCTCCCTTCCTGCCTGTCCCTTCGTGGTTCACAAGACCCCAGACCGGACCCCTCTTCAGTGCTGGAATGAACCAAGCCCTCGGCCACCTCCACCTTCTCACCAAGGCTCATACACCTATCTGCCCTGTTCCTCTGTCACCACCCGGCAAAACGTCCTTTCATCGAGACCCTCCCAGCCAGGTTCCCCAGTCACTCGCAAATCCTCACTATTCTCTGACCGCCTGGTCCCTTGTAATAATCACGGTCAACAACTGTCTTCCCACAGACTGTAAGCATCGTGGGGCAGGACCCACGTGCGTCCCTGTGTAGTCAAGTTCGGTTGTCAGCACTCAGTAAGTGAACTGGGTGAAGGAACTAAAAGAGCTCCAGGGCTACTGCTCCTCCGGGTGGCTGCAGGAAGGAAACAGGAAGCAAAGAAGGAAGGACAGACATATGCTAGCAGGAGCCAGAGCAGCCCAAGCCTGAGTTTTCTTTCTCCCGTGAGTCCCGGTCCTTGGAGGGACTCAGAGGAAGGCAGGAGGAAGGAGCCAGATGAGCTGCCCAGAGGCTCACCCTGAGATCAGGGCTGACCTTCTGTTTAAAAGGTGTATGTCTGGACCATCAGTGCTTTCCCCCAGCAAATTCCCAACAAGGAACAGATTTGCGAACCTCTAACTTCTGTAACTCCAGCACGCAACAGTCTTAAAACATGACAAACATTAAACTGGGGTAAGTGCTGCAGCTTAATTGTTGTTACACCCTGATAAATAAGCTAAAAATGTGAGAAAACAAAATTAGTTTAGAAAAACTGATTTAGCCCTCGGCTTCATCGTTTAACTTTTTGTGGTTGCCATGACGACCATGGGTCCATTTATTAAGTCACAACGTCCCTTGTGTAATGCCATGGCACAGGCAGCACGGGGGGAGCTGCCGGCTGAGGACTTACCTTGAAGTCATCCGGGAGCAGCAGTTTGGACGTCCGCAGGAAGCTCAGGACATAGCGGAAAATCTCTCCATCCCGGTCAATGAAATAATGTTGCTTCAAACTGTCCAGAACGATGGGTTCAGTGCCATTAAAGAGGCGGCTTATTCTGGGAAAGACAGGCAAGGTGGACGGAGGAAGGAAGTGGCTCGGTTCAAGTGCCCTGTCCTCAATCCTTAGTGCCC
This sequence comes from Chinchilla lanigera, assembly GCF_000276665.1. NCBI lineage: Eukaryota > Metazoa > Chordata > Mammalia > Rodentia > Chinchillidae > Chinchilla > Chinchilla lanigera. The sequence goes on along the minus strand of NW_004955468.1, from coordinate 3,525,215 downwards.
ACCCTGCTGGAAGGGCCACACTTGGGCAATGTGGAGACCATGCCAGGTCTGACAGCTCTCTGCACAAAACTGGGCCAGACCACTGTCACACGGCATGAGAGCAGTCACAAGCACACGCTACCCACACACACAGTCCACAGTGGGACAGGGACACACCCAGCCGTATATACCAGCTAGCTGACGTCGTACAGGGTTAGAAAACTATAGCAAGGCAGACATGGTGATATAAACCAGTCATGGAGCTGGTACATGTGTCCTCACCAGACGGACCCATCCAAAAACTGCGCGCCAACCACCCAGTACCCCAGCCGACAGCCACATATCTGATGAACATATGTAAACCAGCCAACACAGTTACTGGGGTCACATAATCTTCTCACTCAACCCATGTCACTAAGCAATCAGACACACACTGAGGGAGCAGGCACAGGTCACCTGGTCTACAACTCATAGATCTTGCAACTCACAGATCTTAAGCAGCCAGACACAACTGAGAAAGATACACACCAGTTCCCACAAGCCACCCAGAGATAGAAAGTCACAAATACCCCATTACCATTCAGGGAGATACAGAAGGAGGTGGAAGGGACAGTAGATGTGCATGTGTGCCACAATACACACACACAATAGTGCACTGTACACACACCAAGCATGTGAACACAAGTCCATGCTACAGCACACGCATTCATACATGCCACACCATGTGCATACCTGTGGGGACCAGGACTAGAAGGAAAGACGGCTGCCAGCACCACGTCCTTAGAAGGACAGTGGCTCTAACAAATGCAAGAAGTTCTTGGGGACCCCCTGATTCCAGTCCCTACCCATTCCAAGGAGCAGGAACCAAGCCTCAGAGCCAGGGCTTATTCATCCCCAAAGTCCAGGGCAGTGGGCTCTGATGTGATCACTAGCCTTGCTATCCCAGGCTGAATCAGAAATCACAAAGAGGGCTTCTAAGCCACGATCTTGGCTCAGCAAGCGGAAGGATGTTGGCAGTGTCTCCCCAGTGATGGCACTACCAGACCTTCTCCTTGGGTGACAGGACCACATACTCATGCCCAGCTAGACCCTGCCAAGCCAGCAACTTGCCTGCAAGCTTGGGAGAAAGAAGGCCTGACGTGGGACTACCAGCTTAGCTTGCAAAATGCCACTCTGCCTGCACCAGCCTACACCCTTCCCGAGATGTTCCCTTGGTCCCCACAGCAGCCCACACCGTCCATTCTAAGACAGCCTCTCCCAAGGCTCTGCCCTACTACCGTCACTGTATACCCAGGGCACATTAGCTGGACAGAAGCCGCAGGCTCACAGCCCCCAAACCCTTCTTAGGACCTCCTAACTACACCATACTATGCTCTGGTGGCCTGGCACACTCAAGGAATCAGCCATGTGGATTTGCCCGGTACAGAGTAGTTATGTAGTCACCTGTTCTCATTCTGGAGACATGGCCCAGCCCCTGTCTCAATGGGGCAAGATAAAGGGCAAGGCTGCCCTAGGGATGGGCATGCACAGGTTGGGCCAGAGGTGAGGTATGTAGAGGCTTAAGCTGTTGGAACCAGAACAGTGACCACCCAGATACTTCTCAGGGCTCCAAAGGCCACTGAGCCCATCAACCTCCCCAGCGTGGTGACAGTGGTCCCTTAGGACATAGTCCCTGTTGGAAAACCTTGTGGGTTCCATGATTTATTGCAGCTTTCAAAGTGGCCAAGGCCTGGATAGAACTTGGACGTTTAAGGCTGGGCATGGTGGGGCCTGCCTGTAATCCCAACACTTGGGAGGCTGAGGCAGAAGGATTGCTGCGAGTTGGAGGCCAACCTGGGCTACAAAGTGAGTTTAAGGCCAGCCTGAACTGCACAGTGATACCCTGTCTCAAAAAGGCAGAAAAAAAAAAAAAAAGAACTTGGACATTCAGCTGTCAGAGCAAGGGCCATTCAGCATCTCTGGAGACAGATACGGCTAAGCAAGGCCATCAGGTGCCATGGGCAGTGGCTGACAGTCAGATGAAGGTCCACACACAGCACTGGCAAGAAGAAGTAAGGGCCACATCCACAGGTGAGTCAGCAAATCCGAAGCCTCAGCCTGCCTGGGAACTCTCCCCACCTTTCCTGGCTGAGCTCAAACTCTCTGTGCAGCAAGCAATGTGCTTGGCCTGGCTGAGTTCCAAATCCCTCTGATGTCAGGGCTGGCTGGGGCTCCAGAGTGTCCTGTTGGTCTAGAGGACCCTGGATCTACCCACGCCTTGCTGGTTCTAGATCTTTTCATGGTTCAGGATCTCACGCAGGACCAACTGGCAGCTGGGCATCTCCACGTAGCACAAAGGCCTCACATGCCCCAGCATCGGAGCCTACCAAGGATGTCGGCAGGCTGAGGGAGCATTTGAAAAATCACCAGGAAGGACCCTTCACCTCTTGCAGGGCCTTAAGAACAAGCTCTGCCATAACATCCTGGGTTCTGTTGGTGGCTCCCTGTGTCCCCGTGAAAATAGCCACAGGCCACCCTTTGAGGGGAGGCTGCGGGGTGTGGGAGAGCCAACTTCAGAAGTCCTCCGTGGACAAAGTGGATGAGTTCACATTTTGGCAGCTGGGACCCTCAGGGGGCAGAAAAGGCACAGTCCCACCACTAGGCTCTGGTGTAAAAGGAAGGCATCTTCATCTTCTTTTTTAAAAGCTCTGACTCCAGTTTCCCGGATGTTTAGTGTAAGGTTTTATTAGTTCTGAAGCTCCTGGCCATTTCCGCCTGTTGCTCCTCACAGCCAGGATGGATGTCAGCGTGGGGCTGTGCTGGTGGCAACCAGGTGACGTCTAGCAGGCAGGACAAAGGGGAGAAGCAGAGTCCACTGCCGGCCCCAGATAGCTGTGCTGGGTGAGGATCAATCGCTCCTCCAGGGGACCTGCCACTAGGCCTTCTGCACCCAAGCCGCTTGGATGAGCCAAGAACAAGAGGCTGGGCACAGCGCTGTGGGCACAGGGACCTGGGGGATGGGTCCCCTGGCTCTCACAGTACTGCCTGGGGGTGGCAGTGGGGAGCAACGACATCCAGAAACCCTCTGGGTGAAAGATTGATCTATTTTTCCAGAACTGTTGAAAAATAGTTTTACGTTATAACAACCCAGTAAAAGAAGAACAAGAGATATCTAAGGGGCCCTCTCTAGCACAGCTCTGCAATCCACTTCTCAGACCCCATCTGACCCCTGTCCTCTGACTGTCCCACAGGTCATGACAGCCCCTAGCCTCTAGGCCAGAGCTGCAGGCTCTATAATGAACCAGAAGCAATCCATGCAGAACAACAGATTCATCTTGAGCCCCAGCCCTGGGAAAGAATGCAGACTGCCAACCCCTCTGGGCACATCCTGCCGGCTGAGGGTCCCACTTGACAGATCATGGGGCCACGGGAGGCTCAGTTCCCCAGCAAGACTATATACTCCACTGCAAAGCAGGGCAAGGATGACCACACTGTGGCCTGGGAGGGGAAGAGCACCCCTCCCCTCCCCACTCCCAGACAGCTGCCCGGAGACAAAATAAGCAGGAAGCCCTCTTATCTCCCCCTAGGCCTGGGCTGTGATTGCTCCAAAAAGGCGAATGTCTGATTTCAGGAAACATTCTTCCAAGACGGTTGTGGGCAAAGATTTTATGAATCTCACTCACAAACATCATCAACCGATTAAAGAATGATCTATCTCATACAACTCAGGAATGCTGCAGAAGGCAAAACTGAAATTAAATAAGCGGAATCCATCTCCCATCCTAGACAAGGCTCTGCAAGCGAGTACACAGGCCGACACGGCCCGTGGTTTCTGTCCTTCCCAAGTCCCAAGTTCGTAAGGCACCACATGTAGTCTGTCAGGCTGAGGGCGCGAAGCCCCAACCACCAGCTATACCCCAAACTCCGAACAAGAATGTGGAGGGCACGCCTCTGTCCCTGCAGAGGGCTCCACCTGGCCCTGAACAAGCTCCGAAAGCAGCCTGCCCCATGCACTGTAACCTGTGGTCTGAGCAACCACACCAGTGACAAGGTAGCCCAACACACAAGCTCCCCAGAGATGATCACCTGGTGTCTAGGGGATTAATTAGTTCTTCTTCTTTTAAATGTATAAAACCAGGGTGATGCCCTACAGCCTTGGCTCTCCCACTGCTCAGCCCTCAGTGGCCCCAGAGAGTGGTGGCCATAGCTCTGCCATGCCTGGAACAAGCAGTCGCAGGCTGAGCAAGCAGCACGGTGCTCCAGGAGATGCTCAGAGACACGGCCTTGCTCCGTCAGCCCTGCTGCCGTGCCAATAGGAATCCTGGTCCACCCTTAGGACGGAAACGTCCGAGACAACAGCAAAGGAGTCAGCAGCACCCAGCGCCTCGCTTGGGCCAAGAGTCAGGGCAGCCCACCATCAGCAGCGTGGGTGCTCGCTCCTGGGAAGGGGACTGATCGCAGACACTTTATCTACGATAGGGCATGAGCCTCATGCTCAGCTCCTGCCCCAGATATTCCTGAATGTCTTGGAATACCCAGCTAGTCACTGTAACAGCTATCTCCGAGGGACTCCTGCTAGCCCTTTGTGCCTGGCAGTGGCCAAACAAAGAGGGAAAACTGCAGCTCCTCCTCCCTTCCCTTATGCACATCCATAACAGGAAACAAATTAAATATTCACACACCTCTGTGTGTGTGCGCGCGCGTGTGCGTGTGCGTGCGACACAAGATGTACTTAGCACCCTTGGCTCACAAGTGATGCCCTGCAGAAGCCAGGCTGAGTCTTACTCAGGAGGATCCTGAAGGTTCATGAGATTTCCCAGCTAGCTGCTGGCCAGGCTCAGGGAGGGCTGGCTCTGAACAAGTCTAAGCCTCTGCCAGTAGGTTGTGTGCTACTCCTTGCAAGACCAGTGCCACTGATACAGGGTTACAAGCCCCATTTTCAAGCTTCTTTCAGCAGACAAACTCAGCTTCCCAAGCCTTAGCTCCCAGGTTCTGCATCAGCCTGGACATGCTGGAGAGAGCACTGCGCGGCAGCCAGCATGGGAGACAAGCCCCGCTGCATCTGGCTGCAGATGCTACTCCTTACTGCCACAGGCCTGGCTCTTGGAGGGCTTGCTCTTACCTGGAGTCAGGGTATTTGGTGAGTGTGGCCAGGCTGCTGGTATACATGTGGCCGCCCACATCGATGTGCACAGGTGCGTTGGACTTGGTGAGCTGAGCTGGCAGTGGGATCCCCTGGGCAGCCAGGGGAGACACGGGCGACCGGGTGAGAGACAGCCGGGACATGTTTCCTCCCTCCTGGAGACACAAACAAGGCAAGAGACACAATAGTTTTCCAACAACACAGCCATGCACTCCCTTTATTGTCAGTGTGATCACAGATCTAATCAGATCACTTCTGCCTGTGCCTGATCACATATTCAGCTGACAAATTATGGCCACCACTGTAATTAAGTGTATTTGCATCATTTTCTTCAAAGTACCAGGGGGAAAAAGAAAGATGCTTATTAGCAATAAGAAATCAAGAAAAAAAATTTTCAAGGTGTCAGCCTCCAGGGGCATAAAACAAACTGCAAAATTCTAATTAAAGGTCGCGGGCTTATGTGTTAGATGTGAAATATCCCCTGACAAACGAATCACCAATTTGTGAATTGGGATTCAGGGGTTTTTGCAAGTTTGTCTCTGTAACAAGACACCTCTAAATTAGTGACTTCCTCAGCACCTAAGGCGTTGGGTTTTATACATGTAGTAAATTTCACATTAAATTAAGAGCATTTTTGTTTCAAAAAATACATAATCACACAGCCAGTCAACAGTCATCTCTTGAGTGCTGGGGCTGAAGAAAGGGCAGCCAGTGAGCAGGCATCCCGGAAGAGGGCAAGGAGGGGGCAAACAGCGCTGACGCAGCCCACCCTATAGGCTCACCGCGGTGCCAGCGCTGCCGTGTGTGTGAAGCGAGGACCCACTCGGCCGCTCCTTACGGTGAGGCATCTAGGCTTCCATCGCTGCCCAGAGTATCTGTGGGAGGTGGCAACAAAACCAGAGGGGACTTACTCCTCAGCAGTGGTGGGTGCCGGGTTTTCCCTGGAGTCAAACATGCTTAGATTTTTCCTTTCTTGTCGAACCGCGGGAACCCACGAGCACCAGGCAGCCCTCCCAGATTCCACCCACCACTACCCTTGACTCCACACCCCAAAGCAGACCTCCCAGGCATTGCTTATTGTGCGTGCGGGCACGCGTACACACACACACACACACTCACTCACTCACTCACTCACTCACTCACATATGTGTTTTCTGGGCAGCTCCATGTCTGCTAATTTGGCTAATGACAGTACTGAAACATATGCTCACCATTATTGCCCCGAAATGTTTCAGAACAAATCTGATTTTCCTGGTATTTTGGTTTAGAGCCATGTTACCAAGCGTGTCTCCTCTTGCATCAGCAGAGAACCTTGTGGACTGCAGCTCAAGAAAGATCCGCCACCCTCTAGGGGCCAAGGAGCCCTGGGTCTCTCTCCACTGTGTCAAAATGCAGTTTGCAAGTGGTGGGACACAGGAAGCCTCTTTCAGCGGGAGCCAAGGCACAGAATGGAGGGAAAGTCACTCCGGAAGCTACCTCTCCTCTGTGGCTCTCAATAGCAGAGAAAACCTGTCTTTGTTTGCCTAGTCTGCACCTCCCAGTTTCCCTGCAGACCCCGAGGATGGAGTTGTCTGCGCCTAATGTATTCCAGACCCCCTCAGGATCACACACCCCGGAGGCATTAGAGAGCTGGCCAGACAGCCATCAGCAAATGGACCCTCCCCCCTTCCCAGGGCTACTTTCCTCTGTGCCACTGCCACCTGAAATAAAATTGCCCCCTCACTCCCAAGAAGCCACCCCCAGGGCACTTCGCAGGGTCCAAGCAGGAAGGTTAGAAAGTGGCAGGTTTCTGCATCCCCTTCCACTGACTTGGGCTATCTCAAAGGGGAGGGAGGGAGGCTCTGCACACACACGCGCACACACACACACACACACACACACACACACACACACACACAAGGGTTCCACAAACCTGACTCGGACTTCCCTCTCCTAGGTTTAACCCTTGGAGAGCAACCAAATGACATAATGACATCCTGGGGCCCCAGGAGACTGCTTTCTCCTCTTAAACTCTGGCTTCTAAATTTGTGCCTTGAAATTCAATATCCAATTTTAAAACAAGGTTCAAGCAGAGTCCAATCCTGTAAACGTTAAGTAGGCTTTCTCGAAGAGATGTGTTCCACCTGCAGAGTCCTGGCAAGTTCCTTGACCTGAAACTATTTGGGGTGGGGGTAGGGCTTATACCCTCACCGGGGGCTGGCTGCTTTTGGCATTCCTGAGTTCCGGAAAGCTTAAAAAAGAAAACCAGGTCGTTTATCTCAAAGAAGTTCTGAGAAACCAAAACAGACCTCAGGAATGGATTATCCTGCCCTGGGAGGCTCTGCTGGGGGAGGAGTCAGAAGGGAAGACACCGAGGGTAAACTGAACTGGAAGGAATTCCGCCTGAAATTCTATCAAAGCCTGCTGCAGGATGTTTTCCCCACTACCGGGACACAACTCCAAAGTGACACCTAACACCAAGCCCCCATCACCTAACTGCTCCATGCTGTTCACACGCAGCGTCTTTCCCATCAAAAGCACAACCTCAGGATGGCAAACCAGAAACTCACCATTGGAAGCCCCAGGCGTTACGCCTCCACCCGAATCTCCACTGCTCCCTCGGACAAACGCATCTGTGCCGGTCAACCTTCTCCCAGAGACCACTCCTGAGGGAGGTCAGAAGCATAAAAGTGGACACGGTGACCAACAGCATCAAACCAAGACCCAGCCCCAACCTCAGCCCAGAGCGCACCAGCCCTCCCAAGGCTCTACCAAGCTGCCTGTTGCAGGGGCTCAGGGGCCCACAGGTTTGCAAACGGCCCAGCATTGACCCGCTTCTCTAAGCTGCGGTAGAAGCCCCGGGTCCCGAGCCCGCCCCGCAGCCGAGCCCCGCCCGCCCGAGCAGAGGGAAGTGAGCAGAATGCCACGCTCATTTACACACAAAATGATTTTGTGTCCCATTGTGCTCGCAGTTGTTCAGCTCTCTGGGGGTGATTAAACTGGCTGAGCTGCGGCAGCTTGAGACGATTTCACTAAATCGCTTCTTCATGAAGTCGCTTCTTTGCTAAGCTGTTATTTTAACCATAAAAGGTAAACAGAAGGCGCCTCTCAAGCTCCCTTTCAGCTCCACGCCCTGGGCGCTGGCCCAGGGCGAGAGTGCCAGGAGCCTGCAGAATTGTCCAAGGGTGGGCCAGGAGGAAGGCAGGCAGGCCCGCCACCTGGTGCGCGCCAGTCCCGCCGCCGAGCCGCCGGCCGCCGGCCGGTGTGAACTTCTGGGCCGCAGGAGCCGGTTGGGCCGAAGCTCTAGGCGCCACGGGGTGGGAGAGCCGAGGCACCCCAAGCGCCTGGCAGGGAAGGGAGGGGTGTGCGGCGGGGGCGGGGACAAAGTTAAATCAAGAGGCAGACACTTCGAGACCACAGATGGGAAGCTCGCCTAATTAAGGACGTAAAAGCGCTTTTGTTCTCAAAGTTTATTGTTGCCAGGATTTAAAAAAAATTAATTGAAACTAATGCTTTTATTCACTCGTGCAGTTAAATTCCTTCATGCACATTTGAGACACCGAGTGAAAACTTGAGGCTTTAATCTTTCTGCAGTCGGGGGCTTCAGGAGGACAGAAAGGCGCTGCGGTGACGGGCGGGGGGTTGGTGGGGAACACTTGCGGGTGGGTGCCCGGCGTGCGCATCCAGGTCAGGGGTGCGGGTGGGCAGCAGAGAACCGGAGGCAGCGATCAGGTGGGTCTCAACCCTGCCCGCTCCTGGCCCCCCACCCGCGCGCCTGGGACGACCACCAGCGCGCCAGCCCCTCCCGCCTGGCTTTGGACTCGCGGGGTGGGCGTCTGAGGACGCACATCTGTCCCGTTAGAGACTTTTTCTTTCTCTGTTTTGGGCGCCAATCCGGCCCCTGTGCACATAGCAGTCCAGCTGCGACAGCCCGTTTCTGACCCCGGAAACTCGCCGGCTCTGCAGGGCACTCGGCCCGGTACTGGGGCCAGAGCGCGGGGAGCTGCGGACAACACACAGCGCGGCAGGAAGCTGGGAGCCCGCCCGCGTGGGGAGGGTCCACCCGCGCCCAGGACCAGCCCACGTGGGCACCCCCCCCGCCAGGCCTTTGTGCTGGGCGCCCCCGCGCCGCCAGTCCCTGCCGCCCAGCAGAGGGACAAAGCAGCCGCCCCCGCCCAGGTCCGGACCCTGGCCGGGCGACTTTCTCCGTTTTGCAGCCACTTTGGGGACAGGGGTACGCGGCGGTGAGCGCTGGCCGCCCGCGCTGGGCTTACCTCGGAGCCGGAGCGG
>NW_004955468.1:3433050-3514551 GCF_000276665.1 Chinchilla lanigera | reverse complement strand
GCGGCCAAGGCTCCCCGCGACGCCGAGGCCTGCGCCCAGGGCGTCCCTCGCCGGTCCCCGCGTCGGCTGCCCCTTGCTCCTCCTCTCCTGTCTCCTCCTTTCCTTTCTCTTCCTCCTCTTGCCCCTGCGCCCCACCCGTCCCTCCTCCTCTTCCTCGACCATTTCTCTCTCCTAGGAAACGGAGGCGGCCGGTACGCCTGGCCCGCACTGCGCCCCCGCCTGGCTCCCGGGACGCCGGGGCCAGAGTCAGGTTCAGGCAGCAGGGCGGGTGCGCTCCGGCCGAGAGCGGCGCAGGGGCCCCCTCCGCGAGCGCCGTCCGGGCCTGGGCGCCCTCTAGCGGCTGCACTCCGTAGAGGGGACGCACGGGGCTGCTGGCCGGCCGCGTGGAGGGCTGGGAGAGGAGGCGGAGGTCGGGGTCAGTCTCCCTGGACTAGGAACCTTGCGCGCGGAGGGAGCGTCCGGACGGTGCTTCTGTAACTTCTCCACGCGGTGATAGGCAGAAACTTTCCTCCTAAGGGAGGGTTTGTTTGTTTGTTTGTTTGTTTGTTTATTTATTTATTTGGGAACTCGAACTACTGCAGAAGGGGGAAATTTTCTCATTAAAGTTACATCCCTGCAGTTAGTTCAATTACTTGATATATGCAGAAGATGTTGTAAATTTATAGATTTAAATAGCTTACAAAGATGCCGCAGGCCCCATCAGTTAATTTCCTTAATTTATGGATTTTAAGCTGCTCCTTGAACAGAAAGAAGGCCCTGGAAGTAGGTCAGGGATCTGTGCAGCGCGGCTGCCCACTCGGGCTCTCTGCGCTCCAGAGCCGCGGGGCTCCTAGCTCCCAGCTTGGCTGAACAGCCCGTGGCTCTGGGGGCCCCAGCCGGGGAGGTCTGCTCGGCTGTGGGGCTGACCGCCCCAGTCTGTCCGATGCTCTGCAAAACCTAGGAGCAGCAAAGCCCCCGCATTGGAGGAGCGGACTCAGATGAAAAGTGAAGCAAGTATCCAGATCTTGCGACCTCCTGGGGACCCTCCTAAATCTTGACTGTGGTCACAAATGAAGTCGTGTGTGAGTGTCCCCAGCGTGACGGAGAGAACCGTCCCTGTCCTTTGAGGAGGGGACAAACGAGCAAAAAATACACCAGGCTTTGAGAGGCAAGGACCCACGGAAAACTTGCCTGTCATAGTCCTTGTGGCCCCCAGTGTCCCTCCTTTCCCCCCTCTTCTCCTAGGTGGGTGCTGGTGTGTCTTTGTTTTGCGTTCCATATGGATGAATATATACATATGAATTAATACTTAAAAGATCGGTACGAACTCCGCTGTTTTAGGAAGCAACATGGCACTGTGATTAGTATTGGTATTCATGATTTAACATTTCTTTTCCCACTAGATGAAGTTTCTAAGATTTGCAAGGTACATGTCAAGGACGGGTATATAAATGGATTTTTATTTATTCACAACTCCAAGACTAATTGCTTCCCTTTGCCTCAAGGCCACGAGATTGGTTTTAATATGACAGTTCAAAAGTATTCATAGAACTACAGAGATACTAAGTGTCATTGTTTAAGAGATAAATCTCACCGTGGTATTGCTGACCCTGAAAATAGGATGTTTCCACTTTATTTTAAATTCCAAAGTGTTTTTTAAAGAGTTTCACTTTACACCAACTATATTAAAAATGCACAATTTAATCGAAGCAAGAGCTGACCATTTTGAAAGACCTCTATTTCCTTAATACTGCTGGGGACTTTGTTTTCATATTCTGAGTCCTTTTATTAAAGAGTTGAACTTTATATGTTCAACTTTAAGAGTAAGTTTAGACTATAATTTACTCTCAAATCTTTTAAAAGTTCCTGGGTAAATGTAAGCCATCCTTTACATCGCGAGACAGGGACATGGCCTGTGATAGGCATTTAATGGTCTGTGGCATATAATGCAATGGGGATGTATTTTTTAATTGAAGATGTATAATTAGGACTGAAAACATATTGAGACCTCTTGTAGAATACATTGTCTTTCTTTACTGTGGCCCAAGAGATTGGATGTGATTTTAATCAGAATTTGCTTTATTTTTAAGATTTCACTGGTGCTGAAGCCATTAAATTCATAGTTTAAAAAGCAGAGTCAAACCTGTGCTTGCTTTGGTGTTACTCTGTATGTTACAATGTGAAGCACAAGGTCGGTCAGCTAAGTCATGTACGGGATGCGAAACCAAGGGCAAGACCTGGAGGCTCCAGGTGTTTGATTTTGTATTTCACTATTTTTGTTGTTTACAGGCCACGTTTAAACATTAGGACTTTTTGAACCCTAGATAATATCACAGTCTGTCTAATCCAACTCTCCCAGGAAGGCTGTGACCAGACCAACAGGTAAACTGACTGAGGGACCTGGCTGCTCCCACCACCAGGCTCCCTGGGGTAGAGGTGAGACCCTCCTAAGTTTGTTCCTACCTCATGGACGGTCCCTGTCTGGGCTGGGTTTGAGCCACAGTGATCCAGATTTCACGGTCTGGTGTTCACTCAACTTCTGCCTCTACTGCAGAAACCCTTCTCAATCTTCCCTCCTGGTTGAAAGCCCAGAAAACTAAGAGTCTAAAGGGAGAGATGAAAGTGGGGCTGTTCATGCCCTGCCCCCACCAGATCTCCCTTGTTGGTCCTTGAGGAGAGTAACGCCAAACCAGCCCACACTCGCTGAGCTCTGCTCCATCACCGTGCTGGGGACGGTTAGGGTTCCTGGTGGGCAAGAAGGCAGGGACTGCCTCCAGGTGCTGCAGGCTACTCCCTCCTTCCTACCTTCTGCCTGCAGCCCAGATACGCTGTTCAGAGCCAAACTAACCCCACCCTCCTGACAGCCAGCACTGGGGTACCCATGATGATACAAGCCTAGGATCTCTTGACCAGATGTGGTGGACTATGGATGGGTCTCAAGGAGCCAGAAACAGCTCCCTTTAATTGCCCTGCACTAGAGCTATTTTCGGAGAATCGACTCTGCATTTTCATCCAATTTTCAAGAGGGTCTATGTGTATTTGAATGGAGAAGCAAGTAGCAAAGGCTACTCAGCATGGCCTTGTGATGAGCAACGTTGGATTTCTCCCATAAGAGCAAGTAGGAGGAAGTGTGACTCTGGAGTTGATTCCTTGGCTCTGCAGCATATTTTGAGAGCCAGATCTCCCCACTTTCTTCTGCAGCCCTCAGTGCCTTGACCTGTCCTCATGCCATCTCTTGTCTGGTCTCTACAAGGGGGCTGAAAGCCTCACACCTACCTAGACACCCAGAGAGAACAAGGAAATTATTCCAGCCCCTCCATAGTGTTGGCCTGTGTGGGGTCCCTTGTCAACTTGGAAGCCAATTGCGGGAAAAGGAATTTGGCCAATCAGGTCTACTCCCTGGGGTGGATGGGGCTGGGGTTCCTTCCCTAGGAGGAAGGTGGGTACTGGGTAAAGGAGGGCTCTGCCTTAGGGAAGGAGGAGAGGATCGATTTTGTGTACAGGGTTGGGTCCCTGAGATTTACAAACTACTGGTCAGGACTGTGGTGAAGGAGAGTAGAAGCTAAGCAGACAAGTCCCAAACCAAGGCAGCTTAAGACAGCCATGGCCTCGCCTGACTTCCAACCACACCTTCATGAGATGTAAAATCCAGGCCTGAGGAGTGGTCACCAGAGCCAGGCCATTGGCCCTGGGCCCTCCACCCAGATTCCTCTCAGGGCTCATTCCTCTCTCCTGAGCTGGATCAATGAAGCCCTGAGAGCCTCCAGGCGGCCCCGTAGGGGTGGGGGAGGGGGCTCTTCCCCGTTAACAGCAACTGGGGGAATGAGGACTGTGGATCTAGGTGTTGTGAAGCCTAGGAGCAGCCCCCAGGACCCCGACCATGACTGAAACAGAGAAGGTTGTTGGAAAGAGGAGACTGCTGCAGACAGGGGTTGCGACCGAGGGCCTCTCTGGGATCCTCCAGTTTTCTCAGTCAACACAAGCCCAGTCTGGGTTCCTGGGAGAACAGCCCTGACCCCTGAGCCGTGCTGCTGCCACACTGGATGCAAGTGACCGCCTGAGCTGACAGTATACAGTGTTCTGTGCATGAGTCCTGGGGGAGTTTTTCTCATTAAAGGAGTTTATTTTGGGTGTTGAGGTATAGCTCAGTGTAGAGTGCTTGCCCAGTGTGCAGGAGGCCTTCGGTTCCATCCTCAGCACAAAGCGGGGAGGGGAGGCTAGGAGACAGTGCATATGGCAGGAACTTAGGAGTGTGATTCCAGCTGGGTGAACTGAGAGCCTTGGCCTTCACCGCTTGGAGTCTTAGTGTTCTAATGTGTGATGCAGATGCCGGGAGAATTGTTTTTCTTTTCCTTTTCTTTTTTCAGGACAGGAGACTGAATTCATGGCCTTTGCACTGAGCTTTATTCTCAGAGATCCCCTACCCTTCTAAATTTTGAAACAGGGTCTTGCTAAGTTGCCCAGGATGGGCTGGAACCTCGTGATAGTATAATTAAGATAAGCATGTATACCTTAAGGGGGAGTGTGTAAAATTTGCCTAACATTTAAAGATAAAATACAAGGCTTCACAAAAATGTCCGACTTGCTTTGGGCCATGCCCTAAGGGCTGTCCTTGGGCTCTTCTGTCCTCAGGGTACAAGGGCAAAGGGCAGCAAAGCCCATGGGAGGAGCCCTGCCTTTAAAAAGTGCAGTATTGTATTTTAAAACGTTGCAAGCCAGGGGGAGGGTAGATAAAAGGAGGCTGGATTTGATCAGTGCACGCTGTGTTTTAATATTAAACTATCACACTGAACCCTGTTAATATGTAGGTTGATACATATTAATCAAAAATAAAAAATAGATGATCATTGTAAGAAAAAAAGGTAATGAAACACACGAAAGGGATGCTAAAGTCCTGTTTCCCCTTCCCAGAGGGGATACTGTCACTGATTTGCTGTCTTTCTACCAGGCCTTTTTTCCTGTCCATGTGCACACAGATGTACCCGTAGACTCTTGACCACACAGATTCACACAGATACCCACACATGGAGACGCATACTCAGAGACACACAGAATCACAGCTATAGACAAGTGACACAGACAATGGATACAGAGTAACTGAAACACAGGCATGCCCTCCGCAGTACAGTTGCACACACACATGTGCAGAGGTCCACATGCTCCCACAAGTGACAGACACATACATACATACCTGTGCATGTACTACTTACACCTAATGCTGTACAGACACAGATATGCATGGAGAGGCACACAGAAATGCAGTCACAGGAACACACCCCTGAGCACATGTGTGTGATTTTAAAACATGAGATCAAACTATTCATTCTCATCCACGGCCTGTCTTTCCCCCTGTGGTGTGTTTCAAACTATAACAAGTAACAGCAGACAATCAGATACCACCCCTATGTAACAAATATTACCATACAGGATGCTTGTTTCAGATAACTTTAAAATTCAAGCAAATTGATATGGTTTAAACTCCTCTCTGTTCCCCAGCTTAAGGTGTATCACGCCTATGCACATTAGATACTTTTTGCAACATAGAACCGGATTCATAAACAACTGTAACAGTGGTTTGTGTATAAATGTCTTCGCAGTGGTCTCCTCTGGCATCTTGCATTTGCTTCTCGCTTTCCTTCCCTCGCTGGGCATGGTAGGTGCCCTCCCCTGTCACTCCTTTGATCCACAAGGGGCCTCCAGCTGTAGCCCTGACCCCCTCCTGCAGCCGGTCCCCCCCCCCCCCCCCCGCCTCCCTCCTCCCTTCCTGTCCTCTCTCTGTCTCCCCCTCTCCTCCCTCCCTTTCCACCTCTAGGCGCTGCAAGCCTCTGGCTGAAAAACTGGAAGGTCACCCAAGGAAATACAAAAAGAAAAGGCATTTTGATACATTTCAGAACAATACCACCCTGCACATTTTCCCACATTTTTTATTAGTGCATATTGGTTATGCAGATTAATGGCTTTCATTTTGCCCGATTTGTACATGCACACAAGGCCCTTTCATCACTCCCTTCACCACCCCCTTGCCCCACGTCACCCCCATTTTACTTTTCTTTAGGGGGTGTCAATGTATGTAATGCCTCCACATTTTTACGTTTCTATTTTTATATTTAGGGCTCTTATCCTTTTAGAATTAACTTTTGCATAGGGTTTGAGATCTGGAGCTAAAAATGAATGCATTTTTCAAAATGGCCAGCTTGTCTTCCGGAGGAATCAACGAATAAAGATTTTCCATGAGGATTCTGACTAGAACTGAGGGATGAAGGAGGGCTTCTTAATTTCACCTTACTGCAGAAGGAATATGAGAATACAAATAAGTTGTAAAAAATTTAAACATCGATTCTTTGAGTAATTAGAACTAATTACAAATTAATCCCCCCTGCACCCTAGCAATCTCATTTGCCTCTTCGTAGGGAAGCTCGGGGTGGTCGGTGTGAGGTTAAATTATTGATTCGTTTTCTCCTGCCCTGTCATACCTAGAGACTTTTACACCCATGCCTTGACATTGTGGTTGGCAAAGAACTTCACACTCTGGTACTGGGCTTCACCAAAGGGTCCTTATCAAACGATGGCCCCAGTAGGGGCATGAAGTGTGCCTCTGGCTGAGCTTGTCTCTCAGACTTCTGTGCCATGCAAAGAAAATGCCCCAGCAGGCCCCTGCAGGACCTACAGGCTGAGTGAGTCCCAGAATGAGGTGTGGGGTGGGGCTGCATAGCCATCAGCTGACACAGGAGAAATCAGTGCCTCTTGTATGCTGCTGATACTTTGTGTTTCTTTATCACATGGCAATGGACTGGTGAATATTAACTGTATCTCATATATATATATATATATGGGTGTGCAATTGAAATGTTATGGTGTTCTATGATTTATAATTAGATAATGTTTTATATAGAATTATATATACTACAAATATGATATAAAAATGATGTACATGTTTATTTTATAACCTGGCTTAGCCCTAACATTTTCAGGGCCCAGAACAAGAGGATAAATGGAGGTCCAGATATTATATATCTAAATATTTAAAGGGTATATACCAAACTTAACAACTGTCCAGTCAAATACATCACATTCCCTCACCTTGCCATACACCTTCATAATGACCTAGAAGGCCCAGTTCTGTCTGGAATTCTCAGAGTAGTGTGCTGGAATGTGGTGAGCTGTCCTTGGCCAACCCCTCTCTGTCACTATGGCTCCAGCTTCTACAGTGGAGAGCTCGTGTTTGCACACAGAGCTTGCACATCCAGGCTGTTTGTCCCCAGCCCCCAGAATAGCCACTGTAGCACACGGTGGTGGACACTGGCCATAAAGGAAGGGGCCCAAAAAGGGTCTGGAAGCACTTAAGACAGTCTGAGCAAGAGATTTCAGGGTGCTGGTGTGTGAGGACATGCAGGCTGTGTGTCCTCTTACCCGGAGACTCTTGCTTCTTCCTCTTGTGTAGTGGACCTTTCCCTATTCAAGTTACCTCCATGAAAAAAGCACACACTCTAACCTTCCCTGGTATCTAGCCTTGCCCCTATCTCTTGCTGCAATACCAGCTGACAATACGGAAGGAGATGTCTAGGTTCCCATCTCCTCTGCCTCCCAGTCCCTCCCCAACTCTTCCCAGTCTGCCCTCCACCTTTTGTTCCCTGAAGGCTCCAAAACACCTTTTTCTCAGGTCATCAAGGGCCTTTCTACCGCTTCTCAGCCCTCAAGTTACTTGATCTCCCTGCAGCGTCTGGCCACTTCCTGCTCTGGGCACTTTTTCCTCAGGATGTGGGTGATCAGCTGATCAACATTACCCAACATTTCCCCACTCTCTTCCTCTGGGGCCTCTGAGGCAACACTGGGTTCCCTGCCTCCTATGAAATAAGATGAGCCTGTATAACTTGCTTTGTTAGCATACCAGCAGATAGAAACCTGCCTGGATTCCCAGGATCCTTTCCTTGCTGGATGGCTGTGGAAACTACTTCAGGATGGAGCCTTCTCAACCCAAGTCCCAAGAGACCCTGATGAGCAGAGGCCAGCAGACTCATACTGGACCTGTAGAGGGAGGGAGAAAGAAACATTTGTCTTTTAGGCCTTCAGCATGTCAGGGATATTTGTTCCTGCAGCACAAGCTGTCCTATACTGACTGCTGCTCTTGGCATCTACAGAGCAGAACTCACGGTTACTTTACCTCCCACTCCTTGCTTGGCACCCTGCCTTTCAGTCCCTTTTGCTGTCTTGTCTCCTTCTATCTGGTCATTCTCCAGCCTCCTTTTCTTTCCATCCCCCATTTCGCCCAACTTCCTCTCCTATGCCCCCCTGCCATTCTTCTACTGTCTCCCTACAGAATCTGTAGCACTAGTGGCTCATAGCTTCACACCTCCTCCCACCTGCAGATTCCACCATCCACCAGACGCTGCCTCTGGGTCAGCTGAGGCTCCTCAGACCAGCAAAGCCAATGCAGGGTCACCACTCACCACTCAGCAGCACAAGCTAGAAGCTGGGGCTTACCAGGAACCTCTTCCTTTTCATGCTTGTCTGTCTTCCATCTACAGCCCATCACCAAGGGCTGGATACTTACCCCTGGACCCACACAAGATTCTCTGTCATCACTGCTGTGCTGGTTCAGCCACCACTGTCTCCCATGTTGATGCTGGCAGCAGCTTCTGCTTTCAGTCTTACCCTTACAGTCTCCTTTCCCTATAGCAGCCGGAAGAGTCTTCAAAAAGTCCTCTCAACTGAGAGTTGCTGCACTTAGGCTCCTTATTGTCAAAACTAGGGTGTACCAAGAAACATCCAAGGGTGGATGAACTAGCAGCCAGACAGATTTCTCTCCACCCCATTGCAGAACAAAACTGCCCCTGCTTCCTGATGGTCGGGATCCATATCACCCTGCCAAGAGGGTGACTCTTCCTGCTTGCATGAGGAGTCTAAAGTGCCCAGGCAGTGGCCATAGGTTACCTACAGGTAAAAGGAGCTCTTGTTGTGTTCATAGACAAAGTCATTCTTCATGTGGGAATCAGGTGTCAGGCTAGACCCTGAGTAGCGACCAAGACCACCAGGACAGGCAGGATTCAAGCAAGCAGCCATATGTTTATTTCAGGCTGGGTGCAACCTGGCCAAGGGTGAGAAAGCCATTGGCCCTGAACAAAAGAAGGGGGCCTACTCTATAAACTAGTTTAGGTATGGGAGGGGGAAATTCCACTCAGGAAAGTGGAAAATTTAAGTTTTTCAGGGGTGATTGGTGGGCCTGGTGCTTCTGGGAGAGGGAAGTGCAGCAGGATATCGGCATGTTGCTGATTTACAGCGTGGCATTCTGTAGACTCATGAGGTTTCCTGTAAGCCTGAGAACTAGGCCTGGGAACTATCCTGATAAAGATTTACTTTAGTCTCTTGAGCTGAGTGAGGGGCTTTGTGGTTGAACAGACTGGTTGTCTGTTGGAGTTTTTCTCTTCAAGTTGGGCGGGGTACAGTGTGAGGGACCTAACACCAGGATTTCCAAGCCCTTAAGGCCCAGAGCTGTGGGGCTGGGAAGCACCAATTCACAGGTAGTGAGGTGTGATGGTAAGCAGCACATTCTTCCTTCTGCTCCTCGTTTCCCAGACTGTTCTTAATGATGACATGGTGTATTAGTTTCCCCTTGCTGCTGTAACAAGCTACCATAGATTTGGCAAATTGGAACAACATAAATCTACTATGGCTGAGGAAGTCAGAAGATGAAATGGGCCTTGCTGGACTAAAATTTAGGGTAGATAGAATTGTACCCCTTCTAGAGGCTCTGGGGAGAATTCATTTTTTTGCTTTTCCAGTACATAGAGAATGACTACTTCTGTGGCCAATGGCTTCTCTCCATTTTCAAGATCAGCAACAGCTGGTTGAATCTCAGCCTTCATCAATCTTTCACTGACTCTTCTGCCCATCTCTTGCACTTAGAATCACCACTGGCCCCATCCCAGTTATTCAGCATACTCCTCCCATTTCAAACTCCTTAACTTTATCACATCCTGCCAAAATGGTCCCTTTTGCTATGTAACATAACCTATTTGTAGGTTTGGGAAATTACGGTGTGGTTATCTTCATGGTTTTTTGCTTATTTGTTTTGTTTTGTTTTGTTTTGGTTGGTTTTTTGAGACAGGTCCTCATTATGTGTTTTAGGCTGGCCCAGACTAACCTCAAACTAGCAGCGATCCTTTGCCTCTACCTCCTGAGTGCTGAGATTACAGGTTTGTGCCACCATCCCTAAATAGAACGTTCCTATCCTTGGGACAGGAGGTCATTATTCTGCCTACCATACATGGTGGACTCATGTCACCCTATTGTTTGTTTAAGATATATGCTTTGCTTATCTTTGAAAAATCACCTGTGAACTAGTGATCTTTAGCTGTGATTTTTTTTTTTCTATTCCTGGGGATTGAATCCAGAATCTTTGCACTGAGCTACATTGCCAGCCCTGTTTTTATTTTTATTTTTTTTTTGAGGCAGGGTCTTACCAAGTCACTAAGTTGCCTGTGCTAGGTTTGAAACTTGCAGTTCTCCTGCCTCAGGTTCCCAAAGTACTGGGATTATAGGGGTGAGCCACCACACCCAGCAGTTAGCTGTGTCTTTAATAGGTGTTTCCACTGCTTTCCCGAACGGGCAGATTTGGTGTGATACAGTGGGTGGTATGACCAATGCTTCTTATGGCCATGTGCCCACCGTCACATCTCCTTTGCTGTAAATGAGTCCACTTATTTGACACAGTGTTAATCTGGAGTACTGTGCCAGTGGACAGAACACTTTGTAAACCTCGGTGTGATGGATTGACAACTGGTGGTGAACTTGTAACATCCAGCTGAAGTGAATCAGTGTGGTGCTGGGGTGCCCACCTGAGGAATGTTGCCAACAAAATAAAAAAGGAGGACTGGAGAAGAAGAAGAGGTGCTGTTAGGGGGCTGTTGGTTTTCCTGGGGCTGTTGGTTCTCCTGGAGGAGCTTGTCATGCTGGCTGGCTTTCCTATGTTAACTTTGCTATTCTCATCCTTGGAAGAGCTCAGGACCTTGCTGTCACTGAGAATGGCTGCGGTTCACTTTGGGGGAGCTCTGGTCCTTACTTTGAGCATTGCTTCATGGCTCTGGAGGGGAAGATGGTACACTGTTTAATCTCCTGGAGAAGCTTGTCACACTGGCTCTCCCGATATGGACTCAGCTGTTATCAGAGGAGCTTGGGACCTTGCTGTTGCTGAGGATGGCTGTGATACTTTTGCGGGGAGCTCTGGTTCTTGCTTTGTGCATTGCTTCCTGGCTCCATTACAGATCCCTCCGCCTGCTGGCACAGATCCTACATCCCACTGGCACAGACTTTCTAGCTTCCACCACTGATCTTTGGGCCTTCCCAGAGCAAATCTGTTAAACAGACTTGCATGAGGCATTGTCATGGGTGTAGGCCTCCAGCTGGACTCATGGAGTGCATTACCATGGACTCTAGGTCTTCAGCTGGACTCATGTAGGACATTATCTGGGATCCAGGTTCTCAGCTGGATTCTTTGGTTCTGTAGTGTGTGGACAGATTTCCTGCACTCTCTTTGTATATGACTCTTTGGGTGACTATTAGAAAATAATCCTATATATTATGTGTCCTGTATTATTTCCCTTGTCAACCCTGACTACAACACTTGGCTAACAGTTGGCTCAGGCCCTGTGGGTAAAGAAGGGAAGCACATGCCCAGAATATGTATGTTTACTCCTAACTAAGTTAACCATTGCCCCTTGCATTAAGAAAGGAATTGCTGTGGTTTGAACATATCCCTCAAATGTCGTAAGTTGGAAACTTAATCCTCAATGCAAATGTTGCGAGATGAGACCATTAAGAGCTGGCGAGGCCATGAGGGCTCTATCCTCATGAATGGATTGATGTCATTATCTTGGGAGCAGGTTAATTATCACAGAAGTGGGTTCTTCATAAAAGAAAGAGCTCATCTCATTTGCTGTTGCTCTTGTCCTTTCTTGGATGTTCATCTTCCTCCTTCTACCACAGGATGACGTGGTGAGAAGCTTCACTAGGTGTGGGTGCCATACCTTTGGACTTCTGAGCCTCCAGAACTATAAGAAATAAATCTCCATTCTTTATAAATTACCCAGTCTCAGGTATCTTGTTATAGCACACAGACTATGTCAGAAAATTGGTACCAAGGAGTAGGGCTGATGCTATAGTAAATATTTGAAAATCTAGAAGGCACTTTGGAAGTGGGCTATGCGTGGAGACTGGGAAAACTGGGAGGATCAGGATAATGAAAGTCTAGATGGTTCTAGATGCCTGTCAATAGATCAAAGGATAAAGATAATGTGGTGTATATACACAGTGGAGTATTAGGCAGCCATGATGAAATCATGCCATTTGCAGGAAAATAGACAGAAGTAGAAAAAAATCACTTTAGGTGAAAATTAGCCAGAGTCAGAAAGTTAAATACAGTATTGCATGTTTTCTCTTATACAAGAAACTTAAAAATAAATAAAAGAGAGAGAACAGGAAACCAGGAGGGAGACTTGCAGAGCTGGGGAAGGGGAATATGGGAGCGGGGAAGAAAGGGAGAAGGTGGTAATGGAATTGAGATTGATTAAAGATGTGTTAAATGCATATATCAAGTTCCCAAAATAAAGTCCTTCATCATGTAATATTTTTTTTGAAAGTGAACAGAGTAAGGGCAATTCTGGTAAGGAAGAAGGAAAGAAAAGCTGTAGGTTTTTTTTTTTTTTTTTTCCTGGTACCGGGAATCGAACTCACGACCTTGCGCTTGCCAGGTAGGCACTGTGCCGCTGAGCTAGATCCCCAGCCCAAGAAAAGCTGTAGGAAAAGTCTAAATATTCTTAGTGATTAACTGAGTGGCTGTCACCAGAATACTAGCAGGAATATGGATGGTAAAGGTCATTCTGATGAGGGTCCAAGATGAGACATAAAGCAGAGTGAAGCCGTCCTCATTGAACAGTTGTAAAGAATTTGATACAGGGGCTGGAGATTTAGCTCAGCGGCAAAAGCGCCTGCCTGGCAAGCGCAAGGTCGTGAGTTCAGTTCCTGGTACCGGAGAAAAACAAAAAACAAAAAAAAGAACTTGATACAATTGTGTCCATGTCCTAGGACTTTGGGAAAGGAATATGAACTAGAATTCCATCTAGACTTTCATTATCCTGATCCTTCCAGTTTTTCCAGCCTCCATGCATAGCCCACTTCCAAAGTGCCTTCTAGATTTTCAAATATTCACTCTAGCATCAGCCCTACTCCTTGGTACCAATTTTCTGACATAGTCTGCAAGTCTCCCTCCTGGTTTCCTGTTCTCTCTCTTTTGTTTATTTTTAAGTCTCTTGTATAAGAGAAAACATGGAATACTAGAATTCTGCCTACGTCTAAGCAGCAATGTGTTTATGGTGCTTCTTGGACTCTTTCGGCTGCTTACAAGTGGGAGAAGAGAGAAGTGTTTTAAGGATGGAATTTATAATGAAAAGGAAAACAATGAGATTTGGAAAACTTTAATTCTGGCCATATAAAAAAGGCGGGGAGCGTTTAGGAGAGCTGGGTGGTGGCACAGGCCAGTAACCCCAGCACTCTGGGAGGCTGGGGCAGGAGGATTGCAAATTTCACCCCCGCCTGGGCAATTTAGCTATTTAGCGAGACCCAGTCTCACAATAAAAATAAAATAAGGGCTGAGGATGTAGCTCTGTGTGTAGGCTCTGTTTTCAATCCCCAGTTCCAACAAAGCAAAGCAAAACAAAGCAAAACAAAACATGTTTGGGAGAGAATAAGAAGGGTGTGGCCAAGGGATCTTTGCTAGAGACACTAAGAAGAGCAGAGGAGAACCGGGTTCCATTCTTCTGGACTGTGGGATAACCAGGACCCTAAAGCATTTTGGAGATCTTCCCGGCAGGCTAAGAACCTGAGGGCAGGAATTCCGGAAAGGTGCCTGCAGGACCTCGGTAATCACTGTCCGGTGCTGCCTGGGGACTGATCCCTGCATTCCAGCGCTAGCTACCTGGCTCTCCGCAGTCCTGGCTGAATGAGCTCAGGTATGGCGCATGCCACAGCTCTGGAGGGCTACGCATCTGCCTGGAGCTGACTCTGTAGATGTGCCAGGGCCATGTGACCTCCACAGATTTCAAGGTTGAATCAGGCCCAGACAGGAACTTCCTGCAGGGACAGAGCTACTACAGTCACCAACCAGTGCAGCTGTGGAAGCAGGGCTAACCTGGACACCCCAGAACTTCAGTTACCAGTGTGGAACTTCAGCCTAGGAGAAACACCGGCGTGAAACCTGGGAGAGCTACCGCATGGAGGGAGCCCAGCAAGCCACAGCGAGGCAGCTGCTTGAGGCCTTGGGGTTTGACCCTGTTTCGTGGCGCATGCCTGTAACCCCAGCACTCTGGGAGGCTGAGGCAGGAGGATCCCAAGTTCAAGCCCAGCCTGGGCAACATAGTCACTTAGTGAGACCCTGTCTCAAAATTTAAAAACAAAAAATAAGTAAATGAATAAGAAGTGCTGGGGATGTAGCTCAAGGCCCTGGATTTAATCCCCAGTACCAGGGGTAGGGGTTACGGGTGACTCAATATTGTTTTCTCTATTGGATTTTGGACTTAATTTAGGACCAGTAATTCCTTTCTTTTTACCTATTTCTTAGTTTTGGAATGGGAATGTCTAACCTACGCCTGTTCCACTACTGTATTATTTATTTATTTAGTTAGTTTTTTGAGACAAGGTCTTGCTGTATAGTTCAGGCTGGCCTTGAATTCAGTATGTAGCCCAGGCTGTCCTCAAACTCATGGTAATCCTCCTACCTCAGCCTCCCAGGTGCTGGAATAACAGGTGTGAACCACCATGCCTGGCCCCCATTACTGTATTTTTAAAAACAATTTTATTAAGAGATAATTCCCATACCATGCAATTCACCTAAAGTTTCAAACTCAATCCAATGGTTTTTTAATTTGTTCAAGAGTTGTACAACTATCATCACAATCGATTTTATATCCGTTATTTTAAGGATTTTGCAGCTCACAAAGAGGAATTTGCCTCCAGATGAATCATATGCCTTGAGTCTCTCCCTCTCTCTCTCTCTCTCTCTCTCTCTGTGTGTCTGTGTTTGTGTCTGTCTCTGTCTCTCTGTCTTATACCAATGATTGAACCAGGGCCTTTGCACATCCTCAGCACTTCTTATGAACCAGGGCCTTTGCACATCCTCAGCACTTTCCACATCCCCCGCCCTTTTCTTATTTTGAGACAGGCTCTCATAAGTTACTAAATTACCGAGGTTGGCCTTAAACTTACTAGAGTGTTGGGAGTACAGGCATAAGGCACTATGCCCGGTTCACCCATATCTTATTGATTTTTCAGCATCTTGCTATGTAGCTCAGGATGACCTTGAACTCACTATGTAGCCCAGGCTGGCCTCAAACTGATGCTGATCTTCCTCCCCCAGCCTCTTGAGTGCACCATCACACCCCGTGGAAACTGTCTACTTTTTTACTGTTTCCATATACCAATCCAACACGTGTATGAATCCAGCCCTAGCTGTTTCTTTATTCACTAGCAAGTCTGATACCCCACAATACAGCCATTGAGCTGAGCTGAGGGAGAGGCCTTGGACCAGTGGAATGGTCACAGGGGAGCCCAGCCCAGTTCTATGCATCGCCCCTGTGGCCTCTCACACTGCTCACACTGGACCCAGATGTGCCACTTCAGTGTTATGACAGAGGCTGCTGTGTCCATTTCACCTCTGGACATGGTAGCTCTGGTGGGGCCCAGATCAGGATGGAGAGTTCTGGCTCCATTTTCACTTGGTACCCTGTGACCAGTGTCTATACCGGGGTCCACAGTGTGCCAGGAGCTGCTTGCTAAGAGGTGTATAATTTTCCAAATTGAACAGCCTGCAACAGTGCTTCAAGAGTCTGTTGCAACTCTCTTTGGGTCTTGCCAAAAATGCTACATGACGTCTGACCCCTCTGATACCGCAGGAGCCTCTGGGTCTTAGGGCCCAGGAGTCAAGGTCTCTTGAATTCTGGTTCTACTCTGCAGTGACTTGAAGCTGACAACTCTTTCTGCACCTTGGAATGTGATTGGTGTTATTTTCACATGTGCACGATGCATTCAAACCCAAAGAGACCTACAAGATTGTGCTTCCTCTTTCTGTTAGGAGGTGGAAGACGCCATTATTTGTCCTTTATTTTGCATATTTTGGCATGTCCTGCATTAATGAAGCCCTTCATTATTTTACTGATGTGACAGACCCCTGAAACTTCACTGGGCCTTTCTCCTCCTCTTGGGGATGTATGGGTTTTACTAAAACCTGCAAAGCCCTAGCCATTTCTTGCTTGTCCATTCTGATTGGCACGTGGTCATTGATAAGACTGATGTTCTGCAGGATGTCCAACGTCATTTTGGACTATACTTGCACACAGGGCTGAAGAGCTAACATATTTCTGGGTCAGGATTATAAATGTATACTATTATGTATTCCAGATGAAGGCAAACTGTTCTCTGATGGGGATGGCCAAATGTCGTGCACTGAGATCTCAGTAACTTGGACTTTTGTTTTTGCTTTTTATTATATTTGTGGTACATACTGATTACGTTCTTTGTGAGGAGTTGGTATTATGTACGTAATACATTTTAATTCTTTTTCCATCCCTGTCCCTTTCCTCCTTTCCCTTTCCTTCCGTCTCTTGGTCCCCTTCCTTTTTGCAGAAGATCTATCTCCCTATTTCTCGAATCCGTCTTTTATTTTGCTCTTTATTGATATTTTGGTTTCTCACATAAGAGAAACCATGCAACGTTTAAGCTTGTGTGTCTGATTTATCTCACTTACCATTATGGTCTCAAGGAGGCCACGATAAGTTGTGCAAGCAAGGAGACCATGCTTGGGAAGCAGTTTTACTTTGGATTACTTAGCTGAATTTTCAGTAGTTCATTATTCTCCTTCAGAGTCTGTCTGGTTTATACAGGGGCCAAACTGGTCAATTCAATGAGTATATAACAGTGACTCTACCCTTGATCGTTTATGTCTTGAAATGTGGCACTAATATCTGCCATCCCCTTAGTAATGCGATAACATTTTTTATTTACTACGTTGAAAGAGGTCAGAGGGTGGTTGCAGAGGTTTCTCCTTTGCTTTTTTCACTAAAAATCTCTCCCCCTACAGGCCAGAGGGTCAATGTGAGGATCATGCCAACTATGAGGATGTCTATTCTGGTTATACATTTGGGCACCAGGAAACGGGCCATTGAGGGAAGCTATGGCTTAAGCATTTAATTCTGCTGGAGAGTCTCTAGGATACAGCAGGTCTCACAGTAGTTAAATCAGCTCAGACCCTGTCCAACAGTCCTAGACTCATTTAAATATTCTTTTCCCCCAAGTATCTTTTGGAGAAGATGGACTGGGTGGGAGGGATGTACTATTATTATAAGTAATTGTTTGGGTATTACTGGGTAAGAAATCATAACATATGTTTGTTTATTTGTTTATTTATTTATTTATTTATTTATTTAGTGATGCTGGGAATTGAAACCAGGGCCTCAGGCATACCAGGAAACTGTTCTGCCACTGAACTACATCTCCAGCCTTCAGGACTTCTCCTTTCCCCTCCTCCTCCTCCTCCTCCTCGTCGTCCTACTCTTTCTCCTCTCTCTCCTCCCCCTTCTTCTTTAGACTGGGATGATTTCCACTCTTGATTTCTTTTGATCATGCAGATTAAGTAGTACAGTTGTCAGCTCTCTATCCATTTTTCCCCCAGGGAAGAGCTTGTTCTATTAACCATGCCATAACCCTCTGCAGGTCAGGTGACCTTGGGTAACACTATGACCTTGCCACACATTGCATACTTGTATCCACCACCTTCCTGATGTTTACATGTCACCACTGGATTTATGGTGTTTCTTGTCCTCATTGCTGTCAGTGATCCAGGTCCTGCCAGAGCCTCTCCCCAGCACCCCTGGCCTACAGAGATGAGCTCCACCTGACCTCTTTTTGATGCTGGCCTTCTTCATGGTAGATGTTCCTTGTTGCATTGGTTAGTGGAGTTTTCAGTGGAGAGCATGGCTCTGCTATTTTCTTCCTGGCTTTATATACATCTTTGCTTGGACATATATCTTTGCTTATATATATATCTTTGCTTGGACGTGCCCACTTCATTGAGTGTTTTAATCCTCTTTTCCACCATAAAACATTGCAATTCTAGCCTTTGTAGCTCACAGTCTATGGGCCATTACTCTTTCCATGCTTTTCTAGGCCACCCTAACAGTGTTTTCATACCATTCCTGTTCTCCCTGCCAGATATGGAATCCTGTGTCTCAGGAAAGGATTTCTATATTCATAAATTCTCCAACCTACCCCAACCTTAGGTACCCTCATGGTCTCCCAAGAACCAAGCACCTTTAGAATCCAGTCCTGGCTCCTGCTGTATGTGTCAGTTACATGTCCCAAAGCTCCTTTGGGGCTATAGTTCCTTCCTTTGTTATTAAGCCCAGCATCTCCGCAGCCCAGTTACACTAATTGTCCCAGTAGCCAAAAGACAAGTGGAAGCAGGTCCTGAAGGGGAGGTACAGTGTCCTACAGGACAGGGACCTCTGCATTTCTTCAAGGATTGAAAGTACATTAATTCTTTTTTTTTTTTTTTGAAAGTACATTAATTCTTAATCTGGAGGAATGGGCTATATCTGGAGGCTCAAAGGCTTTAAGATGTCTCCAGTGTCAGGGTTCCAGTCTTTCCCAACCCGAGCGTGACCTTGGCATGTAGACTTGCTGAGGTGGAGGGTTTAACTTTACTTGGAACTTGCTATTCTGAGGTCCCCTGCTGTCTCTGTCAGCAAGGGGCAAGCATGGAAGAGATCCTCCTTCCGTGCCACAGAGGAAGCCTTCTGGCTTTCACATTTAGCTCTTTCCTGCTCTCAGCCTTTCATTATTTTTCCCCCAAAAGTGTTAGTCAAGCTTAGCAATAACCACCTAAAGCCCTGAATTTGCTTTCTCTTGATATTTCTCCAATGCTTGGTAGGTTGCCCGCACCACTGCATTTCCTTCCCGGGGTAAGCTAACCCAACTCACCAATGGTCAAAAATCTTAACAGTTGCACCATCACCTTATGACAGGGGCTGTCTTTGCTCCACTTGCCACTGTTGCCAGGCAATGGTGAGATGGAGGATCAAATTTCAACATCCCACCCAGCACCATTCTCTCACACTGGGACAGGCTGGGTTTCCTAGGAGAACTTGGAAGACATCAGCATGAGGAAGGCTATTAAGGAGAGCTCTCAGGCGCCACATTTGCAGGCTGAGGAAGAAATTGGGCTGTAACTGCATTCATTTCTTACTGGTGTAGCAAATACTCACAAAAGTTGTGGCTTAAAACAGCACAAACTTTTAAAATCTCATAGGTCTGGAATTCAAAAGTGCAAAATGGGTCTACAGGGCTGTGTTCCTTCCTGATGCTCTATGGGGAACGGTCTCTTCCGTAGTGGTTTCCAGGTTTTAGAGGCTTCCCACCCTCCTTGGGTGCTTCCATTCTCTACATTGTCCCATCTTCTCAGACTCTGATCCTCTTCCCTCCCTATTACAGAACACTTGTGATTACAAGGTGCCCATCTGGATAATCCAGGATCATCTCACCAAAGTCCCTAATCACATCTGAGAAGCTCCTTTTACCAAATAAGGCAGCAAACACAGGTTCCGAGGATTTGACTGTAGATTATGTGTGTGTGTGTGTGTGTGTGTGTGTGTGTGTGTATGGAGGGTTGCTTTATCCTGCCTACCATAGACACAGTCTCCACAGGTGCTTCAGCTGAATGTGCATGGAGCTTTGAGACTGGATGTCTGAATTGCTGGGGTGGGGAAACCTGTACCCCTTTGGGTTAGATGAGTCATTGGGTGTGGGTCTGCTGTTTTTAGACAATCCCTAAGAGAGCTGACAGCCCTCTTGTGCCTATTGGGAGAAGTCCTTCATGTGTGATGGGTTCTGGGTGGCCACCCATAACATCCACACAGTGCCTCTCCCCTCATCTGGCCACACAGGCTTTCACCCCAGCACATTTGCCTGCTTTTCCCTTCTCCCACTTGTCCTTCTGATCTTGGCTCCATAGCTACTTCCTTCAGGAAACCTCTCCCAACTATTCTGTTAAGATTATTTCCATCAAAGCTGGGGGAAGGGCTACTACACTTGAGGACATTACTGTTTATGTTTATTGGAGTCAAACTCCCTCAATGGACGGGGGTTGACTTTCCTGTGTTGAGTGTTTTACACTGGGCATAGTGGATCTTACACCTGTTGATCCTTGGAATGTGTCTGTTGAACAAAGGTAGGAAAAAGCCTTCTGCTTTCCTATGCATGGCCCCATTGTATTCGGTAGTCTGGATCCTGTGTTGTTCAAGCGTTTCCCTACTTGATGAATATGCAAGCTGCTTCCAGTGCTTTGATAGTTCATAGGAGGGCACAGTGAGTGTTTTCATGCCTAGAATTGTCCCTCCACCTGCAGTTTCTGGGGGGCGGAATTTAGAGGTGAAACTGCCGGCCTCACAAGTTGCTGGGGATGGGACAAAGAACGGAGAGGAGGCCAGGTCCACCCTGGGCAGCAAGACCCACCATGTGCTCCCTGGCTGTGTTTCTGCCATGGGCACAGAAAGAGCACAGGAGGTGGATACACAAGGGGACGCAGAGGCACAAAACAGCCCACAGAAGCAGCAGAACTGACCCCTGTAGAGTGAGATTTGGCGGTACTCAAGGTCCCAGGCCTTGGGTTCCTGCCTTCCAGCTATGTATGTCCCCACCTTTTGGACCTCAGAAGGTCCTCTCCGCCTGAAGTTGGTGCTGTTGGTTTATCAGTTTTCTATATTTGCTACCAAAGGGCACCAGCTGTAATACGTTCTAATTCTTGTTATTGTTGTCTAGGATGTGGCGTTCATATTTTCTCCTTGGGGACTGACTGAGATGCAGGATTGTTTGTGTTTGGGGATGGTACCCTGCAAGGGGGATGCATTCTGTGGGGTGAAAAATTATATTTATGCTAAATACACTCACATTAGCTTGAATCCACTTGTGGGCCTTGGCTCAGAAACCCTAGGTCTCTGCGCCTGGCTCTGGTTCACAGCGGGTTGGGGTGGGCTTTGAGAATTCTGCAGAGGGGGAAGGAGAAAGTGCGGATGGCGGCACAGTCCTGGGGCCAGACACTAGACCCGGGGCCTGAGAGGTTTGTGGATATAGCAGCAGGACAGAGTCAGGTGTCACTCACAAAGCAGGCCAAGGGAAGGGGAGAGATGAGAGAGAACAGCTTGGGGTCTGTGTACTGCTAGGGTTTGTGGCCAAGGCTGCAGCAGGCCAGTGTTTCCTTGGGGCAGTGGGAGCTCTCATGACCAC
Organism: Chinchilla lanigera; assembly: GCF_000276665.1. Taxonomy (NCBI): domain Eukaryota; kingdom Metazoa; phylum Chordata; class Mammalia; order Rodentia; family Chinchillidae; genus Chinchilla; species Chinchilla lanigera. The sequence continues at coordinate 3,493,248 of NW_004955468.1, read as the reverse complement.
CTGGGTGACGGAGGGTAAGTGAGGAACCCTCTGCCCCTCTGCACTGGGGTCGGGGATACCAGGTTCCAGGCTGGGAGCACATGGATAGCATCACGAAATGAGTGCTTAGCACACAGCCTGACACAGGTGACTGCTCTAAATGTCAGGATGTGCGTGGCTGGCTTCTGCCTTGGACTGGATGTTTGCATCTCCTCAACATTGTCTCCATTGAAACCCTAACCCCCAGGATAATGGAGTGAGGATGGAGGGCCTACAAGGTTGTACTTAATCTGTGATGCCACCCCTTTCCCTGCACATATGGTGCGGGGTGTACATGGCGGTTCCCACAGGGCTTGTGCCCACCGTGTCTCCCCCAGCCCCATCCACCGGGGTGGTCCTGATTCGTGCCCTCACACCTAGTGGTTTGATGTCACGTGTCCTGCCCAGAAGACCCAGTCACTGCACTCCCCAGGCCCACCCCAAACCCTGCCTCTTGGTCACATCGGCATCCCAGCTCCTTGCTAACTCCTTTGGGCCCAGTACCCTGGCTGCAAGTCCATGGAGAGCCAACCTCTGAAAAATGATGGCAAGCCCTTGTCCCTGTGTCATTAATTTCCCGTGACCGAGGCCTTTCCCCCAGGGTGGGTGCAGTGACAGATTGCACCTGCTCTGCCTCTTGAGGACTTTGGCTCATGGGAGGCTTCGACAGCATTTCCCAAGTGAAATGCTACGTGGAGATTAATGACCCCTGAGCTGCAGCTCTAGGTGCGCCCGGCCTGAGCACAGCCAGGGCCCTAGGCCTCCAGGGCCTTCAATCCCTTGCGCCACCCACCCTGGTCCATCTGGCCCTTTGGAAGAGCGGAGCTGTTTGCGCGTTCTTGGCTTTGCTTGAGTTCCCAGGATCTCCCAGAAATGGTTGTCTCAGCTTCATGCCTGAAACCTCAAACACAAATAATTTTCAATTTGCCTGGGAGTTTCAATCGCACAATCCAATGTTAAATAATAGATTAGATGCCTCCGGGAGAGAAACAGGATTTAAGAAGGAGAAATAAATAAAAGGAAAAGTAAAATTCAGCCTATGGGTTTGGAGAATAAGCAGGCAGCTTCCCCTCCTGGCCCAGATTCACTGGCCTTCTCCTTTCCTCCCCGGATGGGACAGCAGGTCTCTGAGCTTCTGGGCGTGACCACCCCCCTGTCTCAGCCTCCCCACAAGAAGACTCCTGGCATCAGCAGCCCTATACTCCACCCCAGCTGGTGGTGGCCAGATTCACTCACTCCACCCCACACCTCTACTCCAGGCCCTGTACCCCAAGGACAAGCCTGGCTTGTAGCCCTGGCAACTGCTGTCTACCCAGGCAGACAGAAACTGATACACAGAATGTCACAAGCAGCATTCAGGCAGTCACAGACAGGCTGGCACAGGTGCCAGCACGGCAGACAGAGGCAGGTGAGCAGGCAGGATCTGATCGGCTGGCACAGACACCGGCGTAGGATGGCAGTGGCTTCATTCACAGGGTGATGAAGAGGTATGTCTATGGGATGTGACCTGCCTTCCATCCCCGCAGCCCATGTCATCTCCAGCTGGGACCTTTCTCTCTACCCATCTTAACCGCCCTTCCACTGGCTATAATCTACCGGTCACCATGGGAGGTGGCACCTTGTCCATGGTCACAGATTCTCTCTTTGTCCTGACCGTTCCTCTTGAACTGTGGTTCTCTGTCCCCTTCCCTCCTTTATTACACATGCGCAGGAGGCGCTAGCTCTCACCTCTGCCGTGCTGTCCATGAGCAGCAGGACGGCACACTAGGGACCCGGCAACTCCATCCCAAGAAACTTCAAGTGGGACTTGCCTGGGGCGGCCCTGTTTCTGGGCAGAGCATGGCTTTCCCTTGCTGCAGCGATCAGTGAATTTACAATCTGCTGTCACAAAGCCTTCTTACCTCCTTGTGACACCAAAGAGACAGTAAGCACGCCAATGGGCAAGAACAAGGTCACCAGGCCAAAGTGCTGGGCTTTGAACCCTGCAATATTACTTTAACAGCTGTGTGGCTTGGACAAATTGTTTACCCTCTGTGTCTCAAATTCCTTATCTATAAAAAAATGGAGGGCCAGGGATATAGCTTAGTGGCACAGTGCCTGCCTGGCAAGCGCAAGGTCCTGAATTCAAGTCCCAGTACCAGAAACAAGACAAAAAACGGATAGGATATAATTGTATTATATTTATCTTAAAGGGTGGTAGTGAAGGTTAAATAAGATAACCTATATGGTACACACATTTAGAGATATAGTTTTTTTTTTGAGATAGGGTCTTGCTATGCAGTTCAGGCTGGCCTTGAGCTCACTTTGTAGCCCAGGCTGGTCTCGAACTTGCAGCGATCCTCCGCAGCCTATGGCTCCTGGAATTACAGGTGTGCGCCACCATGCCCTGCTTAGATATATAATTTAGATGTAATATTTATTTATGTGTAATTAAAATAGTTATGTTTTAATTATATAATAATTTATATCAAAATAGTCTTACATAATTTAGTTTTGAGATTCAGCTATATATTTAGATATTACATAATAATATATAGTATATAAATAAAATTTTATATATAATATGTACATTTCAAATATACCTGAATGCTTCGAGTAGCTCCAAGTAAACTCGTAAATAAGTAAATAGCACAGTTATTGCTTCAGGAGCCACAGCAGGAGGGAACAGTGGAGGGGGGCACACAGCCTTGGAGAGAGAGGGAGGAGGAAACTGGACTTGTCGTGCCCTTAGGAGGCAGGGCGAAAGAGAGAGACGCAGGGTTGGTGTGAGTGGACAGCCTGGGAAAAGCATGGCCAAGGTGGGCTGTGCCTAGCAGGTGGGATGGGGCAGTTGAGGCACTCCCAGATACATGCGGGGTGGTGTGGGCAGCAGAGGAGCAAACTTGGGAGTGCAGCACAAGTGTGTACCGAGCTCCCCCAGGGGGTGTGCAAGTTGGGTGGAGGGTGGGGGGCTGTGGGATCCAGAACGAGGGGCAGCTGAAGATGCCTTTTCAACCCATGGCTGGGCAGCAGGGTAGAGAGCAGACCATGCCCCCAGAACGAAGGGAGGCTGCGGAGCGAGGCAGCAGAGCGTTTGCTGGGAGGAGAGGACAGAAATGCGGCACGGGCTGGAGGGGGTGTGGGACTGGTTTCTGCTACGGGGGTTAAACCCAGGGCCTACCCACAGAGCTGCATCCCTTATTTATTTATAGACAGGGTTTTGCTAAGTTGCTCCGTTGTCCAGGTTGGGCTCAAACTTGCGATCCTCATGCTTCAGTTTCCAGAGTTCTGGGACTGCAAGCCTGTGCCACCACACCAGGCTGGCTTTCTTGTTTTATAGAGTGGGGTGATTCCAGTTTGTCTCCTGCAGCTGGGAAAGCTGGAGAAGCCAGGGGTGCGTGCCTGGTGATGCTTCTGAGAAGAGAAGACAATGAGGCTGGGTCCAGAGCACATGTGTGTAGTTGTGTTTACGCGTGTGTCCATGTGCAGCTCACTCTGTGTGCACGGTTTCATGAGTGCATGTGTGTGTTTGTGTCCGTCTGGGTATGTCTTGTGTGTGTTGATGCCTGCCTGTGTATCTGTGTGCCCGCCTATCTGCGTGCACTTGTGTGTGTTGTGGGTGAGGTCAGAGAAGGCCTGGCATTCCGTCTTGGAGAGTGGAGGACACTCCTCAGTGGGTGATGCTGCCCCTGTCCTAGGCCCATGTTAGGCTGAGGGGTACTGGGAGCTGGGAAGTTGGGTATTAGGGTAGGAGGTCCCCGGGAGCTGCTGGGTTCAGGGGTGACTCCCGGGGTCTGCCCAGAAACACTGGGGAGGCCAGATGTGAGTGCCCAAGGTAGGGTGGCTGGGAATGCACCCTCCCTCAGGCCTAGAGATGCACCACCCACCTACAGCCGCGCACAGTCGGAGTGTTGCTGCCACATCGTGGCCGAGTCAGGGATTTCCGGGTCCTGCTCAGGAGCAAGGACTTAGCTCCCCCTGGTGGTTACAGAGTGTCTCTGCGCCTGTGGAGACTTCAGGCACTCTGAGACGAGCTGGGTGGGCGGGCACTAGAGAGCGGGCCGCGGCCACACCGCTCTGCACAGAGCTCCAGCTCCAGCTCCAACTCCTGAGGCTTCGCAGCTCTGTCCAGGCCATTCTGTGTCTCAGTCTCCTCGTCGGTAAAGCAGGGTGAGGCACGTATGGACAGGGCTGCTGGGAGAGGGGTAATTAAACAATGCACCGAGGGTGGGGCCCGGCAGCCACACCCTTTGGTTATGAGCCTCTGATCCCCGCTGCACAGCAGGAAGCCCTCCGCCCTCTGCCCCTGCCCTAGGCTTTAAGTCTTCCAGCCTGCTCTCCCTCCCCTCCTCTTCCTGAGGGTGGGGAAAGGGTGGGAGCAGCCTCGGCCCAGCCCACCCGCCTCCCCGCCCCGTCCGGTCCCTCCTGCGGTCCTCTCACAGCGGAATCCCTTGTGTGAAGCAGCGCCAGCCTCCCAAGGGCATCAGAGCCGGTGGCCTGACCAGCACAGCAGCCGGGCTCGCGCACTGTCCTCTCCCCGCGCCCACCTGCTTGTTCCCCATCCCAGGGCCTACTCACACCTGTCTGCCTGTCAGGGTCTCACATCTCATCTTCCCCCAGACTCAAGGCCCTTGGGGCTCTCAGGCTTCAGGACAGACCCTAGACTTTGGGACATCTGTTCTCTCCTCTGGTCAGAGAGTAGGACCCACATCCAGGGAGGCTGTAGCCCTACAAAGACAAAAGGCTGGTAGGGACTTCAACGGGGGTCATCCCAGAGAGACCCAACTGGGGGGTGGTGGGGCACTGGGGTTTAGGTAGTTACTCTTTTTATTTTTTTGAGACAGGGTCACGCTATGTAGTTCAGGTTGGTTTGGAACTCACTTTGTAGCCCAGGCTGGCCTCCAACTCGAAGCAATCCTCCTGTCTCAGCCTCCTGAGTACTGGGATTACAGGTGTGCGCCACCACGTGTGGCTGGTGTGAGCAGTTATTCTCCCAAACTGATGGACCTACTCCACCCCTGGAACCTACCTGTGGCCCCTTCGTAAGTCCTTAATCAAATGGTCCCCTCCAGCTTATACCTGCAGCAGGGTGAGCAGATGGGACAGGGCAGAACAGGGAAGAGTGAAGAGCAGAGTAGGGGACAGTGACACACCAGACAGTCCCAGAGGGGAGGGAGGACCTAGGCTGTCCACAGCCCCACCCCAGGCATACGTACATGGGTTTATACATGCTTCCATACCTGTCACAAAGACAGGGACACTTGTACAGACACACATGCACACATTCACAGATTTGTTGGCTCACGTGCCACACCCTCCCCACCCCAGACACACACACACACACACGTACTTTCTCATGTCAGGGGTCAAGTCTGCCTCCCCAACCCTTGTGAGGCTCGGGTTAAAGCTGGACCTGGCGCCACCTCAGTGAACTCCAGGCGAGGCTTCAGGGCTGGGGCTTAGGCCTTCAGGCAGAGGGCGTGCTGGGGGCCCCCAGGGGCTGACTGTGGTCATTGCCTGTTCCTGCTCTTCGCCATCCAGAAAGGAAGCTCCTTAGACGAATGTGTCAAGTGTGTGCAGGCCTAGCTGTCCCCGAGCGGGACACGGTGAGGATGTCTTGTCCTGCCCTCTGCCACGTGCACACGCACGTGCACATTCACACACTCACGCTGCGGGGCCGGCCCAGGGCAATCCCGATTGTCTCTGAGAGGCAGCACGGGGAAAAGCCACCCTGCAGGCTGGCCCAGCTGGGCCTTCGGGTGTCCTTTTGCTGAGCAGATGACATGTGGTGCTCTGCCTCAGGCTTCACCAAATGCACCCATGACTAGGGACGCTTTCTGATCATGAGTTCAGTCTCGCTTGGAATGCCAGGGGCAGCTATTTCTGGGTCACTGTCAGCCAGGCCTCTCCCAGCTGCCTCTCACATGGGGCCTGCCCCTTCACAGGTCAGTGTCGTGCCTTTCTGAGCCAATGGGCATCTGCCTGTCCACATTCTGTGAGTCCCCTGAGTCCCTCAGGCCCCGACTGTAGGTAGCCTCCTTCCTGAGCCTCTGGTCCCCTCTGTCAGATAGTCCAGGCCGCTTCTGGCTGGAATCCCAGGGGAGGCCTCACTCCTGCTCAGGGCTCCTGGATGAAGGAGGCAGGAAGCAGCCTCAGCGCCCTCTCCCTCCTTGTGAAGCTCCAGAGCCCTTGGATGGGGCAGGAAGGGAGGTGGAGCACCCCCTACTGCTGTGAGCCTGGCTGTTGCCCTGGCAGCACCATGGTTTCCTCTAAGGCACCCAGAAGCATCTCCTCAGGTCAGGGTGAGGAGACTGAGCTCATGCTCCCGAGAAGGACCTCAGAAAGACGCCCAGAAAGATTGCGAAGGCGGGCAAAGACTCCTGGCAGACACAGGCAGAGACAGAAGCCCACAGTCTGGCAAAACTTCCCTCAGGTTACAGACAAAATCCACACACAGCCACGGTCACACCTATACCATAAATTCCAACAGACACTTCTTGGAGACCTTTTGGCATCATACTGGCTTTGGATAAACTCAGAGCCATATCTGGTGTGAAAGTGTGTGCGTCTCGGGGAGGAGTTTCCTCTACTTCTCTTTCCCCAGCCCCAGAGCTGTTTCATCCGGGATACGCAGTCCTGCAGCCCTAAGGAAGTCTGGTCAGGTGAATGGGCTTGGGTTGCAGTCCAGGTCAGATAATAGCTCTAGGTGAAGGCCCTGCTTAGTTCACGGGTTTAACCTCATTCATTAGCTGAGAGCCATCTCCACTGAGACCTATGCTCAGTGCCCAGGGGCAGCCCCAGCCGGAAGCTTGCTGAGAGCTCACCCCTGTTGCAGCAGGCCTCAGGGGGTACGCTGCAAGGTGCATGGACAAGAAGGGACACCAGTGGGCCTCCCTGCGGACAGGACCTCGTCCTCCCACACATGCTGTTCCTGCCCCGGGAATCCCTGTAGCAGGGCCCTCAGGTGCCTGAGCCAGGCTGTCCTGAGAAGCAGAAAGTTCAGAAGGCATGGGACAAGGTCTGCAAGTTCCTACAACGCCACACAGACACCACTGCTCTGAAAACCAAGTGCTTTATTCAGAACCTCCCCCTAGGTCATAGAAAAGCTGCAAACCGCATGGTTTGTACAAGGCAAAGGCTAAGGGACTGCAGGACATCCCTTACCGCTGGGGCTCTCGGCCCCGGGGGCCTCAGGCGTCCCTGGTCATCGTAGCTCTTAGCTGAGCTCCTGGAGCAGCTAAGTCCTCACACCTCCTTTGGCCAAGGAGTGAGGAAGTGGGTATGGGACAATGGTCAGGGTCCCCATCCAAGGCCTCTGTCCCCCACCCAGGCCCTGCCGCGCCCCACAGCCACGGCTCCTGACATCCTCAGAGCCCTGTTACTCCGGGCACATCTCAGCTCCAGAGGCGGAGCCCTGTCAGGAAAGTCAGTCCTGCGCACCGGTGAGTGGGCAGGGCGGCCGTCCTCCGCAGCGGGCCCTGCCCCTCACTCAGTACAGGTCCGCGAAGGGCTTGGAGTAGTTGAACATCAGGTAGTCCATGTAATAGAAGTCGTAGGTGCGCTGCCGCTGCAGGGCGGAGAGCTGCGCGAAGTACTGGTGGGTGATCCTCGAGGTCGTGCGCGCTTCCTGTGAGTGCCGGTCTTTGAACCGCGGGAAGGTCAGGTTGTGAGGCGCCCGGATGAGGCTCAGGAAGAAGTTGGCGTCGTCCTCCATGCTCTCGAACTTGCCCACAAAGTCATAGTCGATGAGGCAGGGGCTACACAGCCGGCTGACATGGTCCCAGTGGATGTCCATGCCCACGGGCCGGTGCACGTCCAGCAGATACTGGATGAACTCGGGGAAGCGCACGCCAGAGCCCGTCCGCAGAGCCTCCCTCGAGGCGTTCGCCCGGTATCGAGCCAGGATCGCCTTGCCAAAGACGGGGTGGTAGTAGCTGTTCGGGTGCTCGAACTTGTCACGGAAAGCCGAGACCAGCCTCTCGAAGGGCTCTCGCACGAAGAGCATCTTGGTGTAGGTGCCCAGGCGGTGCAGGATGCCCTGGCGGTCGAAGGTGTCTAGCCGCTTGAGGGCGCTGCCATAGTGGACCGTGTTGTGCTGGATGTCCGCGGTGGATGAAGCGAGCCCGGCCAGCACCATGAGCACCCGCTTCCAGTTGGAGCAGCCGGCCTTCGGCACCTCGCAATAGAGCACGCGGTGGCGGTCCTCCACAAAGATTCGCGACACGTGGCGGGGCGTGACAGGCCTGCGGCTGCTGCTCGCCCGGTACTTGGCGCAGGCCTCCCGCATCACCCGCTTGCGCTCCTGCTGACTCCGGTGCAGGCTGACCCAGTGGCTGTCCAGGGTCTGGGGTCCTGGGCGGACAAGGTTCTCGGATGAGCTGTTGGCCACAACGGCCACTGCAGCTGGCATCTTTTTGATTAGCAGCCGCCGCCGTCTCTGCCGGAGTCGCAGACGGGACCCTGTCTTTGGATGGAATTGAGGTTGATCAGGGACCCGCAGTTTGAGGTCTCTTGGGGCCCGGCTGGACAAATCTTGTGTGACTCTCTCTGTGGATACCTTCATGTCACCATCATGGGAACTACCGGGTTGGAGGTCCTGGGACAAGAAAGGAGATGGTTACCAAGGTGGACAGGACAGCTGGACACAGAGGTCCAACAAGTCAGACTGTTGCCAGGACTGGGGTTTCTGCCTTCTCTGCAGAATGAGATTTCCTGGGAAGAGGCAGGTGTGGCCCCCTAGCCTGAGTCTTGGCCTAGCATAATCTGGTCACCAGTGTGGGGCTTGATTTGGCTTTCTTTTCTGGTACTGGGAATAGAACTCAGGATCATGTGCTTGCCAGGCAGGTTGAGCTACATAGCTCAGCAGCAGAAGCACCTGCCTGGTAAGAGCAAGGTCCTGAGTTCTATTCCCAGTACCAGAAGAAAAAAAAAATAATATATCCCTGGCCCCCAGCGTGGGACTTGAGGTGGAAATGCTATCTCAGCCACAAGATGGTGCGCTCCTCCCAGGAAGCTGGCCAGGGTGGGCGGTGCGAGCCGGTGGCCTGAGGAGGCTGGCTCAGATTTACTGTGTCAATTAGCACAGTCCAAAAGAGCCATCTAACAGGAAAGGGAAATTCATAGATCCAAAGCCCTGGGCTTTGTTCCCAAGGCTCCTGGAAAGGACTGGACACATTTTTCTTTTTAAGGATAGAGTCAACGTGAGCTCCAAATTTTCTTCCCTGCCCTCCCCAACTTTCTCTAGGCTGTGTGTGCTGAGATTTATCTGACTCTCAGAACTTACCTTGTGGGGCTGCTGTGGCCTGATGTTGAACTTTACTCCTAAAAAGCAAACAGAGGAAAGGTCAGGATTAGCAGCAGAAGTGCCACGTGGGTCTCAGGGACCCGCTTACAGGCTCTTTCCCTGTGGACACCCAGGGTGGAGGGAGCTTGGGATAGGCTCCCTGGAAAGGCAATTTAACGCCCCCCCCCTTGGAAAATGAGGCTGGCACAAGGACGTGGTTCCATTGGCTCCCAGCTGGAGCTTTCTCCGCATCTCTGACATGACCTGCAGGTCCAGATGGGTGTCCTGTCCAAGTGTACTGAAACGCCTGCCCAGTGGAAAAGTCAGGGTTCCCAGGCTATCTTCACCGCATGCCATGCTGCGTGAAAGGACCCTTCAAAGGCTTTGTCCATCCTTTCCCCACGCTCCGTCAGCCATGCCCTCGTTCTAGTGAATGTGGATTTTCTGTACTTGGAACAGGATGCATTTTCCCCCAAGCCCTCGAGGTGACTGTCTGGTAGACAGAGGCTACTGCTTCGCACTTTGGTTTGTTGGGGAAGACAGAAGACTGAGCTTATGCAGAAGCCTGGGCTCCTTTCTCAGTACCTGCCTGGCCCACTGGGGGAGCCGGGGCTCTTTCTGCTCTAGTGGCATGGGAATGGCCAAATGTGTTCTGAGGTGTTGCCAAATGGCACAGTCACAATCAGAAGCAGCCACCCCTTAAAGAAGCTAGAGCTTCCAGCCCCGCACAGAGGGGCACTGTGCCAGCCACACCTGACTGAGTCCTGGCTGCTGCCCAGATCAGGGAGGGGGCCATTGCATGGCCCAGCACTTCCCTCGCTGTCTGTACTGGGCTGATGTCCAGTGGCTAGAGCCCAGCTGGCAAGGGACATCAGGTCTTCCCTGACCCGAGCCTCCTCGATTCCTCTGCAGGGTTATTTTACAGTCCGCAGAGCTATGACTTTGACCCCGTGTTGGTCAGTCTGGGGCTGTGTCCGCACATCTCCTTCCCTTGTTAGCAAGCAAGGAGGGAGGACAAAGGTCACGTCTGTGATGGAAAGTTCATATTCCCTGAGCTGCCTGGAATGTCCTTTAAATCCCAAGAGGTGGAAACAAAGGTAGAACTTGGACATGCTGCCTGAATTTCCCCCACCCCCTAATGGAGATTGAACCTATTGTCTGCTCCAAACCACATCACCAGCCACTCCCCTCTCTCTTTCATAAAAGGGTCTTGATATGTCACTAAGTTGCCCATGCTGGGCTCAAACTTGTGATCCTCCTGCTTTAGCTTCCCAGAGTGCTGGGATTACAGATGTGTATTTCTATGCCAGGCATGCTACCTCTCTCATCTGCTGACTCCTTTGGGCTGGGAGGAGGTGTGCCCTTCTCTGGGCAAAGGTCGGTGTGCCTTCCTTTCTGAGCATTCCTGTGTGAGGTGTGTGTGCTGGAAAGCTTGGAAACAAGCCTTTTAGTCTCTTTCAGAGACTGAAGGGAACTCCATGTGGTATTGGGGTGAGCAGTGGGTGCTTGCTCTGAGAGGATTCTTTTAGACTTAAGCCTTGCATCAGTGCTCCCGTCAGCCCCAAAGCTTATTTCCCTCCTCACCAGCTCACCCTCCTTCTCATTCACATCCCCTCCTCTCTGCAGATGGCCTCAGCATGGCCTTCCAGGGCTCAGTTCTCTCTGTCATGTGGGGTTTTCTCCTGCATCCAGCGATGACAGATCTCGTCAACAGAAGGGACCCGCTGCAGCCACTCAGTTTTCCTCTACACCACCGGGTTTCCTTAATTATTTTCTTCTGGTGGTGGCAGCTGGCTCTGCTAAATCACCTCTCCTCCTCAGAGTCTTAGATACGGGAATTTACTCTGCTTGTCACTCCTGTCAAATTGTCAAGGTGTGATGGCGCTTATTTATATTCCTTTTCTGGAGCAAATGAGTCATGCTAGATTTGGCCGAGAGTGGAGCAGAAGAGCCACTTCCAAAGGCATCCTGCCAGTCAGGGAAGTGGGATGGAGATGTACTCATCAAAGCTGCAGCCCCTATGGCTCTGGGTCCTGTTCTGTGTGGGTGGACAGAAGGGTGCTGTCTGCTGGACTTCTGGACTCTGTGAGTCTAAAGTACTTTCTTGGATTGGCCCTGTCTGACGCTGGCCAGTTTAAAAGAGCCCTTGGCATAGGCTGGAGGGAATGTTCCTGGCAGAGGTGAGTGAGTCTTCTGACTTCTTGGCTCTATTTTCCCATAAAGCTAACCTGGCTGCAGTCGGCCCCTCTGCAGAAGGATCTTGTAAACAGTCACAGATCACTAGAACAGACTTTATGTGGATTGTGTGAGTGGGCCATAAGCACTGTGTTACCAACCCTTGTGGCAGATCCTTAGGCAAAGGTGAACTCCGTCCCCACAGAGCCACTTTCGAATAAAAACAGAAACTTGAAATGTAAAACACTTTTCCCCCTGCCAAGGAATGCGTTCCCCTTTTCTCCTCAGGAGAAGCTGGTTTGTCGCCACGCACTGCTCAGATAATGGCGGAAGCAAAGGCTCCTCTCAGCTCTAGGCAAACGGAAGCTAGGGACTGGGTATGCTGAGGCTGGTGTCTGCACGCGCCGGAGGGGGCTGGGCTTCAGGACCCTGGACAGCGCCTCTGCCGCACCCGAGCACCAGGACCAGTGCTGAGGACGATTAGGGGTGAGGGGCTTTGCCCTCAATACAGCCACCACCACCATCTCCCAAGCCCTGAATAAACAAAATCTAGATAAAAACAGAGCTTGCTGAGCAACGCAAGCCACCCCCGCAGCCTCCTCTCCGGGCAGTGCCGTGATGCTGCCATGGGCCCTCCTACCTTCCCATTCCCGCCCTAGGGAGAGTCAGGAAGGAGAGTCCCAAGGTCAGCCGACACTTGCTCCCCTTTCAGGGTCTGAGTAGTCTGTCCCCTCCTCTCAGTACAACATTAAAAATCTGCAAGGGAGATCCATCTCCCTGCACGGGAAGAAATAAACAACCACTTTCTCTTTCTGGACAGATGACATTCGCAGGGTGGCTGGAACACAGACAACATGATAAGAGTGAGCGCTGGTGAGAATAAACAAGGCGTGAGTTATGGGGACTGCCAAATGTGCTGTGCGCTCTGAACTCTTCATCGGCTGAAGGTTTTTTCTTGGTGTTTGGCTGAAAAAGCTTCCCAGTTACCCGCTAAGGGGAGGTGAAGGCTGATGATGCTGTACAAGGCCAGTTTCTTAATAAACAGTGTGTGCAGTCCAGGTCTGGGGGAAGGCTGCGGAGGGGGCTTCATCAGAATGTGTGCTACCGGGGAGAAGGGTCCCTTGCTTGTTCTTTTCCAGAGACACAGGGAGACTGCTGGGTCCCACACAAACCCCCAATACCCAATGCTCAGAGCCCAGTAGAGGTGGCAGGTTCTTTGTCATTTTGAGACAGGGTCTCACTATGTAGTTCAGGCTGGCATTGAACTCATGGCAATCCTCCTGCCTCAGCCTCCTGAATGCTGGGATTACAGGCATGTACCACCATGCCCGGTAGGGTAGCAGTTTTGATACAGGCTTTTGAATGGGCTGTGTAGGTACACAACAGGGATAAAAAAGGACCTCACTGCCTCAAAAGGGGTCAAAGTGCCTCATGCACTCTTTACTCCCCCCGCCACAGCCTCAGGTGGGGGGGATCATACTTGAGGAAGGTGACGTCGGTTCTGACTGCTGAAATTCCAGTCCCAGGCCCTGATGGGCAGTAGGGAGAGATCCTGTCACTCTGGATGCTATGGCCTGGGAGAGACAGAGCTATCTGCAAGGTGTCAAACCCACAGAGGGGCAGGTATTGGAGGGAACTGCAGGGCCAAGAGAGACTCTGTGTGTGTGTGTGTGTGTGCGTGCGTGCGCGCGCGCATGTACCCACACACCAGCCCCAAGTGCCTGCCTGCATGGAGTTTGACTGCTGCTTCTTGAGTCTCCTGAAGTTTCCTCATCAAGCTGTTTGCTTGGTCACTTTTCTATGTCTTGGACCTTGAGATGGCTGAACCTCTGTGGCCAGATACATCACATGTGCACTGCCATTCACATGTCCATTTAAGGGGCTCTGTCTGCTTCCCTTGGGTTAGGCTGGCCTGGGACAGAGCAGATTCTCTCCCACACGTGCATGATCCTGAGTCCAACTCTTGGTCTCCTCCCAGGTCCCTGGCATTGGAGGTGTCAGCATCTGCTCTTCTGTCTCCCGTCTGTACTTGACAGGAGCTTGAGGAAGGCCTCTGAGTCTCTAGGCAGCGAGGCACAGGGACCAGAGCATGCACCCTCACAAAGTAAGGTGAGCAGGAAAGGCAGCCAGGTGGACAGGCTGCCCCCTGCGCTTAGGGGACAAGCCCCGAGGGCACTGCCAGGCCCCACTGCACAGGAAATGTGCAAAGTTTCCAAATGAGAAGTGGATTCATTAGGGCTCTACAGGAAAACACAACCAACAGAAGGTATGCAGGGAGAAGAGAGAGTGAGGGAGTAGGGTGGGGAAGGAAGGGAGGGGAGGAAGAACAGGAGAGGGAAGAAGAGAGATTTTAAGGCATCGGCTCATACAACTATGGTTGGCAGTCTAAAATCTGCAGGTCAGGCCAGCTAACTGGGAAACCAGAGAACTGATATTATAGCTCAAGTCTGGAGGGTGTGGACACAGAATTTCTTCTTCATCAGGGAACCTCAGTCTTTTAAGGCTTTTACCTGGTTGGGTAAGGCCCACTCACATTATGGAGGGTTATCCGGTGTCCTCATTGTCTGATTTAAATGCTAATCACATCTAAAAATACCTTCTCAACACCACTGGATCCCACGGCCTAGCCAAGATGGTACCTACAGGTAACTATCATGGAAGGTGTCTACTTTCACTGCGGCTACTGTGATGAAGTATCACAAGTTGTGCAGCTTAAAATAACACACATGTTTTCTGTCACAGTTTGGTTCTGAGATCTGTAAGTCAGTCTATAAACCTCACTCCCTCTGAAACCTCCAAGAGAGGATCCTTCATGACCATTCCAGCTCTGGGTGGCTCCAGGTGTTCTTGGCTTGTGGTAACACAAAGTTCAATTTCTGCCTCTTCTTTGCATGGTTGTCACCCCTCCTGTGCAGGACTCCTTTCCTCTTCATATAAATACACACATCATACAGAAATACAGCCACCCTAAAGATCCCCTTTTACTTAATCATAGATACAAAGGCTTTGTAAATCATAACTAAGGGTACTGGGGGTTGAGATTTCAGAATTTCTGTGGGGACACAATTCAACCCAGAGAGGGTGATGTGACTTTAGAGGTTTCAGAGAGTTCAGAAGGCAGGGCTAGGCTGGAGGAGGTTCAGAAACAGTTGTCTGCTGGGTTGGGTCTTTGGGTCACTAGCAAAAGATCACTAGAGCTCAGTGTCCTTAGGGGAGGGACCAGGTCTCATTTACCTGGGTCAGACTGGCACAATACCTGGCACACAGCAGGAGCTCAATAAGTGCTTGTGGCAAGGCTGATGCCACCCAGTCTGAGAGCTGGTGCTAGAGGTGGAAGGGGTGCTGGTCTTCTCCCCACAGCAACTCAGGTTGGGTTTCTGGCTGTAGTCACCAACCCCCAACAGGAGCTCCTCCAACCAGCCCCTCACAGCCTAGGAAGAGCCTGCAAGACTCGGTGGAAAATGCCAGAGCAGGTGCTCAGCTGCGGGCAGCAGCTGCCCGAGCTGGATGGTCTGTCTATCCCCACCCTGGCTGGGTGGTCATGAAACCTTGGTACCTCTTGACCTTGAACCTCCTGCTGCCATGTGTAGCCCATCATGCCGGGGCCTGCTCCTGGGACGGGGGCTCACCATGGGCACTCTCCATGGGCACTCCTCCCCCTCTGGCTCCTTCCCACCAGCCCTGGTCCCAGCGTGAGGGTTCAAGTGTCCCGTGGGCCTCTGGCTGCCTCCTGGTGCACTGCTACCTTCATCTAGGCAGACTGTTAACGTATGCAGATTAGATGCAAAACTGAAGATCAACACACTCAGCAATTAGAGGGCAGCCTGGGCTCCAGGCACAGATTTTGGATAGAAGAAACCTCACTAAAAGGTCTTAAATACTCACTTGTGTTCACGGAAAAGTTCGGCTTATTCTCTGCTGAGTTCTGAGGGCACAGCTTGGAGAGTGGTCTTTGTCATGGTCGTGCTGCTGTGGATGCCCTGGACATAGATATAGCAGGGGCCCTTGGAAATAGAGTTCAAGGCAGTGGGGCTGCCCTACACAGGTGTCAGTTGCTCCTGGGCCCTAAAGGGGGCTCTGGTCAGTGTGTGGACCTTCGGGGAGGTGGGCTGGTGCCGTAGCCTGTGCCCTTAACCCTTGAGCCTCAGCCTCTGTGGTGAGCATCCTCCAGCTGCAGACCCGCTCACAGTGGGGTCTTTCATAGTCCCGTCCCTGTTGTTTATCTGAATACCCAAGTCCAGGTTATTTCTAAAGGACAGAAGTTTCTTTGGTTCATAGTTCTGGCAACTGGGAAGTCCGAGGGCACAGCTCCGGCATCTGCGGAGGGCCTCGCACCACCTGGTTGAGAGCGTTGCAAAGCAAGGGGCAAGAGCTTGCGAACTCAGCTCTCTTCCTCTCCTTACAAAGTGACAAATCCCATCCAGGGGCCCCGACCCTAATTATCTCATCTGACCCTAGTCACCTGCCCACCTTCAAATACAATCAGCATGTGAATTTGTGCGTTAGTCTCTAACACACGTGCTTTGGGAAGGTTCACTGAGACTACAGCAGGGTCATACAATGACCTCAATCTCTGAGGTGGCCCAGAGCAAGGCTCCTTCTCCCTTTGCCTGGAGAATCTGCTGTGAGTCATAGCTTTTAGTGAGGGACCAGGATATGAGAAAGAAGCAAGAGGAAGACAGCTTCCTCCTTGGTGACCTTGGACTTGTTCCTCAGCCTCACTGTATTTGTTTGCCCCTCTGTAAAATGGGTTAAACATGCTCATCTCACGAGTTCACAAACGTGCGAATGAAGGCGGGAACTGTGCCAGGCACAGTGTGAGCCTTTTGGACACAAAATGCCAATTCCTGGTGGTTCCCTTCCTGGCAGCTGAGTGTCCCTGAACCCAGTTCTTGCGTCCAGTGCAGAGACTCTGGGACGGGTCAGCAAGGGAGGGAAGTCCTGCTGTCTCAGGCTGATGGGCACCTGACGGCTCTGACCGATACTTGTTTTGTTTAGTGATTCCATCCCTTCGCCCCTGTGATTAGGATCCATGATTCAACCCGGTGGTTCCCTGTCAGATCAGCCTCAGCTGTGAATTCCCTCGGAGCTGTCAGAGAGCTGAGCATCCAAGCTGCCTGTCAGTCAACCAGCCAGCCGGTTAGCCGGGTCTGCAAACCCAGCAGCTGTCCCACCCGCCCCACACCCACCCACCTGCCCATCACTTGCCGAGGAGGGGAGTCCCGGGCATTCCGCCCCCCATGCTCCTCACCTGTGTCAGGGAGGGGTGCTCAGCTCCTGCGGCAAAGCACTTGTCGGTCAGAGCCTGCAATGACTCCCACCGTGTTTGGTGTGCGTGGCCCCAGTACACATGTGCCATACACCGCACTACAACCGGCACATGTGAGTGTTGGTGGGACTGGACTAGCATGTCTTTTGGTCCGTTATACCGTACGCATCGAGGGGATGTGTCACAGCGCAGGTCTGTGCTACACAGGCGTGTGGCCTCTGCTGTGTGTGACGTGGGCGTGCTGTGGGGGAGCGCGTGCGTGTTCACAGCCCCGGGTGGTCTCCGTGAGTCAAGCATATGACTTAGAGAAGACCATGCCTTGGGTTTCTGTGCAGTGTTCTTCAATGCAGATGGGCCTGGGAGGATCAGCAGGAGCTAGTGAATGTTGCTACTGATGGGCAGGAACAAGCTTCATGACAGCAGCAGCAGCACCACGTGCCCCCAGCGCTCCCCATCTCTGCCCGCCATGCAATGTGCAGTGTGCAATGGTCAGGTGCCGCACCATCCCAGGGCTTCCTGTGGCAGAGCAGTCACGGCATCCAACACCATCTGTCTGTCCACCCAACATGGACTGATGAGCCAGGCAGTATCTTAGGCCTGGTGACAGCGTCTAAACCATGAACAGCACCGTCATGGCCCCTGCTCTCCCTCACTGTGTGCTGGCGGCACCAGCAGGTAACATCAGGCAGCCCAGGGCATCAGGTGATGTCTCCTGAAGGCAGTGACAATAAACGACACACAAGGGGAATGGCGAAGACATTCCTGGCAGAGTTTGGTGGCCTTGAAATGTGAGAGCAGAGCATGTAGAATGAAGGGATGGATGTAGAGATGGAAGTGTCCAGAAAAGGCAGGACCATGGAGGTGGTGGGGACCAGAAGCAAATGTCCTCACAGTCCCGGCAAAGGCTCCAGACCAGTGGTAGTGAACCTAAAGCACGCGTGCTGCAGCAAACTCTTTGTATGGCTGAAAGCTCTAAAAGGTTTGCCATCACTGCTCTAGCCCTTATCTTCTAAGGCCCAGGGCAGCCTGGAAGGGCTTTAAACTGTGCAGTTATTTTGAATTTAAAGGCCATTGTGTGATGAAAGAACAAAGCCAGAGCAGCAAGATAGGTCAGCAGATGCTGCCACCGCCCAAGCAGGGGATGTCTGGGGCCTGGATGGTAATGAGACAGTGAGGACGACGCGATGGGTATTTCAGGAGTCACCAGTACAGCACTGTGCCACAGATGATCAGTAACAGGGCCCTGTGGGCTGTCTCCAGCTCACCTCAGGCCTTGGGGCTGGCTGCAAGCTGGGTGAAGAACTCTGGTTTCTGGCTTGAGCAGCTGGTGGATGCTGCTACCACGTCGTGTGCAGGGGGAGAGCCCAGCCTTGAGTTGGGGTGGCTGTGGGTCTTCCATGCATACACACCCCAAGGGCACAGAAGTAGGGGAACAAGGTCAGAGGAGCTGGGAAGATTATGTGCACAGAACACATTTGGGAGCCCATGGCTCTTTGGGGCCCGGAGGGCTGGGGACCAGAACATCTCAGAGGGAAAGCAGGGCTTGGAAGGCAGGGTTGAGGAAGTGGGCCTGGGCCTGAGTCCTGCCTTCCTCTGCAGCCCCTGAGAAGCCACAACTCTCAGCATAGCTCCCAGAGTGGGTCAAGGGTCTGGGGGACCAGACTCCTGGTGATCACTCTCCAGCCAGCTCTGCAGGAACAGGCCTACTTTACCCTAAATAAAGGTGAACTCTTGCCAGAGGATTTTTAGGAAGTAACTGAGTCATGCTGGAGCCTGAAGCCAAGGAGGCTCCACAGAGAGGCTGTCTGTTTGCCAGAAAAGTGCCAACCACGGCAACTGGCCCTGCCCCGTGTTAGGTGCTCCTGGGACAGAAATGTGCAGCACGTCCTTTGCTGGACCAGAGTCAGGCCATCGGAGGCAGCCAGTGGGGCAGCCTCATTACCGAGGTGGCCTGAATGAAAGATAATGATCTGTCCAGCTCTAGCTGGCCCCTGGATGTGTTGTTCCAGCAGCAGCGTCAATTACTGAGCTGGCCTGTGGCTGTCAGACTTGTCACAGCTATTGCCTGTGATACCCTGAAGAGCCACGGAAGTAAATCCGTCTTAGCGGGTGATACTTTGAAGTGCCTCCCCGCCCCCCGAAGGCTGCTCTGTCCTGAGAGAGGCACTCCTGGCCTCCCCGCCCCCCGGGGACAGTGGGGCTCCTGCAGGCATAACTGGAAAAGATGGCTCAGGGATGGATGCTCTCATCCTTGGCAGAACTCCTCAGATGGCCATGCATGGGCGGTCAACGCTGCCCCTTTTCAGAGGGGTTCTGAGTCTCCCTTGGGGAGAAGAGCACTTCCGCCCTCTCAGTCCTGATTCAAGCATGGTAAATGGGCAGCTAAGCTCCAGGCCACTTCAGCCTCCAGGATCTTCTCCAGCATTTGGAGAACACTGAGAGGCAATGGCATTCCAGGGGTCACCCTGTGTGCTCCCCCAAACAGCACCTCTGGCAGCCCACAGATTGTAAGGACAAGGCCAGGGGGATTGCAGCCGTGGTGAGGGGGTCAGTCTAGCTATTCTCTGCCAAGGGTCTGGAACACTCCATATTTGAGAGGAAAGAGGAATCTCACCAGGCAGGGTCTTGAACTTGAGTCAGGTCCAGGTACAGGCTGGACAAGAGATGCTCAGGAAGCTTCTGGCCTGAAGATTTGGCTGGCTTCTCTGAGAGGTAAGACCCACAAGGACAGATACTGGCATGCCTTGCCGTGGTTGGCCTTGGGGATGCCTCCTTCCCTGGACACCTGGCCAAGTGCTCACTTTTGCTCCCTTCTGAATGACCAGCCCTTGCTCTCCCCAGAGGAACTCTTCCAGCCAGCAGCAACTCCCACCAGAGCAACCAAATGGACCTACCACAATGGCCCCAGGACCATCCTTCCAAGTGGGGCTGGGCACCACACCTGTATCACATACTCATACAGACCCACAGCAGCAGCAGGTCCAGGAGAGGTGACCAGACCTGGGGTGCAGACTGCGTGGATGAAGTAAGGGAGGAGGGGTGAGAGGCCCCCAAGGGCTGCAGGTTCAAAGGGACCTCTGGAGGCCCCTCAGAAACAGCTGACGGTGGCAAGAAAATGGGTTGGGAAGATGATATCACGATGTGGGTGAGGGTGCTGGGGTCTGACCTTAGGAGGGTAGACCAGGACAAGGGGAGGATAGAGGGCATAGAATCACCAAGCAGGAGGGTCTAGTGAATCTGGGATGTGAAGGGTGAAGGTGAAGGAAATATCTGGGGGACCCCTCCCCAATGCTCCACCAGTATCTCTGACAGAGAGAGAGGCCTGGAGGAATGGAGGAGCCAGTGTGGGCAACGGCCAACCCTAGGTCACACTGAACCTGAGACACAGGCTTGGGAAACACTGTGGGAAGAACTCTCAGTAGGCGACAGTATGGAGTATGGGTGCAATTACTGTCTGCTGTGGCTGTGTCTAGATGTTCCCCCCAAAGCCTCATGGGGTCACAGGTGGGGGTTTTCGGAGGTGGCTGGATCTAGAGTGTGTGATGTTAGGATCGGGATGTGATGCTGGGATGGACTCATGGTGCAATGCTAGGACTAAAGCTGCCCCACCCTGGGTGTGAGTGCTACCGCCCTAAGGATAGGCAGCCTGCATAGATATGAGGGACAGAGAGGGGGCGGGGCTTGGCGCCTTTCTGCCTGCCATGAACTGTTTTTCCTCCTTGTGGCCCTCTGCCACGCCACCCAACCTTGGAGCCAGCCAATTATGGGCTGAGACCTCCTCAAACTACGAGCCACATAAACCTTTCCTCCTTCAGCTTTGGGTGTTGTGTATTTTATCTCAGCAATGAGAAAAGTAACTGAGACTGTCTGTTTTTTTTTTTTTTTTTGGTCTTTTTGAGACAGGGTCTCGCTATGCAGTTCAGGCCGGCCTTGAGCTCACTTTGTAGCCCAGGCTGGTCTCGAACTCCCAACAATTCTCCTGCCTCAGCCTCCCAAGTGCTGGGATTACAGGCGTGTGCCACCACGCCCGGCTGAGACTGTCTGTTATCCCGTTCTGGCCCACACATCCCAGCTTTGGAGGCAGCACGGACACAAACCATACAACAGCCTGGAAACCACACCAGCATCACCAAACAATGTTGCTCTCAGTAGCTCTGAACACAGGAGCATTAAGTAGAATCAAACACTGGAAATGTCATCCAGAATTTTCACACTTCTCATGTAAACTTAATTTGTGTGAAAGTCTTCCTCAGACAAGGGAAATCCCTCGACAAGACCCCCTCCCCCAGTCTTCTCTCCTCTCCAGCATGTTGGGGGTGTCTCCATCTGGGAGAGGCACTGTCTGCAGGGAACCCGACGCCAGGGTTTGCCTGGGGTGGGGTGGGGTGTGGCCGAGAGGCTTCTGTGTCCTGGAAGGCACTGTCTGAGGTCCCCGAATACTCTCAAGGCTTAGCAATTCTCTTCTTCGCCTCTACCTGCGCATCTTCAGCAAAGCCCCGGAAATTAGACCCGGCTGGCTTTGCAAATAGAGTATGCTCACTGTGTAATGATTGCCTGGAAGGTGGCTGGGGTCATCATGAAAGGAGAGTTAAAGATGTTCTGAGCTGTTTTCCTGCTTCCCGTGAAATCCAACCAGAGCAGCTGCTCTCAGAACGAAGCGCGCAGGTCACAGGCAGGGAGACGGCCCCTCCCACCGCTGCCCACATTTCCGCGGAGGAATAAAGACCCCAGTCTAGATCACCAGGCAGGTGTTTTGGGCCCCTCTTCGCCGTTGTGAAATGTGCCATTCCAGGAAACAAAAGCAGCCTGGCTCCTGTCTTTGGCTTTCACACCTAAGCGTGGTGGAGGCTCAGAGCCACCCACGTACGTGTGGGTGGGCCGTCCTCTCTGGAATTAATGATTTGCAAAAGCGGTGAGAACTGCTCAGCCCACCGAGGCATCTTCTGCAGGATTAAACGTCACTCCTTCTAATGACTTGATTTATGTCAGGAGGTTTACAGCTCCAAACAAAATACTGCGATGATGGCAATAAATCACAAGGCGGTTGCTTACAACAGTGACTAGCACGTTTTTTGGTTTGTTTGGGCGTTGACTGCAAAAGGAGAGGCTGCTGGGTAACAGCACGTGTGGCAGGCAGGGTGAACACAGGACGCAGATGATGTCAGGCAGTGGGGAACTTCAGTAGGGGCATCAGAAGACTTTGAATGCTTGAGGCTTTGGGGAATGATCCCTGGTTGGAGAAACCAAAATTTCTGGGAAGGGACTATTCTGGGCTTGGAGGGCTGCACGTGTACCTGAACATCCTGGGGAAGCCATTTTCAGTTTTTAGCCGATATTCCCTGGGGTAGCCCCAAGTGAGAGATGCAAGAATAGGCCAGGCAAGGATGGCTCTGCAAGGCTGGGATCCTTGGAACCCAGGGGACAGGCTGCAGGTAGGTTAAGCCTTGGCTGTCATCTCTTAGACTAGCAAAGATTGATCCCTGGAGAGCAGGACTCTGCTCTATGGAGCAAGAGCTCAGAGGAGTTGAAACCCGCTTCAAAGACTGCATCACTACAGATCTGGGTAGACCCAGCAGGCTCTGGCCAGAAGTCTGGGAACATATGAACCTCCTGCATGGTAAAACTAATCTTGTCCTTGGCACCAAAACAGAGGAAAAGGGGAGAGGAGGAGGTGGGACTGGGGCCAAGTTTCAGACCAAGATCTACTCCTCTTAGCAGAACACAGCTGACGCCAGACAGATGTGTCCTTGGAAGAGTCCTACAGCCTGGAATGCTGTAGCGAAGACTGTGCCCTTAAGTGGTCATGGTCCAGGGCGACTCAGGAATGCCAGGCACTGGGGAAAGTGAACCATAACTAGGTCTCAACCCTGGCTCAGGGTGCATTTAACTGAGGGATATGGGTGGGAGAGTCAAGGTGGGGTTCAGATGCTGCACAAGGGTTCAGATGCGATGGAGCACCAATGATGGGGAGACGCACCTGCACGGCAGGTGGGATGGTGCATGGATCGTAGGGGGTGTGATGGTGCATGGATGTTGTACAGATTGTGGGTGGATGGTGTGGGGTGAGTGGGTGGCAGGTGGATGGTACACACGTAGCGGGTGGATGGCAAGTAGCGCATCAAGATGGGCGGTAGGTGGTACTTGAGGTCTTGATGAAGAGAGTTCAGATGGAGATCCACAAGGTGTGGGGCTGTGCAGGTGGGTAATTGGAGGGACACACAGCCTGGCCCAGAGACATGGAAGCTGCGCATCACAGGCCCCCATTAGCTTTTAGCATATATCCTGGTCAGCAGGAGGGCACTGAGTTGCAGAGGGGTTAAGCACCTCACCCTCATCCACACTGCTGGTTCAGTGGGTGGCAGAGGCCAGGTCCAGACCAGAACTGACTCCA
The DNA here is from genome assembly GCF_000276665.1 of Chinchilla lanigera. Taxonomy (NCBI): domain Eukaryota; kingdom Metazoa; phylum Chordata; class Mammalia; order Rodentia; family Chinchillidae; genus Chinchilla; species Chinchilla lanigera. Next base: position 3,470,133 of record NW_004955468.1, on the reverse strand, counting down.
TACGCTGGTTCTAACCTACAGCTGACACTGCCTGCCAGTGCATGGGGACAGGGCCATGGCCAGGATGGAGGTGGGGGCAGGAAAAGGGTCACAGAAGGTCTCCCACTACTATCCCACTAGTGTCACGCAGTCATACTCCAGTCTAGTTTCACTGGCTAAAGGTGCAGCCTCTAGTTGTAGCATTCTCATTGGCCAGAGTGACAGGAATCTTGGGCCTCCTTGGCCTTCTCTGACTCTCAGAGAGGCAGCACACACGATGAAGGGAAGGAAGGACCCTCAGAGGCCCCCGTTAGCCTTCAGCTTACATCCCAAGCTGCTGAGAAGGACGTTGCCTCTTTCCAGCAAACAGTGAGAGCAACCTCCAATGTCAGAAGACAAGGCTCCTATCCATCTTTGATTAAAGCAGAGCAGGGAAAAAAAAGCATTGTTTGTCTTACAAAGTCTGGCAAATTTTGATAATGAAACCTTTAGAATGTATAATTCGGAAACCTTTCTAGTTCCAGGCAGATAAGGAGTAATGGTAACGTATTTCAACTTCAGAAGCAAATATAACCTTTTATCACCTAATTTAACAATGTTGCTGGCGAAATATGTTAGGCAAATGTAAAATGCTATTTAAATGATAAAATACATTGTCTCGGATGGCAAGGATTTTAATTGCCACAAGCAGAGTCCAAACACACTTCCATGCCAGCCCTGATGGACATGGTTAATGACAGGGTGTCCCTAATGAGCAGAGGCAGAAGGGGTCAGCCTGACTTCGCTGTCTCCCCTGGGAACTGCCCACACCTGACATCTGTCCAGGCTCCGCGGGACTCATCAGCGTCATTCCCTTGTGAAGTACGAATTGGTTCAGATATTAATATTAATCGGCCAACACATTAATATTAATCAGTTAATATATACTTCCCATGACAACGAGAGATAAAGGAATCTTATTATGTGGTGGATCAGGGAACACGGAATATCTAAGTGGATTTCCTCGGGACGCACAGCATAAAGAACACTAAGCCTCTTAGGCATGTTATCTCTGCAGAGAATGGAGCTGGGCTCACGCGTGGGCAAAGTAACAAGCAGGGAAAACCCAGTGGGAGCGATTTCCTCTCCACAGGCAGCGGGTGGTGCTACCCCAGTCAGGGAGGTTGGGGGAACTGGGGGGAGTGGGCAGCTCCCACAGCCTTCCCTCTCAGGCTTCCAGCAGCCGCTGCAGAAAACCTTACCCGAGGCCCTGGGCAGTCAGGGGTCAGGCCAGGGCCCCTCACTCCCCCAAACAAGAGACACAATGACTCTACGCCACAAGGACTTGTCCTTCTGAGCCACTGATTGCGTCATTTTCCAGTTTGGGACCCGGTACATTCCAGGCTCCGTGCTGAGGTGGAAAAGGAGATGATCCCCGCTTTGTGGTGCTTTAACAGGATAAGGGTCACCCTCGCTGTTTGGCAGGAGGGCACTGCGTGGCAGAGAGGTGAAGTACTTCACTGTCATCCACGCTGCTGGCCTAGTGGGTGGCAGAGCCCGGGACTAGACCAGATTCACATCATCCGCTGGTTCTAATCTTTAGCTGATGCTGCCTGCCAGTGCTTGGGGGTAGGGGGTTGGCCAGGCAGGGGGTAGGACGGAGGTAAGGGGCAGGAGGAGGATCACAGCAGGTCTCCCACTACTATTACACCCATGCCACACAGTCAGAATGGGCACTGGGCCTTGGCCCTGGGCAGCCCACAGAGGGGTCACCAGGGAGGAGGTAGAGGATCACCTGCACGAACACTGGCTTGCAGGCTGTCTTCACAGGCAAAGGCACATCTGAGCACAATTAACATCTGAAGCACTAATTATTTTACTTGGGTGTCTAAGTCTGAGGATCCTTTAATTTCAGTTTAATTGGAGAAAAATGGTCAGCAGTTATTGAACAGCGGGAGGGCAGCTCCACGCTTCCCCTTGCTGCGAATCAGCCCACATGGGAGGCGTGCGGGCAGCAGCTGGGATGGGCCAGGGTGCAGTGGGTGCAGTGGGAGGGTCTCGGGCACCCTGCCTCCATTGTCCCCGACATCTGCTGGGAAGGCTTTCTGGCCAAGTTAATTACTCGCCTTTTTGTCTTTTCTATTTTGTTCCATTTTCTGTAGCAGCATCAGTTGCAAGAGAAGCAAGTACAAGAGGAAATGGGATTCTTATTACAAGGAGAGCTTATGACTTCCCCATCACTCCCCCTTGTACTTGATAGTAATCTCAGCTCAAAATGAAAGCCTCAGGCCCTCCCCTGCTAGGCTGGCAGAGTTGGCAGGGGGGGTGCATCTGTCTGTTGCTGAGGGGCAGGCTGCTGTCATGGAGGACAGGTTGGATCTGAGGGGTACTGGAACCCCCTCTCCCTTTCCCCGATTTGGAGTTGGGCACCTGGTGCCTGGGGTCCCCTGGCAGAACCTAGAGACTTTGGTGCTGACACTAGAAAACTAAAAAGAATCTTTTATTTTGCTTTTGATTAGTTTTACTCTCTGGTCTCCTATGGGCAACCTGTTAAGAAAATCAGTAGTCTAGATCCCTAGTGTGAAGGCGACCCCCAGGGACCTGGCTGCTGACTGCTCTGGTGGCCTCTGGGGATGGCTTGGTTGGTGGCCTGGGGACAGGTGGAGTAGACGGGACTGATCCAGGACACAGAGGTGCTAACTTTCATGGCTTCTCTTTCAGATGGTTCTCAGGCCCAGGCCCTGTCACCGTGGGGGTAGCTGCACCAGAAATGAGCAAGAAATACTATGGTCTGTCGTCCTGTGTGTGCCTCTGCTGGTGACCAAAGCCCCTCCAAGGGCATGGAGTTTTGAGCATGTGAGAAAGAGAACTCAGCCATGACCCTATCAGGGTAAACAACAAGACACCCTCGACACCCACACCCTGTCATTCTCTCAGCTTTCCGCGTCTTCTCAGGAGAGTCCTCACCTTCTCAGAGTTCTCCCAGGCCTGAGTCCTCTGGCCTACTTTGGGTGTTTTGATCCCCTAATCATGCCAGTTTCCTGGACTGGCCCTAGCAGGGGCTCACAGGTTTACAGAGGATCTCACATCCTCCAGGGCTCAGGTGACGGTTTGTGGACAGGTGCGAGGCAGCAATCAGCCAGAGAAACAGAATGCCTGCCAATGGCAGTTGCACAAGGCTTGTAATAGCATGGGCCCTTGGTGAGCCAGTGGCCGCAGTGCTAGGCAGAACCCCACAGTGACCTGCTGACTGACTGTGGAGTGTTCAGAAAACGGGGGCTCTTGTGTGGCCTCAGACAACCCAGTCCCACCCTCTACCCGATAGGGTTTCTTGAGCTGTGGACTGCCCTGGCTGCTTCCCCTGTCTCTTCCCTAGGTCCTATCTGGTGCCCTCGGGAGTGTGAGCTCCCAGCCTGGCTTCCTTAGACTCTGCTCTCTGTCTTTGGTCCAGGTGCAGGGACCTCTTTCCTCCTGGGGCTGGCAACACTTTTCCCTGGAGTAAGGTCCTTCCTTCCTCAATGGCTGTGCCGACTTCTGGATTAATGAAGAGACCCCCAAGGAAGCAAGTCAGAGCTGTGTGAGGTCTCAGAGATCCAGGACCAGCAGAATTTCACCTGCCTTCAGCCTTAGTTTCACCACCTCTACAATGGGGGCTCTTGGGCTTTTCATCCAAGGCCATAGGCATCTTCTGGAATAGAGGATGATGTCATCAACCTGGCCCATGGCTTGGTGACCCTTCATCTTCTCTCCCCAGCAAGGAGCACAGCCAAAGCTTCGAGCAGAAGCAGAACCTTAGAGAAAGAAGGTTCTGGTGAAGGGAACCTGGGGCTGATGGAGGGTGGAACTGTGAGCGTGGTGCCAGGAGCATGGACTGCAGGACCAGCCATCATAGCGGAAGTTGTGGCTCCATTTCTTGCCAGCTGTGGGGCCTTGAGCAGGTCTGGACCTACTCAGACCTTGTATTTCCTCACGTGGAAAAGAGAGATGCTGATGGGGGTGGGAGCAGGTGGAGATTATGTGAGGTGGGAAGCAGACTGCCTGGGCCTGGGCATCTTGAGAGGAAGTCTGAGGTCCTAGATGGAGTTGGCCAGGCAGCGGAAATGATCTGACTTTGACAAGTGCCTCTGGGTTAGAAGAGAACTGGCTTTGCATGAGTACGGGCAGCATCCCCTGTGCTCATGGCGACTGGGGCAATCTGTCAAAGCTTCCATGCAGCAACTCCTTCTGCCTCTCTTGCAGGAACTTGAAATCCCCACCCATAAGACCACGTTCCTTCTCCCCCAGAACTCACTGGGAGGAGCTCTGCAGTCATGGAGGTAGGCAAATAGAGAGGAAGTCAGGACACCTGCCCGGTCTCCAGCAAATCCACATCCCATATGTGCCAGTGAAAATAAACCCAAAGGCTTCCAAGGCTTCCTTGGAAGTGTTTTGTCACGAAACATTTAATTCATGCAAAAGAAAATATGCAACATACAAAATATACATTACAAAGGTTAATAACAGGGCTAGGAGTGTAGCTCAGTGGGAGAGCCTTGCCTAGCACTCCTACGGCTCTAGGTTTATGCCCAGCACCCCCTTAACACTAACAGCAGCAACAATAATAACAATGCACACATCCAGGGATTCAGCACCCAGCTGGAAAGAGAATGTCATGGAAGGTCCCACTGTGTCTCTCTTGGACATCTTCCTCCTGTACCTGCCAGAGATAATCCTTGCAGAATTCTGTGGCCATCATTCTTAACCTACTTATTTTATTTTTTGTATATGTTTCTACCCCTAAGTGATCTATTGCTTATTTTTTATATCACAGCTTAGAATTGGATATAATAAGAATATTTACACCACAGAAATTGGCAGTTCTACAAGGCTGTCTTTTCCTCTTCAATCTGCCTCAGAGAATGAGTTTAACAGTGTGTGAATGGTGGGAGGCCGCCTCCAGAGGAATGTGTCACCTTCCAGGAGAGGAGGCTTCTGACAACTGAGGTCAAATGTCTGATTAAGGGTGCAACTGTGAGTCTCTGACAGTCGTTCTACATTCCCAATGCGGGGGATGGGTGCAGCCACCTCCTCACATGGGTTTAGGTGGGGTACCCACAGCTTTTCTACTATAATAAGTTACAGCAAGGTCCAGACTAGAAGTGACCTCACAAATCTGTCCCCTCATTTATTATTCTATGGTTCACTGTATTTACAGGCCGTTCCCTGGAGTCAAACACATGCTTACCAGAGCTCTTCCCAACCTGAAATTATTTATGACTTGGCATTCAAGGAGGAAAAGCAATTTTCTCAAAATGTCTGATGTCATAATATATAGTCTGTTTGACATGCATGTGCCAAAATGGATTGCTCTGCAGGTCTGCCCCTCAATTACTATTACCCTGAATTAAAAAAGGAGAATTAATATTGCTTGGCAGGATGCTAACTCAAGTAGCATCCAGAGAAAATGTCTAGAGCATCTTATAGAAAATACAAATGCCTTGGGAGAAAAACCAGAACACACCCGTTGTTTGGACAGATCTTTATTTCTTTGAGTCCTTTGCTCTGTGATGCGGGAGTGAAGTCTGTGCTCTTGGTTCCTGGAGCCCATTTCCTGGTTACCTTCCAGATGCACAGCTGCGTGTACATCTCTCCTGTCTAGACTTCACTAGGGACAGCCTGAGTCCAGCCACGCTGTGACTGACTGAAAGAACATGTCCACCAACAGGTGAGTGGATAAATGAGATGATGTCACATCTATACAACTTGTTCTGACTACTTGTCCATAAAAATAAACAAATTACCAATATACACACCAACCTAGCTGAATCTTGCAATTGTTTTAGTGAGCAAAATAAACCCAGACATTAAAGAGTAGGATCTCAACGATATAAAATTCAAGAATATTCAAAAGTGATTTCTGGCAGTGAGTGGTGGCCTAGCCCAGTGGTGGGGACTTGAGGAAGGAGGGCATGAAGGAATGTTCTGGAGTGAGAGAAATGCTTTATATCTCCTTTAGGGTGATGGAATACACTTGTCAAAACTCACTTACAATGAATGTGTTTTCTTGTTTATAAATTACACTTCAATTAAACTGACAGAAGATTGTGTGAACATATTTTAGAACTCTAAAGTGCCACGTTAAAAAAATAATGCTATTTCAGTTTTTCAGAGATCTTACTTGTATCTCAGAAACCAAATGGTAACACTTGGAAGGAAGAGGCTTTTTATAAAACTGAAAAAAGAAGTGGGCTCCATCACACCAGCTACAGTTAATTTTCAATGATCTTCAACCAGGCAAAGCAATGTGGAAAAACTCCCTCCACCATACAAAGGAAGTCCCAGCCATTCCTTGTCCTGTGGGGGAAGAAGAGGGCAGGTAAAGGAGACACTGGGGGCCAGAAATGAAGGGTGCAGGGAGTTTGGCACTGGGTAAAATTGTAGAAGCACAGTCACGAAGCTCATAGCTGAATCTCTCTCCTGAGATCACGTTCAGCTGGAGAAAGCCAGCTCACTGAAGTTTGCACCTCGTTCCCTGGGCTGCCTGCATCCAGGGACTGGTTGAAGTGGGGTGTAAAAGCCCACCCCCCTGTGCACCAAGTCAGGACATCTCTGCAGCACCATCCCAGCTCCAGGGTTCTATATGGGATTTGCTGACTAAATCACAGCCTGACTTCTGCCTCTGCCTACTCCTGCTTCCATCCCTTCCTTTCCCTCTCAGGTGTTGATCCAAGGGCACTTCCCATCCCATCACCCCATGCACAATACACTCCCTGCATGTGCTCAGAGTCTGTTGCCAGTGGTCTGAGAAGGCAGACGCTGAGATGAAATGTTAGGGTCAAATCACTCACCAGTCAGAACCCTAGAGCTGGTGGTCAGCGGGGCTCAAAGCGCTCCTGACAAAAGACAGTAATGTAACTATTAAAATGCTTGAACTAGGCAGAAAGTCAGAAGACGAAAATGTTCTGATGTGTACATGAAGGTTAAGAAATATGGGGCAAATACTAACTTGGTAACAATGGATTGGCTGGGAACCTATAAAGAGATTCTAATCTTCTGCAGCAAGTAGAGCAGTCCTAGAACTTACTGATGAGTAGCAGCACTTCAGCAGGTGAATTCTTGGCAATGTCAGGCACCTGGCAGAGAAGGAATAGGACCCTGAGAGATGGAATGAGAGTGTCTGGATTGATGTATGTGTGAGCCTGGAATGTCCAGACTTCCCTAAGTCTTCTGGGCTGCAGGAGCATCCCACCCCCTGCAATACAGGCTGATGCTCACCCTTTAACTGAAGGCACTGCAGACATTTCTGCTGCTCAGACATTACACACCTCCCACACCTTGTCTCCACTAGACCAGTAACTATAAAAGGTGATTGAAGAATATGGTGAATGTTTAAATTTAAGAAAAACTTATTACAGTACAAGACATATTACCAAAAATGATGGGGTAAGTGTGTTCAAAGTGAGGGGGAGAATTCTGAGTATGCTGAGGGGGCTTATGTGTAATACATTTTTTTGATTTAAATATTAGCTGTCATTTTTGATCATCCCTCATTGATCAAACATTTATGGCAATTTCTGTCAAATAAAAACATTACAGTGCACCCTCACCAACCTTATTCACTCGAGCAGACACTGTGCAACTTCTGGCTCTTCCTCAAAGTCAAAATGATCATGGAAGTTAAATGCTTTGCATCAGTCCAGGACACTGAGGCAGCCATGACTGCAATAGTGCAACTAAGACACAAAAGAGGGGATCTAGAACTGCTTCGGAAATTAGCAAGGACGATGGATTTAATGTGTTAGAAATGAGCGGGGGGCGTATTTTGAGGGAAAATATGTGTCTTCTATTGTAATAAATTTTTAAAAACTTAAATAATTGCTGTAGTTTTTGAAAACCTCTGGTACAGTTACATCACAACTTAACTCAGCCAGGAAAGTGCTAGATTTTCAAGGCAAGGAACAATATCCTGAGAGAGCTGATAGACCCAGGAGCAGGAGGGCATACAGAACTCAGTGCTGAGGCTGTGAGGTAAGAGGGCAGAACACAAAGGTGGATACAGAGGAACTGACAGGGGAACATTTTCCTGGGGTTTAAAAGCTCAGCAAGGACCCCAGAAGACAATGCAGACATGCTGCTAGGATGCTTCTTATAAACCGAGAAAGTAATGGCCCACAGTAAATGAAGCAGAAATGAAGACTAAATTGCTACGGTAGATAGAGGAGGAAAAGCAAGAAGCTCACAAAAATAATCACGCCACAGTGGACATACTCATGCACCATAAAAGGCTGAGAAACCCACTGCTACCTTTTGTGGGACACCTGGCATTCCTTCCTTTTGTAAAATCATACAGAAGGCACTGTGAGAGGTGCCAGCATAAAAGAAAAGTTCTGTGGTGCTTCTCTTGGTCAGGACAGGGTTGGATGCTGAAGATGTCATTCCCTGGTATTGATGGGAGATAACAGGATCCTGAAAGAAGCAAATCTGGATGGTGCTGCTTGGCATTCTAACCAAGGTGGGCAGCAACATCAGTCAAGAGGAGCCATCTTGCAGAGACCTATGAGATGTTTAGTAGAACAGTGCATCCTTAAGGGCCATAGAGATGGGCACTGACTAATATATACAACAAAAACAAACCAAGGAGGGATGATCGGGAGGCAGATGGCAGATGTCACAATAAAAGGGCACAACTCTTTGCCCAGGTTTGAGATCCAGAACTCAACAATCAAAGGACAAATCAGATCCCCAAGAGGAAGAGCTCTGTGACATCACGGCAAGTGCACCGGGAAACATTTCCTTAGTCTTCCCCAAAGGTGACTTGCAGTCATTTGTTTGGATAGGTGTACATTGGGAGAAGGAGAACATGTAAACATTTCTAGATTTTGGTCCAAGTTGACCTTTACACCAGGGGATTGGCCTCCAGGAAACTGAAGGGTCATAATAGCTCCTGGTAGAATGGCAGTGTATGGGGCAAGTAACAAATGGCCCAAGTCTAGCTCATGCTGAGTTCCCAGACTCCTGCCTGGCGATCCTCCTCCACATCCCTGGGTGTCTAATCAGGACGGGTATATATAAGACTTGGCAGAACCCCAGTGTCCTTCACCTGTGGGATAAGAACTACAAGAGTAGGAAGTGCCTAGCGTAAGCCTTTGAAAGTGACCCTTTCTCTTGAGTCAAAATACTAAATCAAACACAGTTTTACTTCTTTGGGACATTGTAGGGATTTGTGCCACTTTAAAAGACCTAAAGGACACAGGGGTAGTTGTCACCATGAAATCTCCGTGTAAGTCACTCATCTAGTCTTTACAAAAGACAGATAAGACTTATGAAAGCACCACCCACACTATGAAGCCATAGCCCCAACTGCAACCACAGTATCATATATGCTTTCTTTTTTAAGGAAGATTTACATGATCTCAGGTACATAATGCACCACCACTGGTCAAAAAGAAGTATCAGGAATGGCTCGCACTGACTTGGAGTGGATAGTGGACATTTATATTTTTGTTCTAGCATTATTTTAGCTCTCCATTCCCCTGTCATAATACAGTCCTAATAAGCGTCAGAGTTGTGTGGACACATCTCTGTCTCAGGGTCTGCCTGAGCCAGGGAGCCCAACATTCAACAGATAGAATGGACATAGTGGTTTGCAGTCCAAAGGCAAGCTTGGTTCAGGGACAGAGAGGATTGAGGTTATAGGCAGAGTTGACTCAGGCAGAATCACAATACAGCAAAGGGCAGATTCTGGCTTGGGTCTAAGGTGGACCAATAAGCAGAACAATTTACATTATATGATCAACACCAGGCTGAGGGCAGGTACTACTGACTGTGTTGGGGCCACAGCCGACTAGAACAGAGGTTCTTTTCAGCACTGCGGACAGCTCCTGGCATTCTAGGCCGGGCTCTAACCCATGTCCTGTTCTCTGGGATAGCAGGCCCATAGATTGGTAAGATGTGTAGTCTTCAACACAGTGGACAGTCTTTGTGAGGTCCTGGGCATCGGCATGTTGGCTGACATGACCACAACTGGCTTAGCATCACAGTCAGTCAGTCCTTCATGGTCCCAGTGTTCAGAAGTCAAGATTTTTACATGTATGTCCTATATGATATCAGTTCTGGGGCTTATACAAAAATAATTTCTCTCTGGAGAGACTCAGTCTCTAGTGAGAAAACAAACATGGGTGGACATGGGATGACCTTTAAGGGTCCTTGAACCTCAAGTGGTGAGCCAAGTGTGCATGTGTGTTTGTGTGTGTGTGTGTGTGTGTGTGGGTGTATGAGAGAGAGAGAGACAGACAGAGAGACAGAGAGACAGAGAGAACACAAAATATTAAGCCACTCTTCCAGATCTTTGACTGAAACCCTGTGCTGTGGTTCAGTCTCAGGGATCTGCCAATTTGGGTCTGTTTCAGAGTGATTCTCTTCTCCATGGAAAAGTTATTTTCACTAATTCTCTGAAGTTCAGTCACAGCTAGTAGGGTGTCTGTCCCAGAACCAACTTCCCCTGGCACCTGACTCCTCAGGCTGCAGGGAAACCTGATGGTCTCCTTGGCTTTGAATTTAGTATGGCACATGGTTTGCAAGTCATGGTTAAGCTAGTTGCGGATACCTGTAGCCCTGAAAAGGTTCCTGTGGGTCAATGACAAGGTCGCCAAGGAATCCCACAACTCATTTGCATACTCTCAGAGGGACTGCATGAGGTCTGCTCCTACAAACCAGTTTGAGTTCTATACTCAGAGCTTATAAAGTTATTGGACAGTTCCAGCACAGGTTTATATTTGCATATAAATATATAAAGATATAAAGTTATATAAATATATAACAGATTTGCATATAAATATATAAAGCATTTATTACAAGTATTTTAGAAAAAAAGTTTTGAGACAGGGTCTTGCTGTGTAGTCCAGGTTGGTCTTGGACTCACTATGTAGCTGAGTCTGGCCTCAAACTCACAGCAATCCTCCTGCCTCAGCCTCCTGAGTGCTGGGATTACAGGCATGGGCCACCACCCCCAGCTTTAGAAAATATTTTTAAGTAACTATTTTTTTCTTTTGTAGCTCTGGGACCAAACTTAGGGCCTTGACTGGTGCATGCTGGACCAATGCTATACTACTGAGCTACACCCTCCCCCAGCCCTAATATTGTGGACCTTTGAGTTATGACTGGCCTGACATACAAAATAATTTGGGTTACTATTGGAATTTTAGTTTTAACTTATGACCAAAGTCTTGAGTTACAACCCAAATGCCAGCCACTTGTGTGGTTATAAACAGACTTGTGATGCCAGAAAAGCATCAGTCAGATGCACGTGTTTGTGGACATGATTTCAGTCAGTGCTTTATATAATCACTACAATTACCGCTATCAAAATAGCCCCCAAAAAGGTAGAAAAGGAACAAAGGAAGGAGGGGAAGTTAAAGAAAACAATCACAATAAAAAAGAACAGTGTTAAAAAAGACAAAAACAGATAACTTTAGACCAGTTTTTAGTTCTGAAAATGTTGAGACCTAGTAAGCCCCAAGCAAGTCCTAGTGGGCTACAGACTCTCCCTAGGAGAGGAAGGACACCAGAGAGCCAGATTCCTGATGTTCTTATGGAAGGGGACTCTCCTTCCAAATGATAACCACCTTCCATTGCCTCCTCCCTTCCTGCAAGCCAAAGGTGTCAACTTGAATGGTAAAAGTACAGTATACAATTGTTGTTTCTGGCAAACTAGGCACATTTTATAACTTTTTGGTGAATATACTGGGACAATTATTGGTGTTTCTGATAAATTATGCACATTATACAACCTAAAAGGTTAGTTAAGGGGTCTTTTGGGAGGTTCAAAATGCATTGTGGGTATATCCATTATTTTTTATGGGAAAAATAGTCTTGACTTACAACCAACTTGAGTTTCAACCCGCCCTCAAAAATGAATAGATTCATAAGTCAAGATTCTACTGTAATTTCTTTGAAAAAGCAATAACGTGGGTGTGGTGGTACACTCCTGTAACCTCAGCACCCTGGGAGGCGGAGGCAGAAGGCTGATGGTTGAAGTCCAGTCTGGGCAATTTAGTGACTTAGCAAGACCCTGTCTCAAACACTAAAAAAGGGTTGGGGTTGTAATTCAGTGTAAAGGCCCTGGTTCAATTTCTAGTATCAGAAAAAAGTAATACCTGAAGACTTGTGAGGAAAGTGACAAGATTCCCTCCCTTGCCTCTACTCAGAGAGTTATCCTTCTTGAACATGGAAGTCTGAATCATCACTGCCTCTGATGCAGCTGGTTTGGATCTTAATGATATATTTTTTTAAGGTACTGGGAATTGAACTCAGGACCTTGTGCTTGCCAGGCAGAAATTTGTGCCACTGAGCTATATCCCTGGTTCCTTGATGACATTCTTGTTTATCAGCTGAGCCCTCATCAGATGTCCTGATTGTCTCTTCTTGAGATATTCCCAGAGACTAGATGTCAAAGAAAGAGAAATCTCATTTTCAACTATTACCTAACATTGTAGAATATTAGAAGAGAGGACTAAAGGTATTTTTGTAAAAATCAACAAGTGCATGTGAACTCTTGGGAACCATATTTGGGGGGCAGATGGAAGGAGTCTCAAATTCCACTCAGCACACAAGCAGATACAGTTACACACCTATGCATTCACAAATATAAATACCACTGAATTCCCTGCTGTCACTGGAAGCAAAAAGTAAATGAATGACTTAATGTCTAATTATGAAGTTGCTCTGGTCACACAGCGTAAGACAGTGCAGTTGGGATGAACAGCACAAACACTGTGGTATCTGAGGATGATCAGACCCTTGGGGGAAGACAAATGGTCATTCAACCACAATGGAAGGAGAGGGAGGGATGGCTTCCTGCGTTCCTGACTTCTAGAGGATGGGTGAAATCAGGATAGGGAGGGCGGAGTTAACCTTTCTCTGCTTGTTAATACTCCACCCCTGTAGGAGCAGTCAGCATTCCCGCTGGCAAAAGTCATGGCTGGGAATAAGAAGGGGATGAGATTAGATGGTTGGAACTAATAGTTAAAACGAAACTCTCAATCTCCATGAACTTACATTTTCCTTGCTCTCTCACTCTCTCTCTCCTCACTCTCTGCAGATGGAAATGGGAGTAGGAATCAAGGAAAATGCTTTAACTTGATGGGTTTTTGAAAGAGGGCGTGGCTGAGGTGAGAAGTGTGGCCTGCTCTCCATGGACACAGCCCATACCAGGAAGCCCTTTGGGGAGGCAGAGGAGACAGGGTCCTTAATTAATGCCGCGATCTCACCTCCCACTACCTCTGACTGTAGTCAGAAAGAGTCTGTGCACTTTCTGGAAAACTTGCACTCCATCTCTGTAGATGTCAAATGAGAACTAATATTTATATCAGAATAATAGCACAAGGGCCCCTTACTGGCTTTCTGCTTCACTTAGAGTCAATTATTCTTTGCTTCTAGGAGGATTGAGCTTTGAAGGAATATGGGGATGTGTTTAATTAATCCTGCTATACCTGGGGGCACCTGGTTTGTGGCATTTTGCCAAAAGCCTCAGGCTAGGGGCTTCAAATGACTGCAGATTCGTGCATCCTCCTGCTTTTGTAGTCGTTCCATTTTCCCAACTAATGATTCAGCAAAGGGCAAAGATCAAATGCAAAAATATTCCAGGCAAACATTTGCAGGGCCTTCTAATTTAGCCAGTCTATGACCCCATACTCTCACACGGCCTGATGGTGAGTGAGGGCAGAGGGTGTCACAGAATCGCCAAATCGGCTACGGGAAGTTCTGCGCAGTCAGAGATATGATACATTTATCCAGCAGAATGTTCTAGCTGCATGTCATATCCTCATCAAGAATGGGAAAAGGGTAATTGGATTTAAATGTCAAGATGTTCCCAGTGTAGGGTGGAAGGCACACATCTATTTTCTCAGCTACAGTTTTTTCCACCGTCTTGGTCTTAGGATAATGAAAACTGCAACCACTTGTAGCTGAAGATGATAAGAAAAAATTCTCTAGGAGCTGGAGATAAATGTTGGGTCACAACCTAGGGGCCAGTCGAGTGGCTATCAAATGCAGAGGCCATGCGACAGGCAGTCCAGGGAACAGTGAAAAGCCCGGGGTCTCACAAGGAGAGCGAGCTGGGCAGAGGACAAGCCGAGGAGAGAGCTAAGAGCGGTCTACAACACTCATCCCGGCAGAGTAGCTACTCTTAAGAGAACAGTTCAACAGGCCCTGGTGGTCTCTGGGGACAATTCCCTTTAGGGCAGTCAGTCCTGTGGTCCTTTTCTGGATGTTGAAAAGCTGACTCTTAGGACCTAACAGCGGAGGTACACAGTATCCCCCTTTGTCTTAGCTCTCATGGTTACCTGGCTTACCATAGCAGCCAATTTCCACTGTCGGGGACAGCTGTGAATGCACGACCCAGAGGCTGCACCTGGCTATGGACTGACAAATGACACAGCTCACCTTCTTTCATGTATGTTGGAGGTCGGGCTTTGCACTTCAGTCTACATGGCCACAGACCTCCAACTTCCACGGTAAGCAAAGGGAGGTGGTGGTGACCAGGACATCTGCTGATGCTAGAGAACAAGACAGAGTCTAAATAGGCCATATCCTAGCTGCCTCAAGGACATGGGACTCCTCTCAATGCCCCGCATCCTCAAAGCTGCTCACGGACATTCGCCCAGGTGACTGGTCACCCCAGGTGGCCTGGCGTCCAACCTGAGCTCAGGCTGACACCGAGTGCCTTTGAGAGGCCCTTTCTCTGGGGACAGCAGTGCTAGTCTAAGGAAGCAGCCAGGCACAGGTCATAGATGGGGAACAGGGCAATGAGTGACTAGACCAGAAGCGGTGGGGAACCTTCCTAAGTACCCACAGGAAATGGGGCCGCCCCACCCCCTATTCCGATAGGAGGGCCTGGGAGGGCCCTCAGTCCACGACTGGCCCTGGTTAGACTAAGGCCTTCTCCCCATTCCTCAGGTTCACAGCTGAGGAAGAGAGGTGGGGACTGTCAGGAGTGGGGATGGGGTGGGAGCCGAGCAGAACTCCAGGGCAGAGTTAGGTCTGGCGGGGTCAGCTCCTGGCTAGTTGTCCACTGCTGACTTCCCAAACCACACCTCGTCTCTGAGGCCCTCTTGAGTCCATCTCCAGACTCTTCTTCGCCCTCCAGTGGTCCAAGTCTCAGATCAGAGCTCACAACTAACAAGAACAGGAATGACACACTGCCCAGCCTGACAGCGGCGTTTGGGGTAGAGCCGGGCTCCCCAGTGAGGGGGGTGAAGCCAGAGGTCCTTGCAAGTGAGGGCTCAAATCCCCACCCGCACCTGGTGCCTGTCTTTATCACCACAGATTCCTGGCTTTGCGGGACTGAGGCCACCTGAAGGCTCTCCGCTGGGAGCAGTCGCATGTTTTGCTTTTGTTTTTTGCAGAACTAGGACTTGAACCCAGGGCCTTTGTACTAAGTTACATCCGTAGCCCTTTTATATTTTTTACTTTGAGATAATGTCTCTTTAAATCATTAAGTTGCCCAGACTGGATTCATATTTGTGATCCTCCTTCCCCAGCCTCCCCAAATCCTGGGCTTACAGGAGTGCACCACTACACCTGGTCAAACAGCCCTCTCTTTAAGGACCTTTGCCAGCTGGTGGGATAGATCCTCAGAAAGCGCACATCCTTAATTAGAGACACACGGGAGAGCGTGCTCCATCCCATTTACAGGTGTGAGTGGTCCTGCTGGTGGAAAATGAGAATGCGATTTTCTATAACTGCTGTTAAGACTGAAGCGTGTGTATGGGGTGGGGGACAGGGAGGCAGAAGGAGGGACGGAGAGTGAGAGAGTTAAGATCCCCTGGCTGCCAGTGGGGCGGGAGGTCAGGAGGCAGCCAGCCTCACTGCAGGCAGACCTTGCTCCCTCTCCTATGCACATCCTCATCCTCATGCTGCCTGGGGGTGCATCTGACGCCTCTTCCCATCCATCTGCAGAGTCCTCTCCTCGAGCTCGATTGCTTGCTCTGCTTGAGAGGCAAACGTTTTCAGCCTTGTCTCGATGGATGTGCCCCCTCACTCCACTCTGCACTTCGAGGCAAAGGAGGCTGCAAGCCAGCGGGGGGAGGGGGGTGTAGCTGTCCCTGTCCCTCTCTTCATCTCTCCCTTGCCATGCTATTTCCAGGGATGGGCTTTGTTCTTTGCCAAAGGCTGGGATTTTCTGAGCCAAAGCCAGGCCTGGCACTGCTGCCTGCCAACAAACACATGGCTTTAAAAAGATGCTCCCTTCTCCCCTGGGCCAGGGACTTCCCTGCCTGCCATTTGCCACAGCCTCTGGGCTTGGCCAGGGAGGACCCCCAGACAGACACACTGCCTGCTCTCTGCTTGGCTTGATGTTGAGGGCAGGGGAAGTTTCAGGGACCATGCTGGGGAGGAGACATGGTGCCCACAGACCTCATTCCGAGTTCCCCTGCAGCATTTTCACCCACGCTGTTCCCTGCAGCCTGGGAGGACTCCAGGGGGTGTGCTTGTGTGGGGGCAGGGCAGAAGGTGGGTCCTCATCCCCAACATACGAAGCTATTGGTGCCCCAGCCTGGGTCCTAAGGAAGCTCTTTCCTGTCTTCTCCCCTCACTGAGCCCCTGCAGGGATGACACAGAAGGCCATTCTTCTGGGAGTTGGGAGCCTAGGGCCTGGCCTCGCTGGCTACCACCCTTGGCCTTCATTCCCACCCTTGAGGGGTAGCAGCCCTGTGTCACGCAGTGTGAGTCCCTGCCACTCTCTTCTCATGAAGAAAGGAGCCTTGTTCTGGAGGATCCATCAGAGCAGAGCCTGAGCTTTATGGGTCTCTACCCCCACAGCAGGCTGAGGTGTGTTGGGGGGGCCTGTGAACTGGATGTTGGGTATCACACACAAGGGACATTTCAGTTCTTGTATCATATGTTCTTCTGGCTCTGAAGCAAGGACCAGCCATGAATGACCGAGAACGCCCCATCTGTGCACACGGGGCTTAGGACGGCACAGGTGAAATGTGAGCACAAGTGAAAAGTGGGACCAACAGAAGAAAAACAAGGCATCTGAAGATGGATCTGGGAGGAAGCTGAAGGCTGCATTTCACGTATTCAGATAGGTGTCCCCCAAAGACAGGCTTGTGTTACAGGCTTGATTCCCAGCCTGTGGTGGAACTGGACAGTGGTGGAACCTCTGGGAGATGGGGTTTGTGGAAGGAAGTTAGGTCATTTAGGATGTGCCCTTGAAGGGGACATTTAGACCCTGGTCTCTTTTTCTCCTTTTGCTTCCTGGTGGCTATGAGGTGAGGTACACTACATATTCCCCGTTGTAACGTGCTGCTCCACCACAGGTACCAAACAATGGGTCACGGCACTGTGAACTGAGACCTCTGAAACCATGAGTCAGAATGCACCTTTAATCATGAGTTGATAATCTCAGTTATTTTGTTACAGTAATGGAAAACTGCCTAACACATTTGGTATTGGGTGGCGGTGCAATCCAGAACTTCTCAGGACTCTGTCCCTTAGTTTCTGACACAGAGCTGAAAAACTCTTGGCATTTCCTGAGCAATGAGTGTTGCATTATGTTAACAAAGTGATCAACCTACAGTGCTTGTGGTACCAGAGAACTTGAGGATGAGAGCTAGGGACCACAAACATCAATCAGCTGAGAAAGGGTGGGAACTTTCACTGCCTGACCTCTGAGGAGCACAGTGGCTAGGAATTGAGTTCAGTTGTGTGGCCAATGAGTAATCAATCTGATTGCTCATAATTAATAAAGCCACAATAGAAACTTTGGGCAACATGGCTCAGGGGAGCTCCTAGTTGAATATACTCATGTGCCAGGAGGATGATGGGTCCTGGCTCCAGGCAGCAAAGGAGATGGAAGCTCTGTGTTCAAGACCTTCCAGACCTCACTTTCAGGATATCCTTTCTAATAAAACTGTAACTGTACATGTTGCACTTTCTTCAGTTCCACAGATTTTTCTAACAAATTCTTGAACACGGGGTAGGAGGTGTCACACAAAATCCCTGAATCTATGGGCAGTTGCTCAGCAGTGTGAATGGCGTGGGGACCTGCCTTGTGGCTGGTGTCTTAAGTAAGGTCAGTCTTACGGAGAACTCTGTCCTGAACATGTAGGGTCTGATGCAAACTCCAGGTGGTCTGTGTCAGAACTGTATTGTAGTACAACCCAGCTGGGGCTGGCAGAGAACACAGGCTCATGCATTAGAAATGAGCCTCTCCACGGCCAGTGTAGAGCAACGATCCCTGTTATGAGGACTAGACAAGAGGATCTCCCAAGTAACAGGCAAATGTACTTGACCCCATCCTTAAAGTAAGGGCAACCATGCACTGCAGGAGACTTCCTAGACCCTGCAAAGAAAGAAGCAGCATCACAATGGAGCACAATCCAGCTCCCAGCTGAACTGGCAGGCCCAGCTCATGCAGCGGCAGACCTGGCTGGTGAAGGTGGAGGCTCAGCTGGAGATGAAAGGGGCCTCTCTCCTTGCATCTCAGTCTCTGCCTGTATGGACTGAGCCACTAACACAGGCTCTTTTGTGTCCTTAAGGCTGTGGGCAGCTTCTGGCAGAAATGGGGTCTTAGCTGGTTTGCAAGAAGAACAAAGCATCTTCGTATCTTTTCTCTGCCCATGACCTCGGAGCAAACCAGAGGATCCAGCCACACCGTCCCACACAGGAACCTTTCCTCCAATCAGCATTTACACTCAGGTAGACACAAAAAGACACATCCAGGGAATGGAAGTGGGCAGCGGAACACGTCAGACCCTCAGAGATAGCAAAGACACATCTAAGGGAAAAACATCGTGCACCTGCCTGGCCCCACATTGAGCATGGTCTCCGTATTAACTCATTTAATTCTCACAATGCCCTCTGAAGTAGGTTCTATGGTCCCCAACCTACAACAGTTCAACTTACGACTTTTCACTTTATGATAGAAAGCAATACGCATTCAGTAGAAGCCATACCTTGAATTTTGATCTTTTCCCAAGGTAGTGATACACAGTATCATATACTTTTGTGTTTGCTGGGCAGCAGCAATGCGCTAGCGTTCCTAGACATCCACATGATCACTACGGGAAAGCACTATCACTCTACAGTGTACTATGTTACTAAGCTTGATGTTCAATAGATCAGGTGTATTAAATGCATTTTCAACCCAAGATATCTTCATCTTGCAATGGGTTTATCAGGGCATAACCTCATTGTAAGTTAAGAAACATATGTATTACTCTTATACCCATCTCATAGAAAAGCTAGTTTCAGTGAAGTAAACCCCCTACCCAGTGGTCCCCCTTCATTCTTTCCCCACCCCTACCACTTCTCCACCTAACAGCAGAGCGAGTTTCTTATTTGGTAAATCAGAACATGTGATCTCCCCACAAAAGAACCTCAATTGCATCACCAGTGGAAGGCAGCCTCCAAGACGGCACCCAGTGGTTCCCACTGCCTGTGAACCTGCTCTGTAATTCCTTCCCTACACATATAGGCTGGACCTAGCGACCAGTTTCTGACAAACAGAACACAGCTACCGTGATGTGTCACCACATCTGAGGTTAAGTTACACAGCCACTGTGGCTTCTGTCTTGCTTCTCTCCCTCACTTGCTCATTCTGAAGGAAGCCAGCTCGCATGCTGTGACAAGAACTGAGGGAATTGTCTGGCCAACAGCCTGAGAGAGTGAATCCTGCCAACAGCCCCTTGGCTGAGCTTGGAAGCAGATCCAAGACTGGAGCCCCAGCCCATTTCCCTCTGGGCTTCTACTGGGTTTCTATCCACTGGGAACCAAGGCCTGGAGTTCTTGGGATGCCCAAATTGTAGAGATTCTCTTGCAAACCTGGGGAGAGCTCATCTCCCCTCTGCTTACACCTGTGAGAGGTGAGCAGAGCAGCTCCCCATGTCAGGTCTATCTCAGTGTTCCCCAGATATTCTTATTTATGCTCAGCCCCTCCCACAGGACTCAGATGTGGCCCAGAGAGGGTAGGGCAGAAGATGGACCATAGCACGTAGACTGTGAGCTCATGTCTGTCTTAGAGCAAGCCTGCCTTACAGTGTATAATATCCTCTTTCTCCCTCACTCCCTCCTGGCTTCAATTGCCCTGGACTCCCAGCTCTCCCAGGGAGCTACAGTGGGGAAGTCTTCCCTCTTGTCTCCTTCTCCGGGCATCCCCGCTTCTCTCTCTCTTGTCTCTCTGTTTCTGTCTCTGTCTCTGTCTCTCTGTCTCTCTGTCTCTCTCTCAGCTCTACTCGGAGGAGTATGCCTCGCTTCCTTCTCTTTGGGCTAGGAGCCTGTTGAGAGCCAATACACGTCTGGGTGCCTGTGGTCACTTTAGCAATGCTGATCAAAGCAAACCCACATACTGTGTCAGGGGACACAGGAGTTCTCTCCCAGGACGGCATGGGTCCTGCAGGGCATGGTTATGGGAGGGTCTGCTGGACATGCACCTTCTTTCTTGCCTGGCACCAGCCAACCCTGTGTCTCTGCGCCCCTTTGGTCTGGCAGCAACCCTGAAAGATGTCCACTGCTGAAGTGTGAGATATTGTATTAACCCACTTTCTGTTGCTATAACAAAATACCTGAAGCTGGGTGCTTATAAAAAAGATATTTATTTAGCTCACACTTTTGGAGGGTCAAGAGAATGGTGCCGACCTCTGTTTGGCTCATAAAGACCCCTAGCTGTGTCACTGGGCAGATCACGGTAGAACAGATGAGAAGGAGAGATCACATGGCAAGACAGGAAGTCAGAGAGCAGGGAGGGCCGGGCTCACGTTTCATAACAATGCACTCTCTGGGGAACTAATGGGTCCCAATCCCTTCATAGCCAAGGCCCCTAATGAGCCAACCACCCTCCACTAAGACCCGCCCCTAACGATTCTACCAATTACCAACATCACAACACTGCAGGTCAAGCTTCTAACACATGAACTACGGGGATACATTCACACCATACCCAAGCCGCAGCACCCGCAGCCGTGGGCAAAGCCCTGGGGAGAAGCAGCCGCTACCCAGATGGCCGAAGGATACTTTCCTTGCCACGGGAACCACCCAAAGCAGCCAGTACACACAACTAGGTGAAGGACATGGACACCACCCCTTACTTGGGTCTGTACCGAGAGAGAATTTTGAACTAGATGAACTAAAACATTAAGATCTATTCTGGAGAAAAAAAGTTCTGCCTGCCACTCCAGAACATGTGTGGCTGCCGCTTGAGTGGCTGTGAACGTGCCATGAGTGCTCAGAGGCTTGCTGGAGCCCCCCTGCTGGCACTCAGGCTCCCCAAAGGCTGCTGTTGGCCTTCCGGTTGAGCTGGAGAAGGTCACCACCCGAAGGCATGTGCCTGCGCCCTTACCCGTAGATGGTACAGTTTCGCCGTGTTCAGGGCTCAGTGAGGCAGCAGGATCTAGGAAATAGGGGCGCTGGGAGGGAAGTCACACAGGTTTATGCAAAGAACATAGAGAGGCTGGAATGCAGTCACCAGCCGCTCCTGCGGGAGCTTCCCTAGGGAGTAGCACCACTTGGCACCTGGTCACGGTAATTACGGCTGAACTTTAAAACCTAACACAGCAAAACTGCAAATATTTAACATGTGCTTCTCCTCCCGGGGGGCCCCAAGGAAACAGGAGCAAATGGCCAAAATCATAACATGAACTTACGAGTCTGTTCACAAAATGGATTAATAAAGAAGCTGGTCGTGACAAGAGGCACAATCCCCAGCAAGCAGCAAGCCCCAGCCCTCAGCGCTGCCTGGCTGCAGCTGACGCCTGGCTCCCCTGGGGCTCACTCTGGGACCCTGAGGCACACACATGTGCACGGACACTCATGTGCATGGGTGCACATGTCCACAGGCTGGCCAGAGCTGGAGCACACACACCCCTTACACAGACATGGGCCCACACCCCTGCTCCCCAAGGCTGCCCTGCACAATGCTGGGAGCCTGGTTCAGCCTCCCAGGTTAGCCCAAGCTGTAGACCTGCCTCAGTCTGTCTCAAGTGCTGAAGACGGAGGAGTTCTAGGAGGGGATGCTTAAGGTACCAAGGTTTTCCCTTGGCAAGAACACAGGGGGCAGTGGTGTGAAGGAAAGTGGTGGGGCACTTTATCTCTGGCCCAGGCTTTCCCTGTCTCCTTGTGTCTCCTTGTGTCTCCTTGTCTTGTTGCGGTAGACGCTTTGGGGAGGCCCCGGTCCGAGTAGCTGAGGGCTGTGGGATGCATCTGGGGAACTATCAGTGGCTGCTGTGTGACCCTGGAGGAAGCATATCTTTGGCACAGAAAGAGTCTTCAATGGGGAGAAGCTGCCTTGGTATCAAGAACAAGGGGGTCTGAAAGGTGGGAGGGATTTAGACACAGGAAGAGGAGCAGTGGGTGGAGAAACGGGATGTGCAGAGCTGGAAGGCACCAGTCACATCAGCAGTGTCAGGGAAGCTTGGCAGGGAGGGTGGCATTGGGTGAGGTGGCGCAGAAGGAAGGGCCAGAGGGGGCAGGAACACCCCCAGTCAGAGCCCCCTTCTCGGTATCTCCAGTGGGAAAGTCCAGCTCGGCCCTGGGTGTTTCCACCTAGACTCCATGACCAGCCCCCAGCTACTTGGACCAGGGCCACCCCAAAGCATCTACTGCAAGACAAGGAGACACAAGGAGATAGGGAAAGCCTGGGCAAGAGCTAAAGTGCCCCTTAAAGTTGAACATTCCAACCCCATTTTCCTGGCCCACACTCAATCCCACCTTTTCTCTTGTCGTGTTTCTGCTGGGATCCCAGAAGTCCCAGTATGGGGAGGCCCATGGGGGGAGAAATGCTACCTTCCACTGAGTAGCATTTGGAACATGTGAAGGTGCTGAGGCATTGGGGGTTCCCAGGACTCAAGCAGAGCACGGGGAGAAAAGCCAGGGTCACTATCACTCCTGTGCCCCACAGAGGCCCAGGGGGGAACTCTGGACCACCACAGTGACCAAGAGATGAATGGCCATCGGGTTTTTAATTTTTCACCTTTTGTAAATTTCACTACCATGGGTTTCAGGTTTGGAGGATTAGGACTTCAGGCTCAGCTCAGCTGGGAGAAGCTCATGACAGCAGTAGATGGGAAGCACTCAGGTACAGGGTGCCCCTGGGTGTGTCCCTGCCATGTCAGCCTGGAGCCAAAGGGAGAGAGAGGCCTTTCCTGACCCTAATCAAGAAACTCCGTGATGCACAGAGCCAAGACAGGGAGACTCAATGGTGTCCACCATCACACAAGGCCACACAGCTCCTGAGGCCCCTATGGGAATTGTTATACCCCTTGCACCACACACCCATGTCTCTCTTGACAATGTCCTCTTACACATGCACGTGTGCATGCACAACCAAGCTGGTGTCGCCCCAACCCTCTGCTGGGGATAGATACCAGGGCCTTACATTAGCACTTCTACTAGTGAGGTACATCCCCAGACTACCTTTTCAAAAATTTACTTTGAGACAGGTTCTTGGTTAAGTCACTAAGCTACTCAGGCTGGGTTTGAACTTGCCAGTATCTTGTCTCAGCCTCCCAGGGTGCTGGGATCACTGGCATGGGCTGCCATGCCTGGCTGAGCTGGTTTCTTGATGGGAGCCGTGCTCTGGGAAAACACTACCTTCCCCTCTCCCACAATCCCCCGAGTCACTTCTTCAGGGATCTGCCTTTGAACAGGTACAAGAGGAGCCCTGACTTCTCAGCCCAGACCCTTGCCAGAGGATGCCCAGATGTGGTCCCTCCCTCTGGCCACAGCCTACTTCTGTAGCAGACTGCCAGTGTCCAGGGGACAGCTGCTGAGAGGAGGGGGATGCTAGGGATAGCCCCACACCAGGCCTCCCAAGGCCTGTTCTGCTCCTCCCCAAAGCGGGCATCTCTGTGCCACCTGGCTGGGGAGCCCTGTGCTGCATTTGTCATGCTTGCCACTTGCAGCAGGTCCTTCTGGCAGACCCTCTCCTGCCCTGAGGGCTTCAATCACAGGGAGAAAAGGAAAGGGGAAAGGAGAGAGGACAAAGGTCGGTGGCAGATCTGGGCCTGCCCTCCACCTGCTGCAGAGCCATCCCTGGCAGAGAGAGCCACCCAGGAGCACCAGCTGGACTTGCTGCTGCACTCAGAGGGGGAGGGGACATCCTCCAGGCTGCAGACGCACGTTTTAAGGTGTCTTCAATTATTCATGGAGACTTGGAAGAGCCGCCTGCCTGCTGAGAGCAGCCCCGCAGCCACACTTTGCAGGAAGACTGCTTTCAGTAACTCTGGCTGTGCCTCATGGGGCCAGGAGCATCTGCATCTAGGAATATGGGGGCCACTGAGGAAGACAAGCCCCTCCCATGAAGTACTTGACTCCACGGAGGGAGAAGTCATGGTTCCCTGGCCAGGACCTCTAGTAGCTCACCTGTATTCTGGGAGCCTGTGCAGGATTGGGGCACAGGGAGGTGCTAGGCCCCCTACCCAGGCCACAGTTCTGTCAGGGAAGCGGGTGGGCAGCAGTAGAAGAGATGGGCTGGGCCAGGCTAAGGAGTCCAGAAAGGGTCTGCCAGCCAGGCTCACCCAAAGCCTGAGGCCAGAGCAGCTGCCCTCACCCAGGACCTGCAGAGGCTGCCACCAGTACCCATGGAGGTCTGGGGGCACCCAGCAGCCAGGCCTGGTGCCCTGTACACCAAGCCTGGTAGTACGCAGGACAAGAACCTTCACCCTAGCGAGAAGATCCTCATGTACTTACTGCTGTATTCCCCGACCACTTGCTTCTCCTCAGGAAGGTGCCCTTCCTTACTCCTAGTCTCTGCGGTCTAAACCAAGTGACACCCCACACGCCAGGATGCAATCCTGTTGGACCAATCCACTTAGTTCATCCCCCGGTGCCAGGAACTGACTCAGGGATGGTCAGGTGACAAAGATGGGGTGATAACAGAGACCTGGAGAAGCCAAAGCCACCCTCTGGGGAAAGGCTGCCTGCGACTGAAGCAGCTAAGTCTCGATGACACCAAGGCAGCACATGAATACAGTGCTACCATGAGAACACTCCTGTCCAACCTGTGTCTCTCAGCCTGCCCTCCTCTCAAGGCACCTGCTTTTCTCCAGCAGAAAGGGGGACAGCAGGTAAGCGCAGGGCTCCAACCACCACTCCTCCCTTCCAAGCGGGAGCCAAGGGGGGAGTAAAGTATGACTCAGGGCAGGGCAGCCTGAAGGGCACCCTCTCTCCTGGGCAGAAGACTCGGGGTCCCTGGGGGCGGCAGCCTCTGGCATACACAGCAGCATCTGATGCTCAGCACAGGCCCTCACACCCTCACACAGATGCACACGCACCCATGCAGGGAGACAGGTATGCCTCACACCTGCACACGCACACCTGCATGGATACTGACAGATACGCAGAGACACCCACACACCTACAGTCATGCACATTCGCAAGCAAATACTCAGGTGTGCACACACTCAGGGGTGGGCTCCCAGGCATGCACCAAAGGCCAGGCACCCAGCCTCCAGACACGCACACACACACACAGATCTGCTCACACTTGCAGATGGAGCGTGCTCACCAGCCCAGGACATTGCACACATTTCCCACACTCCAGGCAGAGTCACGTGTAGGAAACTCGAGCCAGCCAGCACCCTGGGCTCAGCAGAGGAGAGGGGCTGAGGGGCCTCTGCCACTGCCTTCTGTTCTCCAGCAGGCTTGGGAGCAGAGCTGCACTGATCTTCGGAAGGTGAACACCAGGTGAGAAATGATTAGCTGTCACTTGGTGCTTGATAGATGTAGCCCCCCCTCCTCCCTTGCTCTTGGCAAAGGGCTGACATGTTATTGATCCACTTAGTGTATTCATATCAGCAGCTGCCGAGGCTGAGCCAGGACCAGCTAGCGAACATAAAAGCAAACGAGGAAAAGCCGCGTCGCGGTGAGGGCTGAGAGGAGTGAGGGGTTAGGGTGCTGCTGCCAGGCTGCTCCAGTTCTTCGGGGTCCTTGCTGGGCCAGCAGAGCAGGTCCAGGGTGAACAGCTGTTTGTCCCCCGAAACCTCATCTCTAGTCATATTCTCGTCAGGCTCATGGTACCAGTCAAGCCCAGGTCCATGTGAAGAGGGGAAAGAGGACCAAGGATAAAGGAGGTAAAAAAGAGTAAGGCATGGTTGCAAATGTCTGTAATCCCAGCACTTCAGGAGGCTGAGGCAGAAGGATCATGAGTCTGAGCCCAGCCTGGGCAACTTAGTGACTTAGTAAGACCCTGTCTCAAAAGAAAACATAAGAAAGGGCTGGCAGTGTAGCTCAGTGGAAAGGGCCCAGGCTCAACCCTCGGTACCAAACAAAACAGGGAGACAGGGAAATCTGAAGACAAGACCACAGGGACACTGAAAAATCCTATTAAGCTTTTTTCTAGTTACCTGAGAGAGGTTAGTCCACACCAGGGGCTATGGATTCAGTCCATCAATAAACTTTTGCTGAACCTCTGTTATGGTTCAGATCTAAAATATTCCTCCACAGGCTCATTGTGTTGAAAGCATGGTTGCCAGCTGATGGGCATTAAGGAAGGCAACTGGATCATGAGGGCTCTGACTTCATCCAGCGGATTCATCCATGGATAGAGTTATAATATGGTGGCATTACTGGGAAGTGATGGAAACCGTTGGGTGTGGTCTAGCTGGAGGGAGAAGTCACTGGAGGTGTGTCCTTGGGGACTATAGTTTGTGTCTGGCTCCTTCATTGGTTTCCCTCTGCCACACCCTCCTGCTATGATGTTTCTGCCTCACTACAGCCCCAAAAGCAATGGATCCAGCTGACCATGGACCGAAACCTCTGACACCATCAGCTGAAGCAAACCTTCCCTACTGTAAAATGATTTTTCCAGTTATTTTGTCACAGCAGTGGAAAGGGAATATAATCTCATCTTCTTTGTTCTTCTCTTTTTTTTCTTTGCAGTACTGGGGAATGAACCCAGGGCCTTTGCACTGAGCTATATCCTTAGCACCTTTTTATTTTTTATTTTGAGAGATCATAAAAGCAAGGGAGGAAAAACCATGTCATGGGCTGAGAGGAAAGAAGGCTAAGGGATACTGGCTGGGCTCAAACTTATGATCTTCTTACCTCAGTCTTCCAGAGTGTTGGTATGCTACTACACTCAGCCTTATGTTGTTCTTACACTGTCTTTATCTATGTAGCCATCCATCTAGCCATCTATCTTCCTATATACCCATCCGCCCATCCTTCTCTACATCTGTCCATCCATCTATCCATTGACCCACCCACCCACTCACCTGCTCACGTATCCATCTACCTACTCACACACTCACCAATCCTCCCACCTACCCAGCCACCCACTCACCTAACCCATCCATCCATTCACCCACCCACCCATTTGCTCACCAACCCATCGTCCACCCATTCATCCTTCCATCCATTCGACATTCACTAAGCACCTGGCATGTGACAGACCCTGTACTCACTAGGTACCGGGGCTGGGGAGGTGTGTGGGAGTGGACAAAGACAGGAAGAGACTGGGCCCTGTCCTGGAGAATGACGGAGGATGGAGGATGGAGTGTGGCAGACTAGAATATTATGAGCTGGGCCAGGGCGCCCTCTGCTGTTACCAAGGTAAACACCTGCATGGGAGGCAATAGGGTCCAAGGACCTTAAAAATCCAACTTCTAGCCCCAGCGCTAGAATGGGCCCTCAAAGTCTGCCAGTCTTTGCTTCAGACCTGTCACCCTCACAAAGGTTCCCTTTGTGTACATGTGGACTTTGGGTTTCTTGTGTTCACAGACCAGGGACAGATGGCCTAGTGCAGGCAGAAGGTATCTCAGTCAGACCAAGTTTCAGCCAGGTTTGGACCAGGCCTGAGCACTAGTCCCTCACAGGTCCAGATGGGGCCACGGCCAGTACCGACACTGCTCTCAGCAACGATGGGAAGGCCTTCCCCGCTGAGGAGCCCTCCCAGCCCTGGCCTAGCTTGCCGGTCACTCTGACTGGACACAGCAGGGAACTGAGGGCTGGCGTTTAGGGATAGGAGCAGGGGCCTGTCCTGCACCCTGCCCCTGTGCCACCTTGGCTTTGCAGTGGAGAAAGTGCCCAGCTCTCACCAGTGGACCCTGCTGGGGTCCTCTTGGGAAAGGGGCCCCTCACAGAGAGCAGCTACCAGGCTCAGCTGAGGAGAAAACAAGCAGCACCAATGCTCTGCAGGGGGCCGGAAGAGCCGAGTGTCCCCTGTGTGCCCCAGACCTCCCACTTCCACCCAGCAGCTGACACCCTGGGTGTGCAGCTGCAGTAGGGCACTGTCACCGGGCAGGTCAGTTAGCCTACCCAGCCAGTGGGACTATCCCCCAGCAAGAGTCATGTGACGCATTCACACGGAAAGCCCAGGTTTGGTGTGAACACATGGGTCTTATGCACACACTTTACTTTAGGTAACTCAGAGTAAATTGTTCCAGGTCCGCATCCTGCTGCAGTGAGGCCCAGCTATTCTGGGCTCCCTCCCCTATAGGGTCCTGTGTGAAGCGACCTGGGCCTAGACACTCTGGGGTGTCTTGCGGGGGAGGGACCTCTGCTTTCAGTCCTCTTCTGTCACTGAAGGCAGTGGCAAATCCAACTCTGAGGCCACAGTCCAGGCTCCCTCGGTGTCCCCCCACCATCCTGTCTCTCAAAGTGCCGCCCGCCCCCGCCCCCCCGCCCTGTGGCCCACTGCTCAGGGGACACGACCACACCCGTGCCTCCGGCGAACTCCTCTTCTTCTCAGCTGTGGGCCTTGTTTCTGCCTCACCTCCTTCAAAGATACCTCACTCCTCTCTCCTCCTCCCCCAAGCGCAGCTCCCTGGTGAGTTTCTGCTTCTGAGACAGAAGCCAGGGTGGGGGTGCACCTTTGGATACGAAGCCCACTTCCCAACAGGGACTCGGAGAAGCCTCAGAAATTCAACAAAATTCAAACTCTAAACTCAAATTTGTATCCATGTAAATGATCTTGGCTCCGTTATGCTGCCCATCCCTGCCTGTCCTACAGGTCCCCAACCCCGCACAGACCGGGGGGCAGACTCACTTGGGGATCTGCCCTTTTACCCTGGGGACAACCAAGGATCCTGATTGACTCTGCCCCTGCCCCTCAGAATCGGGGTTCACCCATCCGGCCCACCCCCAGTTGACAGAAGGTATTTGCCGTGTATCAAGAGAAGTGTAAGCGTTTCCTTTTTTTTTTTTTTTTTTTTTTTAAAAAAAACATTTTAGCAGCTTCAGCAACAGTTTGGAAAACACATTTTATTTTGGAAGTGGCAGCCACCGCCTGCCTGCCTGGTCTCGGCTGTAGAGAGTCACACCTATGACATCACTAGTGGGGATGGGGAGAGGAGACTGAGGTGAAAGCAGTCACATAAACGAATGGACAGACACCTGTCCCAAGTCCAGAGCGCGCGTCTGCACTGCAAGACCTGGTACTTCTCAGGACGCAGGAATCAAAGGGCAGGTGCACAATCCCCACCCACAGCCTCTGTCCTTGGCTTCCTAAGCACCCCCATGGCTCCAGCCTCTCTGTCCCCACTGAATCCACAGGGCCTTGGGAGCTGGCAGCCAGCCTGGGCAAGTCATGGCTTTTTACCTCTTCTTGGGGAGAAGCCAGAGACTTTTGGGTAAACACAGTGGACTGAACATATATTTATCTCCGCTTCCTCCCAGCACCCCAGTGTAATGACAGCAAAGAGTAAAACAAAGGCCTACAGTACCAAACAGAACTGGAGGGGGACAGCAGCAGATGACAGATTCTAACACATTTTTGGAAGATGGAAGGTGGATGGAGGGTGGCAACAGATTTCACAGGGCGAAGGGGACGTGCTAGGCAAGCTGTGCGCTGAGGGACCATTTGCCCCACAGAATCCCTGGAGGTGCGGGACTGGGAGGGACCAGGGTAGGCAGATGGCAGGAAAAAGCGGTGGGGGTGGGGGTGTGTCTTGAAAATCCAGCAGCCGGGCCACTTTTCTCCACCGTGCCCCGGCGGGAGAGAGAGATTTACCTTTTACGGATCTGTAGGAGACTTGAGGGAAGCAAGGGTGACAGAAGAGGATGAACTGGGAGACTTAGACGGAATGGGCAGAGCCCTATCCCCCCTCCCCACCCTGCATACACTGGAGGTCTTTCTCGAGGTTGGAGGTTTAAGCCTCTCTGGTAGGGGCTCAGTTGTGTCCTTCCCCAAAATTCCAGTTTTTAATCCTAACTCTCAGTACCTTAGAATATAACTGTATTCAGAGATAACGTTCTGGAAGAGGTGATTAAGGTAAAGTGAGATCGTGAGGGTGGGCCCTGACCCAATCTGTCCATGTCTCTGTAAGAAAAGGAGAGAAAGACACAGACACACTGCTATGGTGTGTGTCTGGATGTCCCCTCAAATCTTCATGCAGTCATGGGGCGGGCTTCTAGAGTTTATGATTGACTCATGGTCCAATGTTGGGATTATGGATGTGAGTGCTACACCAGCCCTGGGGTGGGTAGTTTGCATACAATGTAAGGGGCAGGGGAAGAGGCTGCCTGCCTCCCCTCCTTTTTGCTCTGGTTGCCTTTGCTGTTTTCTGCAATTTGCCGTCTGCTTTGGAGCCAGCCAAGTATGGACTGAAACCTCCACAAACTGTAAGCTAAATAAACCTTTCCTTCCTTCATTTTGGATGTTGGATGTTTTGTCTCAGCAACGAGAGAAAGTAACTAAGACACACACACAGAGCAGAGACCACGTAAAGATACGGGGAGAAGAGGACACCCATAAGCCAAGGAGAGAGGCCTCAGGGTGCCCTGCCAACACTTTAATCTTGGACTTTCAGCCTCCAGGACTGTGAGAAAATAGATTTCTGCTGGTTAAACCACCTGTTTATGGTACTTTTCTAGGTTAGCTGTAGCAAACCAATTCAAGCTCCCTTGGACTCTCCAGCAAGATGGTGGACTCCCCCTACAAAGATCCCAAGTTAAAGCCCTGCCTCCCTGCTAGGGTGGGGCATTAGGTATTTAGTGCCCCACTTGCGACTATGCATGCGTCACTAAGGGTCACCAAACATCTGAGGACAGCCTCCAACACAAGAGATCAAAAAAAGCAGACAGAAAAAGACCTCAGAGAAAACAGAAATAATTCATGGAAGAGTTTGAAAAAAAAAAAAGGAAACAGCTTAAATA
Organism: Chinchilla lanigera; assembly: GCF_000276665.1. NCBI lineage: Eukaryota > Metazoa > Chordata > Mammalia > Rodentia > Chinchillidae > Chinchilla > Chinchilla lanigera. The sequence continues at coordinate 3,439,107 of NW_004955468.1, read as the reverse complement.
TAAACCGCTAGAGAACGGAAGGAACTGGCTAAATAAACCAATGGTACTCTTTTTTTTTGTACTGTGTTCATACAGAGATGCATCCCCAGTACTTTTTTTTTTTTAAATTTTAGTGAAAGACAGGGTCTCCTAAACTGCCCAGACTGGGTTTAATTGCATAATCCTCCTGCCTCATCCTTCCAAAGTGCTGGGATTACATGCATGTAGCACCACACCAGGTCCCAATGGTACATCTTTAAAATGACTGTCAGCTCTGCATCCCAGCATGCTCTGGTTGTCCTGACTTTCATAAAGCTGCTAAAATCTATATGCATTGATGTGAAAAGATATAGCTCTGTGAGGTGGCTGGTAGTGTTAACTGAAAGAATATAGATCACAGTATATGGCGTATGATTGTGTTTATGCAAATGACATGCATATAAAAAGGGTCTGGCAGAAGACAATCAATAAGCTTGCAATATGTGTCAAGAATATCTGCCAGCTGGGAGTGGTGGCGCACGCCTGTGATCCCAGCGCTAGGGAGGCTGAGGCAGGAGAATGGCTGCTGAGTTTAATGCCAACCTGGGCTACAAAGTGAGTTCAAGGCCAGCCTGAACTGCATAGTGAAACCCTGTCTCAAAAAGAAAGAAAGAAAGAAAGAAAGAAAGAAAGAAAGAAAGAAGAAAGAATATCTTTTAAATGGTCTCAAATGTGACCCACATGAAAAATCTTGATGGATTTGCTGACTTCCAAGCTTGCCCTGGTGCTCTGGACCACAGAGTTATTTTTGGTTGACCTACAGATCCAGAAATCCACATCTCCGCCTGAAGAAGCTAGAATAAGGCCAAGCACCCAGCAGGTGCTCAATAACTGCTTCCTAGATAAATGGATGGGACGGATGGATGGCAGAATGTGAGGAGGAGCAGCTGGTTGGATATGATCGTATGACTGTGCAGACAGCTAGATGACATGGGCCAGCTAACCCAGCAGAAGGTGAAGGTCACTCCAAGTTATCTGCCTGCTGAAGCTCTGCACTCCTCCAGGGGTCCTATCACCTTCTACTTGAGCAGACACCAATACCCCCGAAAGAAGTTTAACCTGGTGAGTTGCCAAGGCAACCAGAAGCATGCTGAGATGCAGAGCTGACAGTCCCAGGGAAGTCTTGTCTTCTATTTGCTTAATCACAGCCCACCCGCTCTCCCCGAGGCCTGATCCTATCTATCAGTTCCCAGACTGACCCTTCTGTCAGTGCTTTCTATCCCTGACACCGTCTCCCAAGAAAAACTGCTACAGCCCAGCCAAGAGCCCCACATTACCCACCTGTGGCTCTGAACCCCGGCAAAGGCTGAGATCATGCTGGGGATGGCAGGATGAGGGAAGTGATGCCATGGCTGGAGAGTGCATTAGAAGCTTCAGGTCCTTCATAGCACCAGCCTCAATTAAACAGTAGCCCCAGGGGTGCGGGGAAGGGGAGGGTGGCAGTGACCTGTCCAAAGGCAGCACCGGAGAAGAAACAGTTCAGAAGGCAACAGGGCAAAATGAACAGACAGGGCAGCATTCCAGACAAGTTAACTAGACTATGGGAAGGTAGGAGAAATGACAGCGTTCTTGAGGGACAGGAGGCCCAAGGATGGAGGGCCTGTGTTAGGCAAGGCTGGTCTGACCTACACCAGGAAGAGAATGTGACTGCCAGCTCCCTCCACCCCAGGCTCAGGCCCTCATCACTGACACTGACTGCTGCAGGGCGAGCGTAGCTTGGCCAGTCTCCATCTATCACTTGGGGGAGTCACAGAACTGAGCCCTGGGGCTCTAGGTTTTCACGGCTTACTCCTCTAAGTGGGGATGCATCCATGGTGGACAGCGACACAGAGTGAGAGGGCAGAGGGTGACCAGGGCAGGTGTGCCAAGTGGGGTCCCTGCACCCTAGCTGGGATGGAGGTCTTCCGCCTCCCCTCCAGCTCCCTTAGGGGCAGGATAAGGCTTCCACTCTTAGGCTCTTGTAGGACATTCTGCTGCTGCTACACAAGGGCTAAAATTAGGGTCCTCCCAGTTACGCGCTACCTTGATGTCTGATGATACAGGGAAGGGTGTCACATGGCTTGAGTGCAGGCTGCTCTCCCCCCTGCTCTTCTGACTAAGGCCCCCTAGACAGACGACACTCCTGACCCAGGGATTGGGCTCAGTGGCTGCTCCGCTCCCTTGAGTAGGAGGTTTCAGCGGCCCATCCACTTGTGGAATTATTCAGACAAGTCAGTGCCACCCCCCCCACACACACATACACAAGAGCTCAGGATTGTCTCATTTTCTCATTTTTATTTTTCAGTACCGGGGATTGAACCCAGGGCCTTTGCAATGAGTTACATTCCTTGCCCTTTCTTAAAATGTATTTATTTATTTATTTATTGGAGACAGGATCTTGTTAAGTTGCTAAGTCCAGGCTGGACTCGAACTTGTGATCCTCCTGTCTCAGCCTCCAAGGGTGGCTGATCACCCTCTTTATACTCCCACGGCACCTGCTTGTTCACCCTATTTCCAGTGCAAAACCTTATGGCCTGCAGTGTCCTCCTCCCCCAGGCTGTGAGCATAAGTGACTGATAAAGCGCTGCCCACCTGCTCTGTTTGTTCAGTGTTGACAGCTCTCAGAACTATAGGCTAAGAATCCCCCAATCCAAAGAATGAAGGAGGCCACTGGACAGGCACCCACCCAGCTCCATGGGGGGGGCTACACTGGGAGAGGCCATGAAGAGGCCCTGAAGACACATTACACTTCTGGTGCGGATCCTTATCCTAAAATAAAGTTCAACATTTGTCCTCCTTAACAACATAAAAATCTTAAGATTCTTAACTCCAATTACTGCCCCCATGTAAATTTCCATGTTAATGCCATCCTAGATCTCTGCAAGAAGTGTTTATTATTATTCTTAAAGTAAATACTGGTTCACATTTATTCACATGCCTGCAATTTGTTTCTTTACTATTTCTTACATCTCACTCATTTTTTTTTTTTTTTTTTTTTAGTCAGGGTCTCATTCTATAGTTAGGGCAGCCTAGAACTCCCTGTGTAGCCCACATTAGACTTGAACCCATGACCTTCCTGCCTTGGCCTTCCAAGTGCTAGGATGACAGGAATGCGCCACCAAGCCCTGCTTACATCACATTCTTTCTGGTTAGGTTTTCTTTTGTACAGAAGTACAGCTACACAATGAGTGTGTGCCATGGATCACCAAAATAAAGCCTCTTCTGAGAGGCGGAGGAGCACTGATCACAATCACACCAGGCCATGATGTACTGTGCCAGGCAAAATGGGCCAGTGAGTAGTGATATTGAATGATTCCAAGAGCTCTATTCATAGAGAAGCTGCACCTTCAACTCTGTACCATGGTCAAACTGGACCCCGCATCTCCTGTCTGTGCAGACAACAGGACCTCAGTCTTAAACTTTGAGTGGGGGGCTGCTGGGATAGTTGAGTGAGGGGTTTGGTGAATTCCCACCCCACAATGCGATCACAGAAGAGCAAAAAACAACATTAAAAAAACCACCATGTAAGAAGTTTGGAAATTAACCAAAAGCATACAACATTAAGTATTCAGGAAAATCTATCAAATTTTAGGAAGAACATTGTGAGCCTGTGACACTATATCCTAGGGCTGCCTTCATCACCCCAGCCAGCCTCTGGTGCTGAAATTTTACCAGCGTGGACGAAGACTGCTCAGAATTCCACACTCAGGAGTGTTCTGAGACAAATACTTGCAAAATCTCAGCTAGCCCAAGGTTGTATACAGGTTAGGGGAAGCTACAGTCTAGTAGATCAGACAAAAATTTAATAGAAAGATTTGGGAAATGAGACAACTAAGTGTATTACTGCTGAAGCAATTCTCAGAGGGAAATTTATAGCTATACTATGATAGAAAAGAAGGCTCTCAAGTCAGTAGCTTAGTCTTCCACCTGAAGAAACCAGAAAAGAACAAATGAAACCCAAAGCAAGCAAAAGGAAGGGAATAATGATATTAAAGTTAAAAAAAAAAACAATGAAAATAGAAAGTGATTGTTTATGTTCTCTTACACACAAATGGCTGTAAGGAACAGTATGAACATTTTTATGCTTACAAATGAAACGACCTGAATGAAGTTCTAGAAAGATGTGCATTTCCGAAACTTACTCAAGAAGATATAGAAAATCTGAATAGACCTACAGTAAAGAGATTGAATTAGTAATTTAAAAATCCCACAAAGAAAATTCCAGTGGCTTCACTGGTAAATGCCATCAAACACTTAAAAAAGATAAGCCTACCCTACCTAGAGTCTTCCAGAAAAGTAGTTAGTGTAGGGGGGCACTTCCCACCTCAAAGAGCTGTATTAATCTGGTACCAAAGCCAAACAGAGACATCACAAGAAAAAAAAGCTACAGACAATTGTCCCTTATAAAGTCCACAGCATAACCCTAGCAAATGGAATCCAGCAATGTATAAAATGATAAAATGATTACACACCATTACCAAGAGGGATTTATCCCAAAATGCAAGGTCAATGTGTCAATATAATACACCAAATTGATAGGTGTATTATAGGTAAAATCATATAATCATGCCACTAGATGTATAATAGGCATTAAAATTTTTTCTTTTCCACCAACTAGGGATAGAAGAAAATGTCCTCAGATTTATAAAAGTCATCTACCAAAATCATTACCCTTATACTTAACAGCGAGAGACTGAATGCTCTCCACCTCAGATCAGGAGCCCGACAAGGGTGTCCGCTGTTATCCACTTCTATTTCATAATATGTTGGAATCTCTAGCCAGTTCAATAAGGCAAGGAAAAAAGTAATTCATATTGGAAATAAAGGAGTAAAATTCTTTTTCTCAAACAACATGACCCTGTATGCAGAAAATTCTAGGGACCTACTAGAATTAATCAACAAGTTGTAAGGTACAAGGTCAATATAAGAAAATCAATTGTATTTCCATAAACTAGCAATGAACAATCCACAATTGAATTAAGAAAACAACTCCATTTACCATAGCATCAGAAAGAAAAATACTTAGGAATAAATTTAACAAAAGAAGGGTGAGAATTATATACAGAAAGCTACAACATACTGCCTGGAGGACTTAAAGAAGATCATAAATAAATGGAGATATGGTCTACATTCATGGACTGGAAAAGTCAGTATTGGTCAGAGGGCCGTTCTCCCATGTTTACTGTTGGTTTCAATGCCAATTCTAGCAGAATGCTTGTTGGTAGAACAACGCCTGTGTCACAAGCACAAGGTCCTGAGTTTGATTCCCTGTACATAAAAAAAAAAATTGGCAAGCTGATTCTAAGATTTTCATAGAAATGAAAAAGCCCCAGAATACCCAAAACGATCTTGAAAAAGCTTCATGACTCATATCTCATGATTTGCCAATTTATTATAAATCTACAGCAATCAAGACAGTGCACTATCAGCATAAGAATAGATACATAGATAAATGGAATAAGAGTAAAACACTACTCCAGAAATAGACTCTTGGGACTGGGCTGCAGCTCAATGGTGGAGCGCTTGCCTAGCATGTGTGAGGGCCAAGTAAATGTATATACGTGCCTGGAAAAATGTGGGTCAGAAATAAACTCTTACATTTATGGCCAATTTATTCTCAACCAAGATGCCAAGGCAGTTCAGTGGGAGAACAGAAAGTCTTCAGCAAGTGGTGCTGAGACAATTAGGTATCTACACACAAAAGAATGTTCTTTGTTTTTGTTTTTGTTTGTCTTTTTGAGACAGGGTCTTGCTATGCAGTTCAGGCTGGCCTTAAGCTCACTTTGTAGCCCAGGCTGGTCTCACACTGTCAATGATTCTCCTGCCTCAGCCTCCTGAGTCCTGGTATTACAAGCATGCACTACCATACCCAGCTAAAAAAATGAAGTCATACCATTATGTCACACAACACACAAAAAGTAACTCAAAATGGGTCTCAAACAGATGTAAAGCAAAATTTATCAAATCTTTTCAAAGAAAGTATAAGAGCAAATCTTTGACCCAACAAGTGGTACAGATTTCTTAGATACAATACCAAAAACATGACTGCGAAAATATGGA
>NW_004955468.1:3254340-3431183 GCF_000276665.1 Chinchilla lanigera | reverse complement strand
AAAAACATTTGCATTTCAAAAGACAACATTAAGAAAATGAAAAGACAACCCATGGATGGGAAAAATTATTTGCAAAGCCAACAATCCTTGTGTGTAGACAATAAAGAATTACAACTCAATAAAAAGACAAATCACCCATTTTTAATGGACAAAGTACTAAATAGATATTACACTACAAAAGATATCTGGATGGCTAATCAGCACAATAAAATATGCTCAATATCATTAGTCATTAGAGAAATGCAAATTAAAGCTGAAATGAGACACCACTTCACATCCACTCAAAAGGATATAATTTAAAAAGACAGATAATAACAAGTGCTGATGAGAATGTGGAGAAACTGGAACCCTTATCCACTGCTAGCAGGAACATAAAACGACGCAGCCATTTAAGCCAACAGTTCAGTAACTTCTTTTAGATTTAACATAAGTGTACTATACACCCTAGCAATCCTACTCCTGAGCGCCTACCCAAGACAAATGAAAACACACACTCAAAGACCTGCATGTGAATGTTCCTAGCAGTAGTATCACAATAGATTAAAAAAAAACACAAACAGTTATGAGCTGGTGGGCAGATCAACCAAAATTCTATGTAATGGAATATTATTTGGCATTAAAGAAACGGGGCTGGGGATTTAGCTTAGCGGCAAAAGCGCCTGCCTGGCAAGCGCAAGGTCGTGAGTTCGGTTCCCGGTACCAGAGAAAAACCAAAAAAAAAAATAAATAAATAAAGAGAAACAAACACTGATATGAACTTAGATATCATGGGCCTCGAAAACACTGTGCTAAAGTAGAAGAAGCCAGATGGAAAAAGCCACATATTGCATGATTATACTGCTAGGAAATAAAATCTATGCAGAGACAGAATATCGATTTGTGGTTGCTTGGCCCGAGGGTGAGAAGAGGGTGTGACTGCAAATGGGCATAAGAAATTTAGGGGGGTTAATAGAAACATCTTAAAATTGAAATGTGGTAATGGTTGCACAGCTCTGCAAACTTGCTTAAAAGTCACTGAAGTGTGCATGGAAAATAGGTGAGGTTTATGATATGTAAATTATATAGCCAGCTCTCTGTATCCACGGGTTCTACAATCAGCCAACTGCAGATTGAAAATATTTGGCAAAAAAATTGTGTCTATACTCAACAGGAATAGACTTTCTTTCTTGTCATTAATCCCTAAACAATATAGTATAACAATGAGGTGGCATTTACATTGTATTAGAATAAGAAATTTAGAGATGAGCTAAAGTATACAGGAAGATGTGCAGAGGTTATCCGCAAATATTACATCATTCTGTATAAGGCACTTGAGCATTCTGGAGGAGGGGGTCCTGGACCCTATTCTGAGGGGTATGTACCCGAGTAGTCTTTTGTTTTGTTTTTCTTTTGAAGTCCTAGCTTCAGTAGTAGAGCATTTGCCTAGCATACACATGGTCATGGGTTCTATCTGCAGCACCAAACAAAACCAACCAAACAACTAAACAAAACCGTAGCAGGCATCTCTTTGAGCTCATTTCTTCCCTCCAATCCCTCTCATTTTCTGGCTCCCATGATTTGCTTTCCTCCTGGAGTTCTATGGATGTTTTAGTTTCTATTTACCCAGAGGTGAATGGGCACATCAGCTCAGTCTTCCCTGCTGTTGGGTCTGAACACATTGTAGGTATTTGCTTTTATGAGATTCTGGTGTTTCCCCCCAGCTCCCTGCAGAAGGCTGTCTTGCCCTGAGCAAAGCAATGGAGAGAAGCCAGAAGTAACTGGAGAAGGGAGGTCCTGGCCTGGGCAGAATGCTCCACCTCGTCTCCTCTGGCAGCAGACTGAGGCTGGCCCCTCACCTTCCCTAGGGGCAAGATGGAAGCCACTGTGATTTGAAAGTATCCCCTAAACCTCATGGGTTAGAAACTTAATCCCCAAATTATTATGCTCATGATTTTTGGAGGCAGGGCCTTGGGAGGGAATAGGATTAGATAAAGTCATCAGGGTGGGCCTGTGGCAGAACTGGTGCCTCTGTAAGAGGAAGTGACCTCTGCTGATGGATGCGTGTTCTGTGCTGCTATGTAATGTCTCCATCATGTTATGATACAGCAAGAAGGTCCTCATCAGACGCTGGCACGATGCTCTTAGACTCCTCAGCTTCTCTAGCTGTCAGAAATAAATTTCTTTATAAATTTATAGCAGGACAAAACAGATGGAGGCAGGAGCCAAGGGCCTTCCTTTCTCTTGGTCTGACCAGTGGGAAATTCACTGTCTCAGTCTGAGCTTCAAATCCCAAATTACAGGCCCCTAAGAAGAAAGATGATGTAAGGCCAGTCGACATCCACAGGACTTTGTTAAAACGCCTCCATGGGAAAAGACACGGCAGCACCAGGAAATCCCTCACCTCACTCACTGCACACTTCACCAGCACAGGGACTTTTGGTAAATATCTCTGCAGTAAATGAGTGAAGATGGAGCAATTCCCATGGCAGTGAGACCCCATCTTCTTCTTGCCTATGGTCTCTGCTCTTGTTTTCCCATTCCTCAGGATGTAGATGATCCCTCACCCCCAAACCTTGCAAACCCTATATATTGTACCTATTCAAAAAAACAGACGTGATTTAAGCCAGGAAAATCCTTTAATTACTGCCGCTCCTTCTGGCTGGGTTCTGGGAAGGAACTAATTCAAGCAGCAGTCACATCCTAAAATATTATGAATGTAATTTCATTATTTAGTCTGTTCAGGTTACAAGCAAGGAGTTATAGCAACTGCTTTTGCTGAGTTCCTGCTGGAATTGCAATTCCTCACTCACTCCTGCGCCTGACAGTCCATGGACAACTCACCCTGTGGTCCCCAAGTCACTCATCCCCCGCCACTGGGTCATGACTGTGTGTCTCTTCTGCCTGCTCAAGGCAGGTAAAAATGTCTGGGTACACACAGAGCAGCCAGCCAGTGGGAAGTTTCTAACCAGGGCTGTGGGTTGAGGCACACACATCCCTTCGGTCTGCAGTAATATCAAGGGGAGTACACATACTTGTACATATGCAGGGCCACAGATGAGACACACACACACACACACACACACACACACACACACACACTCTTGCAGAGGCATGTGAGCCTTCACCAGCACCCCCACATGTGCACAGGCATCAGAACATGTTTGTGACACACAGGAATGGTCATAGCCCAGTGACATCATCTCTGACAGGAAAGCAGCAGGGAAGACTCTACAAAATGCCCCTGCTCCCTCTCCAGGGAGACCCTTGCTGGATGTGATTGTCTCAGTGTCCTAGGCGGGAAAGAAGGAAGCCAGTAGAGCTGTTCCAGCTGTGGGACACAGGCAACCAAGCCAGAAATCCTTTCCAATTAACCTCATGCCACCCACAGGTACCCACAGGCCATTCTCCAGCTGCTACTTGGAGGGTCCGTTCTTGCGGGAGGTTTGAACAGAAATGATTCTTCTTCATTCCCGAACTAGACCTGTCCTGGTGGGCCCGACTATTTGCGTATGAGAACTGGGAAGGAAAATGAAGGAAAATTACATGCTGTGCTCTCCCCAAGTCCCACTCCCTGGCCCTTGCCTCCTTCACATCCCTCGTGACCAGGCACCTTGCCTCTCAGTCCTCCGGGACACAGAGAGCCGCTGCGGAGACCAGCAGGGCCAGGTTCAGCCTGCAGAAGAGGGCTGGGGTACGGTACATTCCCCCTCCTGCCCGGCCATGCAGCCAACAGGAGGTGCCAAGGTGTGGTGCTACCTACCTCTGCAGAACGCTCGCTGAGTGAGAGCTGTCGCTTAGAACTCAGGGGATGCACACAAATACATTAGAGTCCCAGCTTCCTGACTAAACATCAAAAACAGAAAGGAAGAGGCAGCCCTCTTGGCCCGCATTCTTGCACAGAGGTCGGAGCTGAGCGGCGGCCCTGGGGCCAGCTTGTTCATTTTCCCTCCCTGTGCCCCCATGCCCTGTGATGTCCTCCTCCCTGCAGCTCTGCCCTGGCTCCCAAGCTAGTTCCACTGACATCTTCTCTCACCTTTTCTCTCTCCTGTCTTCCTCCTTCCGTAGGAGGCCCAGACCCTGAGGGCAAAGGTCACGTCCACTCACTCCAAGTGTGTGCAGCCTGTAGGAGGTGGGTGAGGTCGCTCCAGGCGCTGAGGAAACAGGGGGCACACTCAGACAAGCAACTACCATTCAGGAAGGGGTAACAGAGCATCCTACTCAGAACAACCCAGGAAGGGCACCAATGGCCAGTGACTGGACATTCTGGCCTTGGGGACAACCAGATCGAGGTTACTGAGGAGCCTGCCCAGGGCCAGCCTATTGTATCAGTGATCTTCTTTCAGGCCCTTGAGGAAGGCTAAAAACTGTCTCTGCCAGGCTCTAGGGCAAGATCAAAGGCCGTGCTCACCTTCCCTCTGGGACCCCAGACCAAGAAAATGGGCAGAAGCCCCTAGCTGCCCCTCCACCCCCTCCGCCGGGAGCCCGCTCCTCTGAAGGGCCCTCCCGAGCAGCAGCTGTCGGTAGCACCAGAATTGATGTAAGCTCAGCAATTTCCCCATATAAATAAAATTTTAAAATGAGAGCATCTTCCACGGAGCTCCATGATGATTTGAGTTAAAACAGCAGAGCCACAAATCCTGGAAAATAAGCTTTATAATGAAAACATCGGCAGGTACGTAATGGTGAGCTTTTGGCTTAAATGGGATCTGCCTGTCAGCTCCTGGCTTCCTGCAAATATTGCGAGAGGGGAAGACCGGCAACAACCCTAGAGGCACGTGCCTGGTGTAGGCGTGAATGTGAGGCTGGCATCCCCCAAGGGCAGGCAGCCGGCCCCGGGACACAGGCCCAGGCCCACATCCAATCCCTTCCTGTCAGGCCCACTCATATCTTGGACACGCACCATCCTCTGGCGTTTGTGTTGTCATAACAACCGCTCTGACCTTTTATAGGTTTTCAATATCCAAGACTCACCCAGAGGCCATGGAGAAGGAGGCCACCCACGACCATGGCAATAGTCATGCTTGCAGTGGTGGCTGGCTCAGAACCACATCCCTGCTGCCTACGTTAGGAACAGGGGCTCCAGGATTTCAGGATGTTGGCACAGGGCAGGGCCCCCCTGGATTTCCCCACACTGGTGGCAGGTGTCCTGTTCCCACTTGCTGCGTCCCCTGAGGTCCTCCCCACTTGGGTCTGATGCTGCAGCCCGGATGAGGGGAGCCAGGTGGAAGCCCCACTCCCAGCTTTCTCCAGTCCTCTGTCACTTTGAGACTGGAGTTTCTTTCCTGGGCAATCTTCGGAACGAGAGAAGAGACTTGGCTCTGATGCCAGATGACCCTCATGAAGGTAGGGTCAGAGGCAGGAGGTGGGAGCACAAGTGAGGGACAGGAAGTTCAGTGCTCACGGAATCTTCTCCAGTGCCATCCTCTGAGCCTTGTGGAATCCTCATCCAGCCACACGCCTGGCCTTGGCATCGTCATAGAGTTCCAGACCGGACCGTTCTGGGGCACCTCACACGCAGCTCTCAACCTCTGCCTCCTCACCTCTCCCCAGTTCCTCCAGTTCATTCTGGGACAGGCAGAGTGGGAAAGGGGTCGCCGCACTTGAAACCCACTCTGGCCCCACCCAGCTGTGACTCATGTTGCAGGGGAACAGAGCCCGATTCAGTCTCCTCCCGGCATCCTCCGGGGAACAATGGGCTGCTGTGGAGGCACAACCCGAAACCGGGGCTACCTAGGGACGGGTTGGGTCCTGGAACTGCCAGCACCGCTCAGCCTGTGGCCAGGCCGGCACACAATGAGAGGCCCGATCTTCCAGCTGGACTGTAATTTCAGAAGGTGTCTTTGTTGTTGGCTTCACTACCTAAAACAGTGCAGGAGCCTTGGGGCCTGGAATCGGGGAACTGGGCCGTTGCTGAAATCTACTAGGTACCCGGAAGAAATGTGTCTGAGGAAATGAGAAGATAATATCAGAAAATAAAAAAGCAGAGACCTTGACATGAACAAGAGCAACAGGCAAGGACAGAGCGGGCTGAGCACCAGCTTTGGGATCAGTCAGATCTGGGTTTGAATCCTGGCTGGGCTACTTCAGGACTTTGGGCAGAAGCTTGGACAGAAGCCATCTCCGTTGAGGGCGAGGGCCTCACAGGGTTAGGGGTAATGAGATGAAAGCACCCAGGACAGCGCCAGGCACCTGATGAACAAGAACCGTGACTGGGTCACGCACACGGAAGCTTAATTACGTTGTCTCTTTTTATAAATTATCATCAAATACGTGTGTGGGGCTCATGGATTTCAAAGCCATTTTTGTCTGTTAATTCACTGGACCCACACAATCATCCTGTCTTCTATTTTTAGCATGTTACTGTAGTTCCTTTTAAAACATCAGTCATCTCGCTCTTACTGGATACAATTGTCCCAATTCTCTGTTCTGTTCTCCTTTCTAATTTCCCCACCCCTAGGAATCCCTAGCATAACAATTCTGGGACCATTTTCTATTAATATCAATTTTCAGATTATAGCAATATGATGTCTGTTTCCTAATTTAATTAGGTGATTCCTGTTATTAGATCCTACATGCTCATTATTTTTCATTTAGCATATTTTAATGCACCAAAGGAAAGCGAGACTCCAGTTGGAGACTGCCAGGGTGGTTTCTGTAGGAAGGTGTGAATGTTCCCTCCACCTGCAAGAGGGTGAAGGAACCCAGGAAGTTGGGAAACGTGAAAGTAGGTGCTGGGGAGCTGCAAGCTGTGGATGCTGCGAGGAACATACCCGGCTCCAGGGAGAGAAGGTGGGGACAGGATTAGTTTCACTGCAGAGACAGGACTCACAGTGGGCACCCCCAGCTCAAAGCCTCCCAGGGAGTTCTTCATCACCCTCTGCTCATACACATAGAGGATCCCAAGCCAGCACCACCAGCACCCACCAAACCCATGTGGCTTGGGGTGTCCAGACTTGAAAGCCATATGTTCTGACTTTGAGTCCTTCGATCACCATGCGGGTCTCCATGACTACCCCTCCATCAGTACTGGCTTCTGCATAGCTGCGGGGGGGGGAACCTTCACACTGCTGTCTAAATTAGCGTTGAACCAGAAGAGAGTGTGCAAAAGGCCATCTGGGTCCCTTGGCCCTCGTCACTCCCTGCTCCCCTCCACATCTGTATCCCTCTAACTGTGCACACTGAGTCCACCAGCTTCCTATCCTCTCCTGGCACAGCGATGGCGGGACTGGCCCCAAAAGAACTCCCATAAGGGTGCTGTGAAATCAACAAAGAAAGAGAGGCTGGCTGCACAGGGCTGCGCCTCGGAGGAGCACTTTGATAAGCTGCATCCCAGGACCTCTGAAAACTCATTGGTTGGCTTTCCCCAGAATGAAGCTCTCTCTGCTGTGGCCCCAGAAAGGTGAGGTGAGGGTGGACGGGCAAGGCAATGCCACTGAGCTTTGGGCCGTGTGCAGCAAGAGAGTTGGAAGACACTGCAGGTGTGTTGTTTAGAAACATGGGTTCCAAGAGTCCCAGCCCTGCTGATTTTGCAATGATATATTGCCAGCTACTTAACAGGATGGATCACTGCAATTACATGTCACTTCTGATATTCACAGTCACAACAAGGATGTGTCAGCCTCACAAGGTTTGTAGGAAATATATATGATGTTCCGCAACGCTGTTAGAAAACGGTTTCAGGAAACAGACTCGAGAGGATTCCAATAAAACCCACCTGCCTGGGGAAAAGCAGTGGCGCCATGGAAACTGGCAGGGCTGGGCTGCTCCCCCGCCCTGGAGAAAGTGTGGGCTTTAGACAGCCCAGCTCCAGGAGCACAGGGCTTGCTGCAAAGGAGGGAGCGCGCTGGTGGCCACTGCACTTCTGTTTACTCTGTCCCCTCACTTGAGTGAGCTGTTGGAAGACTCAGAAGTCACCCCTGTGACCTTGGCCCACCTAGGCTGTTCATCCAGACCAGTGGTCTTGGAGCTCCAGGGGACGTATCTGGATGAAGAAAGTGACTGAAGGACTCAGACAAGCTTAACATCACAGCACGGCCTTCAGCAGTACACAGGCAAGGCTGTGTCTCTAGTGAAGTGGGACTCAGAGTGAGGGGCATACTGCTCCAGCCAACATGGCTCTGCCTCCAGGAGGCCAAATCAAGAGCCCTGGAGTCCATCAGACCCATGGGCACTGGGCACCTGGTTCTGCTGATTTCTAGCCATGAGACGGTGGGTGAGATGCTTCACCGTGGCTAAAGAGTCTCCTCCAAACCCACTTTGCTGCTTCCCATGGAGGTCAGCCAGAAGCTCCCTTCCTCCAGGAAGCCCTCCTGACTCCTCCAGCTCTTACCCGCAAGCCTGTTTCGTCCTCTGAGTGTCCTCGAGATGAGTTCTGTCTCTCCTTTAGGACTCCCTGAGGGAAGGTCAAGTCTCCCCTCCAGTGTCCCCAGATTGGAACCCTCTGGGCAAGGGCCTGGGTTGCCTTTTTCCTTGACCCCCAGATCTTGCGCTCCCAAGAGCAGATCCGATCCAATCTTCCTCCACCCACTCTTGCTGTTCATTGCACCTCCCGCTCACCCGAGTATGGCCAAGTGGCTGGATCTCAGAGGTCTTTGCGCAGGTGGGCGCACACAGATCTCTTCCCTCTGCGGGCAAACCCAGCAATCAAGCCTGATTCTCAAACTTGGCACCCAGCTACCAGGGAGTGCAGGAAGCGTCCGGGGCAAGTCTCAGTGTCATGGACAATGTGAAGCGGCCGTGAGTCTAGCTCTGCTCCCAGGCAGGGCTTTCCAACAGCCCTTTCCACCCTGCATGGCCCAGCACCCCACCTTTGGATGTGTGAGGCGAAGAGGAAGATGCAGGGATAGGGGTTCTCACTGCTTCTCCCTCCTCGTCCCTTGGTGGAGGAGTTATGAGCTCACTCCACGCACCTTGCCAAGCATCTTAGATGTGCTAAGCCCCAGATGGAACACATGGCCTCCTGCGCATGCTCCCAGAGTCTCCTAACCTGTCTACCTATAGGTGAGTGGGAATACCAGCCCCCATCTACCCCAGACAGAAGCCTGCAGTCCTCCTGAACCAAGATCACTGCTCATCCTTCTCAGTCACAACTCTGCACCCAGCCCCCCGGGTGGCCCTGAATCCGCCCTTTTCCTGTTCCCACCTGCCTTAGACCTTGTCATCTCCTCTGCATGACTCAACACCCCAAGCTGGTCTGCCTGGGATTGTCCTGTCTCCTGCTCTCTCTCTGTCCACAGCTGTAGGACTTGTGGCCACTAGACCAGTCTGTCTGATGCTTCCTCCTTAATCCAGAGGCCCTAGAGTTTCTCATCATGAGGGGCAAAGGCCAGCTCCTCTGCCCTGCACCAAGGGCACCCTGGGCCTAGGACCTGGCTGTGTCTTCAGCCAAAGGTCGCATTCCAGCCTCAAGCCACTTGGAGTTCTCCATATGCTACATTCTCTCCTGTGTCCAAGCCTTTACCATACTGTTCTCTCAGCCCAGGCTCTCCTCCCGGCCCAGACCACGACAACACCGGCTGCCTCAAGTGCTGGGAAGGCAGAAATGTGCTGCGGTCACAGGCAGCGCCTAAAGCAGATCTCACCTCGGAACCCAGAAGCTGTGTGACCCTGGGGATCATTTTTTTGTTTTTTTAGGAAATTAACAACGACTGTTGTATTACATATTGATATCTTCAAACTGTATACTCAGATAAACAAATATAGACATATAAGATTGATTAAATACTTAAACATGAACTGCTCCTTTCAATAAGCAATAAAAGTCAGTAGTACGACTACATTAGCTATCCTGTGTATACATCTATATATATTTTCCCCCTTCTTTCTTTTCTCTTTTCCCTCATCCCAGTTGTTTTTTCCTTTTGAGCAGTTTTCTGTTGCTTCACAATGTCTATTGTACCTCTTAGATTTTATTCACTCTGTTAGGTTCTTATACAAGTGAGACAGTACTGTGTTTACACATGTGGGTCTGACTTACTTCACTTATGAGTACGGTCTCTAGTTGTGTCCATTTACCTACAAAAGCCTCGAGTTTATCTTTATTTATAGCTGACTAATATTCCATTATATAAAAATACCACAACTTTTTTATCCATTCCTCATTTGGGTTGATGGGCATTTAGGTTGCTTCCACAATTTAGCTATTACAAATTGTGCTGCTATAAACATGGGTGCACATATATCGCTGTGATATGATGCTTTTAGTTCTTCTGGAAAAATATCCAGAAGGGGAATAGCCTCACTGGCCTCAGTAGTTCTGTCTATCAAATGGTATAATAGTAATTAACTTATGCAGGTTTAAAGTAGTAAATGAATGTTACATTGAAAGCACTCGTGGTACTGCCTGGCACATCATGAAGGCCCCAAAGTGTTCACTAGCAGTAGCACTGTCAATGGCTCTATGTTGCTCTGGTGAGCACTCAGCAGTGTCCACAAATAGAAATCATGCATGATAAGAATGATGTGCATCAAAACACACAAAGTGCTTAGCACAAGACCTGGCACATGGTAAGTGCTCAATTTGCTTATTACTATTATTACCTTAGAATGCCCTTGTGCCCTGCAAGGCTACAGACTGAGAAGTCACCAGAGGCTGTCCAATCCCTTCGTCTATGCCAGGGGTCCCTGAGGAGGGAGCTCTGCTGTCCACTAGGGCTGTCACCCCAGCACCATGCCCACAACTTTGACTCCAGCAAAGAGCCACTCTTTGAACGTGGAGTAGTTCCGCACTGTAAGAAAACTCACTCTGCAGAAACCAAACATTAACACGAGAGAGAGAGAGAGAGAGAGAGAGAGAGAGAGAGAGAGAGAGAGAGAGTCATTTATAGTATGTGCAACAGAATCAGTAGCAACAGAATCTGTATCATAAGACCATACTTTTATATAATAATCAATCCACCATTCACTTTGGCTTCATGGGTCACTAACAGTAACTCCTGTGGTCCCATTAAAACAGAATCCATTCCACTTAAGAGAATGCAGAAAAGTGATGAAGTGAGATCAAGGCTGTCGTGCAGACACCTAACGAACGCACACACCTAGGCATGACCATTGGTGACTCACAGACAGACTCGAGTCTCCCGGCGAACACAGAACCACACACAAATTCCTGCCCCCCAAAAGAAAACAAAAGCAAAACAGCCCAGCCTCCATCTGATCAATTGGTAACTCACCTAATTAGAGAGAATGGAAAGAATAAAGAAAAGATTGAAAGGCATCAAACAGTTCCAATCAACAAAATTCCAACTGTGGGAAATTCTGCAAGACCCATGACCTGATTTCCTTAAATAAATAGCAAGAGAGAAATAAAGATGCAGAGAGAGTCTTCAGGATGAAAAGAGACTTAAAAGATTTATCAGCCAACTTCATTGCATGGCTTTATTTGAATGTTGGATAAAACCAACTGGAAATAAAGGTACTTATATTTGTGAGACAATTAGAAGCTTGAATACTGACTAGATATTCAGTGATATTAGGGAATGGTTGGATGGCTTAGTGGTAATGTTAAAAAAATTCTTTGAACTGAGAAACACATTGAAATATTTATGGCTGAATTGATCTGATATCTGGGATAAGTTTTAAAATCAAGCAGAAGGAGGGATGAGGATAGAGCAGTGAATTGGGTCAGGCTGGCCAGATTGGGGGTGCTGGGTGACAGATACATGGGGTTCATCATACTATCCTAATCTACTTCCACTATTTTAATCAAACTCTCCATAATAAAAAGTTCACAGAAAAAGGCAGTTCATAAAGTTCAGTTTGACCATCTGAATGTGAACTCTGTCTTCTGCAACCCCCAGATCTAGTGTATTGGAGTTTGTTATTCTCAGTTCTGGCCTGGCCTCCAAGATTTCTGCTGGGAGAAAAGTTGAGCCTTGTCTCCGCTTAAGAAGTGAACGTCTTTCCTGAGGGCAAAAGCCCTGGCCTCCGACCTGGCAGAATTGGAGACTAGAAGATAATTGTAACTGGATAGGTAGAATTCTCTGATACCCAAGAAATCTAATCTTAATACTTAGATCGGTTAACAGGTAGCTCTGTTTCAGAAAGTGATTTAAAATACAGCAAAAGACGTGTCTTAAATATGATCCAACTTACAAAAGGTGACAACTCTATAAGATTCTATCCAACGCACGAGCTCAGTGAGATGAGCTGGCTGGCCCGTACGATTTTCAGGTGCTCTTAACACTTGGTAGCTGCAGAAGACGAGCTGACTGACACCAGACCCCAAGGGAGCAGAGGCAATGACAAATGCGTATCGCCTTCTCAGACTGACTCCTGGATTTTTACCTGCCCACCCTCCTTTGCAGTGCAACAGATGGCCCCAGAGAACTCCATCCGTTCCCAGGAAAATGTATGCTGCCATGGAGATTTCCTGTGTAGACTGGTGCCCCCAGAGTGGCCTTGCCCAATCCAGATGGCAGAGCAGCCTCCCCCGTCTGTAGCTCCCTTGGACAGAAACCCACAGGGCCCCTGGGGCCACCCAGCCGTGCAACTGGACACATACACTTTGTAAGCACTGGTTTCCAACAGATAAATGTAATCAAGGTTTATATGCTCAGAGAAGCCAACAGGATGGGATTGTTTCACTTGAAAGATCAGAAGAAAATTGTAACTAATGTTGTGGAAAATTACTTTGATATTGCTTTCTTGGTACCGAATCACAATTAGGCTGCTGTGAGAAGTACAGGGAAAGAATAAATGAATAGTAACAAATCAACACAAACAGCTCGTGTCAGGAGCACTTTGCTCAGGGAAAGTAACGTAAGCATTACTTAAAGTTTTATGACTGTGTTTGGTGTGATTTACGTAGAACGTCAAGGTTGCCCATCACATGGCACGTGGTGAGGGTGGCCCACTAGCTTTCACGACAGAAGCACACGGCTCAAGATCCACGCATGCTGCTCACCTGGGCTTGGCAGCTGTGGGGACGCTTGCCTTCGCTTCATGCCATCCTATACGCTCTGTCAGCCTGAGGCTCTGATCTCTCTGAGGACCCCCAGCTGTCCTGTGGGCCTCCACCCACCTATAATCCACACATCCGGCACTGGGGCAGCTGTACAAGCTAAAGCGAGAAGCTATTTCTGCCAAAGCAAGTCCTCTGCTTTGCCAGCTGCTTGCAGCATGGCAGGGCACATATTGTGGTCACCATAGCACCATCCCACCTGGGACTAGACCACCTGTCCCAGAGGCGCATCACTGAAGGGCCCACACACCTGTCCCACCACAGGTGACTTCTCTCCCTGGCTGCTCCTCCACTGAATTCCCCACAGAGGACACCTGAACCTGTCCATGTGTGCACCTGCAACTGAACACACCAGCATGCACCCTAAGGGTGCAGGACCCTCTATCCAAGCAGCTCTTGAGCACCCTTGTCCCCAGTTTGCTCTGCATGGATGACACATAGCCAGAGGGACCAATGCTCATTCTGCCTTCCTGGTGCTGTCCTGTGGGACCCTGCTGGGCTGACGCGGAGTGGCCCGCTATTTTAGGGCTCCCAAGAGCCTGCAAAGTCCCCAGAGGGACCGCCTTGGTCACACATCCTTGGCTTCCTCACAAATCAGGATGCAGCTCAACTTTTCCAAAAGCCACCAGCTGTGGGGGTCAGGCTGGTTGTGCGTCAGCACTGGGCCCACCTGCTGTCTGCTAGGCCCACTGCTGTGGCTGCCTCTTGCTCATTCCCTGATGAAAGGCGCCACTCTCAGCCCTCTCACAGGTGGGGCCCCTGGAAGCAGCTGCTAGACCCAGGGGTCTCTGACCTCCTTGTGGTCTTTCTCCCTTCCTCCTGGTGTCTACATCCTTCAATCTGTGCTCAGGGCCATTCATCACGGGTCCCCTGTTTGCAGAAGCAAAACACTTCAGGCCTGACGGTTGCAGTGACAGGTGCAGCTCTGGTATGAAAGCCTGAGCCAGAGGAGCTAAGGATGGGGCTAGGGAAGACGCCATGGGCCTGGGTACCCTTCCTCTTGCGTGAGAGCAGGTGCTCCTAAGCCATGCACTCTCATCCGGTGCTACCAGTTACAGGCAGGGCAGCACGAAAAGTCATCTGTCTAAGTATCCCCCCCAGAGTCTTTCTTTCTGTCCCTGGCTCGGGGCACTGAGCGAGTACATGCGTGTACATGCATGTGTCCTTTGGGAAGAGGGTTATCTGTGGGGTGCAAGTGTATCCACATCCTAGAGTATGTGGGTTGAGTAAGGGTTTTCAGGGATCCTCCTCTTAAGGAAGTCACTGCTGAGACAGACTGGTGCTTGGGCCAGAAACCCTACTTTCCTCACACTCCAAAGCAGAGTAACTTCTGGCCCTGCCCCATGCCTCTGACCTCCAGCCCTGCCAGGTCCAGCAGCGGGGCCCTCGCACACTCCCTTTTCCATTCTGTCTACCCAAGACACCAGCACCATCTTCCTATTCTCACTCCACAGCCATCCCCCCTGGCCCCACTGGATCTGGGCGACTTAAAGAGGATGCTCTTCTTCCCCAGTGGGTCACAAGGCACAGGGGGAATTGGAGGCAGCAGGGGTGGATCTTGGCCTCATAAGGCCAGGAGGTGCCCCAAGCCATCTGTCCACGCCAGAGAGGCCAGAGTCAAAGGCCACCCAGGGCTGTGCAGGGAAACCGAATCTCATTTGGGGGTTATGAGCTATGGGTTCAAGCAGACCTTGTTCACTCTCCCATAGTCTAATGTAGAAAAGGCCCCAAGAGGTGGGAGAAACTCCTCAAATCTTCACCAAGGGCAACAAGTGATGAAATCTCACCACCCAAGTGGGGCCAGAGGTGGCTACGGAGGCCAGAGGCCAGAGCCCCGAGGGTGACATCAGATAGAACATTCCCACGTTGACACTGATGCCTGCTGGGGGGAGGCCAGGACCTCTCCTCTGCCTGCTGGTGCTCTTGCCCCCCAGGCTCAGAACATCAGAGTAGACATGGAGGCCTGTGCCTCTGGCAGGAAAGCACGGGTTGGTGACAGCAGTAGCGAGTAAGGGCTTACCTGGCACCTGCTGAGGGGCAAGCTCTGTGGGGTCCTGCAGGCTGATAAAGAGTAGGAGGCCTGCAGCTCCGAACAGCAGGATGGATGAGAACATGCAGGCCAGCCGCATTGTTCCAGGTCGCAGGGTCATCCAGGGTGCGCTCCAAGGTTACCTCTCTGGTGTGAGAGATGCGTTGCTCCCTCATCGTCCACACCAGGTATCCATCAGGGTGTGAGCTACAGAGAAGAGAGGAAAAAGAATCACTTCCAAGCTGTAGGGTCCCGAGACAGAGGTCCAAGTCACTGCAGTAACTAAGTATAATCCTGGGGTCCCTCGCTCCACCCTGGGGACTACTCAGGTGCACACCCTTCCACCTTTCAAGCCCAGGGAGGCTGCAGGAAGTCCTGTTGCCATCTGTGGGGGTCTCCTGTATCTTCCCTCCCAGAGACATTTTCTGGCAGGTGCCAGAAGCGACCTGACATTTACACTTGGTGACCACTGGACACCTGCCTGCTCCCTGAACCTCCAAAGGAGCATGCGTGTTCCTTGTGCAGACATGTAGGTACAGGTGCAAATATAGCTCCTGGCTTCTAACTGGTTGGGTGGACAGATCTGCCTCCACCCTGGCTCCTTTCTACATGATACTGGGAACGGGGACCTTTGAGAAAGAGCCTTCCAGCTGGGGATATAGTTCAGTGGCATAAGCGTCTGCCTGGCAAGCACAAGATCCCGAGTTCAATTCCCGGTACCCCCCCGCAAAAAAAAGAGAAGGAGCCTTCCAGACCCAAAGGATGTTCAAGAGCAGGCCGATTCCCTTTCATACCAGGCAGATCTGTTCTCACTAACAGACTGACAGGCAGGCTGGAGGGGTTCAAGTCCCACTGGAGAGACACTGGTAAGAGGAGAAGCTCTGACCAGACCTCGACCTGGGCAGTCAGACCTGCAGTTTTCAGATCCCAGGCTCAAAGGCTCAAAGGTTCAAGCCTGAGCATTAACATCCCGTCTTTACTTGCTGTTTTGGCCTCTACAGACCCCCAGCATGCCCATGTAATTTGTGCCTCACCCTGAAGGGCAGAAGAAATGCCCAATACCCTAAAATACTAACCAGGGACTCCCACCTGGGCCAGGCTCTGGGTCAAGAGAGGGGCATCTGAAGGCCATTTGCCCAAGGAGGGGTGTCAGTTCCTGCAGTGGGTGGTTTGGGTGCTGAGAAGGCAGGGTTACACAGGCAGCAGGTGTCTCGGGGACTTCCTCTTTGAAGCAAGGTCCCTCTGCCCCCTGACCTTCACCTGGCTTTACTGGCGTAAACCTAGGATACCACCTCCTTTCTACCCGCCTACCCGCCACCTTGACACAGGGAAACGCACAAGGGATGCTGAGGCTACCAGGGCCGCTCCCAGCAGCTTCCTGGATTTCACTTAGGTGGCCCCATCTGGTTCCAGACAGGATGTACTGCTTAATGAAAGACATTTCCTGCCTAGGCCCTGAGACACAAGGGAAGCAGCCCCCGCCACAGCCTCTCTGTGCCCACCCTGTAGACCATGAGGCAGAAAGAAAACGATGAAAAGAGGGCCAATCCCCTCGACCCACCCAGAAAAAATTCCCAAGAACTATATTGCTTATCGGTAAAGCTCAGGGGCCGAGGAGTATAAACTGTAGATTTGGGTTTCTCCCCTCTGCAGTCTCTGTAATTATTTTTTCACTCAGTTAACTTTAATTAACCTGCCTCAGGCCTCTACGCGCCTGGCGCTGGGCTCCCTGGACTGTGCCGAGTAGGTGGTTCCCACGACCTCCCAGCTTTTATGTTTGGAAGGCAGCACTGAGCTGGGCTTGTTTTGTATCTGCAGCTGGCTCCAGGGTTGCAGGCAGGTCTTGACCTCGGTGCCGTGGCTCTGCCCCTGCCCCAAGACTGCTATTTCCTGCTATCAACCAGGGCCATACCTGCCTTGTTCATAATGCGTGAAGAGGGGCCACTGTGTGTTCCCCAGAGGCTCAGACTGGGAACCCCTCAGGTGGAAGGAGGGCCTCTCACTCTATAGCTTCCCTGGATGAGACCATCTTGGGGGTCTGATTCATTGCCCTGCAAAGACACAGGTGCACACTGCAGGTTCCAGCCTCACTAAAGGACAAGGCTAGTAGCATGCCCTGATACCCTAGACACCCCGGAGCCCTACCCTCAGGGATGACAGGCGTGTGTCCCAGACCTGCTAGGATCAGCCCTCAGCTCCTGGGCCAATAAAAGCAACTATGGAAGGGTTGCTATTGTCCCCTGTCCTTACTCTACCCCCTCAAGCAGCTGGCATGGCTCCTTGGGATGCCCAGGCAGAGATGAAAAGGAGTTAGAAGAATGGAAATGACATTACACACTGACGCAGTGGAAGCCAGACTCTCAGACAGGGAGCGGGGGAGGCAGTTCAAGGCCTCGCTCACGTTCACACACATTCCAGCCATAGGTTGGAGCAGGTGCACGGCACTAACGCGCATACACATCCCGGCTGCACACACCACTGAGGATCCCTAGAAGGCCCCCAATGCACAGTGCTGGCACACTTTCTGCAGCCCCAATGGCTTCCTGAGTCAGAAGCCAATTTGATTAAAGGTGGGTGGCCTCTGACGTCAAGATATTTTGTAAGGAGGGAGACCAGAATGGAGAGAGGAAGGAGAGAGGGAAGGATAAGTTACGGCGAGTACACAGAGCTGCCAATGGCCAATAACGTGTCCCCCAGTATCGACCCAAAGACTATCTAATGAACAAAGGCGGCTCAGAAGCACATGTGATTCTCATCTTGTTTGTTTAGTCGCTGGTGCTGTGGACGTGGCTACAGAAAGCTGGTTGGTTCCCTCACCTTTCTAACCTGTCACACTGCCATCATTTGAGCCGCAACAGACTTCCCTTGCCAGTGACTGAAAGGGTCCTGCAGCCACGACCTGTCCCAGCTTTCTGAACACTGCACAGGTGGCAGGAGAGTCAGCTCAGCACATTTGTCATTTCCAAGACTCTCAGGAGGACGGCACCCTGTCCACACCCAGGGAGGTGATGTTAGATTAGCTCCTGGCTTCCCCATTCAGCCCCTCAGGCCCCAACCTCGGCCTTTTGCTCTGGAGTCCTTTTCTCTGTGTTTGTTCTCACAGGCAGCCTGTGAGCAACTCCCAGCTCTGTGCGTATAGGAATCTGAAGGTCAGTCCTTCTCCCCAGTGGCTCTCAGCCTGGCTGGGTCTATAATGCCCAGGAAGGAACCGACATCCTGGACTCTACAGAACCCTCCTTCCTCCAAAGGTGGGGAGTGGACAGGAGGTCCCCAGCAGATCCGAAACGTACACTACAGAGAGGATGCACCTCTGATCCCCACTGTTTCCTGCAGCCACGAACTGTCCCTTTTCTTTAAAGTCACAGGGTATTATCAAGACAAAGGGAGATGCCAATCCAAAGCACATTCATCTCCTACTCCTTTGCGTCCAGCTGCTGTCTGGGAAATGGATGTGATAATCCTACACAGGCCGGGTCCTGGCTTCCCTGGAGCCCCATTAACACATTCACGAGTCTCAATTCCCACCTGGGACCGCCCCGTACTCACCAACCACAACACCACATTCTGCGTCAGTGACGGGTGCAATCTCTCCTCCTCTCCAAGACCAACAGACAACAAGGAAACTCAAAGAGCCGGGGGGAGGGGGGGGGGCGGGGGGGCGCAGATAAGGGGGAGGGATAAAGCAGGAAAAACACACAGCCCTGTTGAGTTTCCAGACACTCCCGCCCTCCTCAAAATTCTTAGTCCTCCCCCAGGCTTCTCTCCCCAGGCCGGAATGGCGTCATCAATTTTTACTTTAAGGAAAAAAAAAGAAGAAAAGATTCAATTAATCTTGTAAACACCTCCTAGGAGATAGGGCAGGGCCAAAGATTCCTCCCATTTCCTTATTTATTTGATTTAAAAATTTGTCTCTTCAGGGAAACTGACTTCAGGGCACAAGAAAGGACTTGGGAATTCAGCCAAAACACACGCACCTCCAGTGGTGACGGCCAGATGCACGGACAGCTCCAAGGACACGCTTGGCTGCGGCTGCTCCAAGGCCTGGACACTCGCCCCAATCACCCAAAGGACCCTCTGGCTGTGGGGGACCCACCCCCCCACGTGCCTGCGAGAAGCAGCTGGGTACACCCACGTGGTCAGCAGGCCTTGGGCCCGGGAAAGTTCTGTCTCCCTCTGTCTCCTCCTCGCACGGGCAGGAGCTAACAATGACGTCCCTCCCGGCTGAGGGCTCCAGGAGAAGCTGCTCCTCGGGAGAGAGGCTGCTATGGCAACTTGAGGAGAATGGAGCCAGCACTGCCGTCACCTTGAATCCGGCACCGTGCCTCCTGCCACTGCAGCAGAGGGGTCCCAGAGCCCGGCTCTCCCCCTGCTGCAGCTGGGCGCCGGTGGCTGACCCCGGTTTCTCTCCTCAGCCTGCTGGCCTTGGGAACTCATCTGCTGCTCGCCGATCGGAGCACACAGCCCAGTCCCCGGAGAACACTACCTCCA
The DNA here is from genome assembly GCF_000276665.1 of Chinchilla lanigera. NCBI lineage: Eukaryota > Metazoa > Chordata > Mammalia > Rodentia > Chinchillidae > Chinchilla > Chinchilla lanigera. The sequence goes on along the minus strand of NW_004955468.1, from coordinate 3,411,726 downwards.
TCTGTTTTGTCAGACTAGTTCTTCCGTGTGCCGCTCGGGCTTACTTCTGAGATAGGGCTTTTCTTGATTTCAGCTCATTAAAATCCTGCAGCTAATTAAACCGCTCTAACGGCAGCAGCGGCGGCGGCGGCGGCGGTGGCGGCGGCAAACTCTGGGACGCGTCCCTCCAATTTTTATGCGTAGGCATAAAGTTGCAGTGTTCTCCGAGGATGACGGATGGCTGGGGTTGCTCAGGCTCTCGGGCAGGGCTGCAGACTCAATTGCTCCCAGGATAAACGCAGGGCCTGGGGTCGCTGGCCTGGGTCCTGAAATCCTCAGGGCCCAGCCTCTGGAGGAAGCAGGACAGCCAGGCTGCACCCTGCTCCTAAGCATGGTGATCTGCCCACCATCTACTCACTGCCTGTTACAAGGCAAGGTTCCCTCCAGCCCTCCTATGCTTCTGCGGAGCACAGAAAGGGCCTCTTAGGCTGGAGACCCAGGTATAAATCAGGTTCAAACACGCCCTCCCAAAGCCTGTCATTACAGTCCTCCTAGGAACAGTGCAGCTCGGCCTCCCACCAACTTGCAATCACAGAGCCGCAGTGACAAGGTCCTGAGAGCCACACACCATGGACTGCTACTAGCAGCAGAATCATACCGTGGTTACCATCTCTGCAGGTTCCTCTCCTTGCCCTTGGCAGCCTGGAGTGCCCACTCTGTACCCCAAATCCCTCAATCCTGTGAAGGGCACTGGCCCTTCCCCCACACATGGACAGCGCTTCCTGCCAGACTCAGACAGAGCCTCAGCAGCTGCTTCAAAGCCTCTGCTCATCTTTGTATTCTCAGCACTTAGCACAGTGCCTGGCACAAGGAAGGGGATCAATAACCTCCGCCGCATGGGGAATGAGCACGAGTTAATAGATGGAAGTGTTGGGGGCCATCAGGAGAGAGGCACTCCATGAAGTTGGAATTTTAAAAAGGTCATTTATGTTTCAAGGAGCTGTGGGTTTGTTCTGATCAGGTCTGGGTTGGAATGAGGTCCAACAAGCAGCCCCATCCGAAGGCAGCAGAAGGGGCAGGAAGCGAGACCCCTTCCCACCAACTCCCTGCAGAAATCTGACACCTTGAAAATACCCAAGGCACATTCTGTACCAGGATGTCACCTTGTGCCCTCTGGTTGTATGAGAGATTGGTCATGGCACCTGAAGGCTAGTAGTATCTTAAAAGTAAACATGGACTCTATCTCTCTATATGCATGTATATCAACGTTCATAACAGATGCACAAACAAATACATAAGTCACTTACCTGCTATAAACTGATTATCTCCAAAGCTCTCAAATATAGTGAGATGCTAAGAAACCCCCAAACAAAATTACAGTTTGAACATATTGACCAAAAGTCAATGAAAACAACACATGGGTGAGCCCGGAAGACATATGCTAAGTGAGACAAGCCAGCCACAAAAGGATAGGCACTTATATGAGGTACCAAGAGATGTCAAATTCACAGACACGGTGAGGAAAAGTGGAGATTACCAGGGGCTGCGGGGGAGGGATGGGAGTTACAGTTCACGGGTAGACAGTTTCAGACCGGGAAGATGAAGAAGTTCTGGGGATGGACAGTAGTGATGATTGTACAACAATGTAAATGTACTTGATGCCATTGGACTGTATGCTTCATAGTGGTTAAATTAGTAAATTTTATGTTATGTGTACTTTACTAGAATAAAAAGAAATCAACAAAAGCAGTCTGAACCAGGCAGTGGACATCATGGAATAGACACCAGGCTCAGACAGGGGATTCCAGATTCTGGGCTTGACATTTCCTTCGAACCAGCTGTGGGACCCTCAGGACTAGATTTTTCTTCTCTCAGAATCAATCCTCATCCCAAATTGCCACTGTAGATGAGTTCCCAAGTTCCTTGCAGCTCTAGTGTGAGAAGCACATCTTGAAAAACAGAGAGACAGCTTGTGAATTTCATCTACATGATGCCACTTCAGGCAGTGCAAGTGGTCCTCTGGAGACAGTGTTCCTCCCTCTCACCTGCCACCTGTCTCTCACCATGGATCTAGGTCACTGCTATTCTGTAGCCCCAGGAAGGCTGCCAGGGGTGTGACCCAGAGTTCTACACCCTGAGAAGTGCTGCTTCAGAGACAGCTGGGTCCCTCTGGACCCAATGAACCCTGCTAAGCTGTTTTCTTCATGACAACTCTGTCCTTGTTTGAAGAATCAAAGTCCTTGCTGCAAGTGTTTAACTGGAATTGTATTTGCAGATTCTTTCTGATCTGCACAGCCATGTTCTTCCACCTGACACCTGTCTGGCAGAGGTGAGTCCCACCTGGGACTACCCACTACCTAGGAACTCACCCTGCTGGGACAGTGTCCCATTTAACGATAGGAATCATTTTTAGGCAGAAATTTAAATAGAGGGAATGATGGTGGATTCCACCGTATCTACAGCCACATTTTTCATTTAAAAATCTTTAACTTTTGAAGAACTTAAAGAACAAATAAGGACCTGAGTGGTAATGGAAATATCTTCTATCTTGACTGCATCAATGTCAATACCCTAATTGTGATATTGCACTATAATTTTGCATGGTTTACTATTAGGAAAACTGTAACATACACTTGAGGGTTTCATTGTAGTCTTTTAAAAAATTGTACATGAATATACAATTATCTCACAATAAAAAGTTTTTTAAAATTAAGAACATAAAAATAAAATCACTGGCCTTTCAGCTCATGCATAATGGAGACAAATTCTAATGTTGTACACGTAAATAATAGATAACCATTTTCATGGATCAGCACCATCCCCTGTTGTACAAGAAACATTTTAAAGTTAAGGGACTATGCCTTTAATAGGAGAATTTGATGTGTTAGCAACTACTGGTTGATCTTTGTGCATTTCTCAATTGCAAATTGCACTTTAAAAATGCAAACAATTATTAATATTGATTTGGACTAAAACAATATTGAATTTCAATATATTTCCAGCTCTTTTATGAATTACCCTGTGGATATGTGGTGATTATGATAGAAGAGTACTTGCATGCTCAATTTCTTTTTGGTGAGGATCCTTCAAGAGGGCCGATGTGATCCACGGATAATGAACTTCACAGGGACAAGACCGGCTCCAGAGCCCCTTACTTGTAGCACAGAATTTCAGGGCCACTTTCCTCTCTGGGCTTTTTCCAAATTCATTTTATGGAACATAGGTTATAAACACTGGATCAAGGTCTAGAAAAGGCTTTCCATTTTTAGAGGTAAGAAAGGGACAGGAATAGATATTTATCAGGCTTTGTTAATGTCTCAGGCACTACACTGGATACTATAGAAATGTCCCATTTAGCTTTCACACAATAACCTCTTGAAGTGAAAATCATTATCCTTACTTGTCACGGGTTTGGTTCTCTGTGAGGAGATGCTGAGATGGAGTTTGGGGGTGCAAGATGTTTATTAAAGACCCGCACCTAGGAAGGAGAAAAAGAAGGAAGCTGCTGCAGGCAGGAGAGGCTCTGGAGTGAGCACTCCCTGTCCGAGCATCCTGCAGCAGGCAGAAATGGTGGGACCTTTATTTCTTCAGCTTCCTTCGTGGCTGCATACGGGCTGCTCAGGGCAGGGTATGACCTCAGATGAGGCATTTTGCTCCAGCTGAGCCAGATCCTGAGGCAACTGACAGCTGAGTCTGTGTGTTGACCACATGTCCTGTGGGTGGTCAGCGAGTCCTTACTGGAAGGAATCTCCACAGCATGTCTCAAAGTCCACCTCTCTGTTTTCACAGCTGACAAAATTAAGATGCAGGGAGACTAAACACGCTGAAGCTACACAGTAAATACGAGCCACCCCAGAACTGCCTGACTCAAATCCTGTCTCGCTCCATCCCAGCCACTGCTTTTTCCAAACAAAAGCTTAGATCAGACTGTCCTGACCTTCAGTTACTGAGACATGAAGGTTTGGGAGTCTCCAGAGGAATATGCAGAAAGTTTGGCTGTGTAAGCAAATCCAGTCACTCTACACACTCCTCTAACACCTCTGCAGCACTCACGCAGGCATGTGCATATGCACACATATACAGGCACACACTATCTCGTTGCTAATAGAAGGTAGGGAAATGGATTATTTGGATTAAGAGTACAGTCCAGAGACTGTGCAGTAAGGTACATCTCCCTCCAGTAAGAGCTGCTGGAATTTGCCAAGAGCAGCCAAAGATGCATGATGCTGTGTGTCCGAGGCCTCCTTTTACTTTTAGAAAGCACTGAGCTATTCACATTTTCCAGCTGCTCCGACATCCACAACCACAGCAGGGAAAATTACAGGGAGGAAAAAATTGCATATTTACTCCTCAAAATTGAAAGTTGGGGTATAATATGAACAGAAGGGAGTGTGTGAGTAAACCCAGAGTGCCCTGGCCCCTGGCAGGGTGCAGCTGCATCCAAGCTGCCAGCAGAAATCTAGACTCTAGAGGAGGAGAGAATGGCAAGGATGTCTGGCTTGCTCCCAGGGAATCCCTTTCCCTGTGGCTGGCACAAGGAAGCCCCAAAGGACTTGCCTTTGTGTGCCCAGCTGCCAACAATGCCTGGCAGAGCAGGTGCTTGGGCAATGTGTAGTGAGCAGAGAGATCTAGTAAGAGAGGGTGAAGGGAGAGGGAAGATCCCACACACTGCAGCCAGCAAGTCCTTTCAGGTGAGGTAACACGGATCTAGTAAGTGTGTTCCATTTGTCTGCACAGCTCACACACGTGGTGGTTCCCTGTGAAAGCCGGCTCCAAGGATGACCTCACACTCTTGACTCCCACCAGTCCAGCATGATTTTCCCTAGAGCTCACCTCTAAGAGGCTAGTTTCTTCTCATTTGCAGGCTCAAAGCCTAAGACTATGGCAGAATAATCAAGCCTCTTTGCCCTCTCCTGGTTGCTCTGTGGCAGTTTCTCTCAAGCCACCAGGATAAGGTCAGGGCTTTAATGACCTGGAATTAAATGGTCAGCCTTTTAGTGAACTGGCTATGCAGGAGAGACGAATATGACTCCATGCACCTCTGCCCCACATCTCCTTTCAGCTAATACTCTGCTCCAAGTCTCCTCCACTCCTTTTGATGTCCCCTTCCTTCTTCACAGGATGTTGGAAAGCCAGAATCGGAGGCCTCCTTATCCCTTCCTCCTGTTCCCCCACATCCAGCTGCAGACTCAGCCTTCTGAACATGGACCCTGTCTCTTTTTCTATTTATAGTGCTTCACAGGTTCAGCACCTAAAGCCTGGACAGCTCCCTGCTTCTCCACCTGTGTATTTGTGGTCACTCCCCTACCAAAAACTACTCAAGAGAGGCAGGCATCATGGCACGTAATCCCAGAACTCTGGAGGCTGGGCTACATAGCACATTCAAGACCAGCTTAGACTACACAGTGAGACCCTGATTAAACAAAAAGCAAAAGAAAACCCAATATCCTAGGGCCCCAGTTCAAAGGTCTTGGTGTGACCCACAATCAATATGAAGATCCAGTCTCTGCTGACTTCCCACCCACAGCCTCTCTCTGTTCCCTGGTGTATCCCAAGCCAGGCAAGGCACCTTCTTGAGCCCCTGGGCTTTCCTCCAACATAGGCAATCAGGAGAGAATAGTGTACAGAAGAGCACTGAGCACTCCATTTCCTCACTGGGTGACCGTGCATCATGTCACACCTCTGAGCTTCACTTTTTCTGTCCAGTAAGTAGTCCTTTTTGGACTGATGCCAAGGGTTACTTATGAAGATTCCTGCTGTGATGTGTTGCTATCTTGGGGAGCAGGTAAGAGGCCCGGCTCAGAGCAAGTGGGTTACTGGGACCGGTGCTCTCTCTGCAGGGTGAATGTTCCTCCACAGTTGGTCTTGCCTTCTTTAAAAATGGTCTTGCTGTCTTCTTTGCTAATTCAGAGCACCTCACGGGGTGTTCTGAACCTGCAGCTTCTTTCCCACTGTTCTGAATGTTCTCATCCCTCAGCCTCAAGGACCCTGGCAGCAAAGTGGCAAACTTCTATGATCCCTGGATGTGCAGCTCCATGGCATCTGTTTGTCCAGCTGGGGTTGTGGCCCAAGGACGTAGGCAGCCCTCAGCCATCTCAAAGCAGAATGGCATCCATACAGGCTCCACACTTGTGCCCTTGTACTGCCCTGTCAACTGACCCTGGTGAAGGTGCTTCAACCCCAACTTCTTACACGGTTGCTGAAAAGAGGAAAGAAGACAGGTGAAAACTGTATTTTGTTGTCTTTATTTTGAGACAGAGTCTTGCCTTGAACTCTGGATCCTCCTCCCTCAGTCTCCCAAGTTCCCATGCCTGGCAGAGAATTGCACTTTTACGAAGGGACCCCAAGTGGCCAATCTCTGGTCTTTAGTGAGCATGCATAAGAAGCAGCCCATTTCTTATAACAACCATATGACCCTTTTGTAATGAAAATTATTTTTGGAACAACAGATCTAATGCTCCTCAGCAGCAGACCTTCAGATCTGCCAATTGGAAACCTGGATTTCTAATGTGAAATTTCCTGATTTTCAACTCGGAAGAAATGCACATTTAAAAAAACAACAACAACAACAACTACTTAAGGGGCTGCAGGTGTAGCTCAGTGGTAGAGCACATGCTTTGTTAGCATGTGTGAGGTCTTGGGTTCAACTCTCAGCACACACACCAAAAGAAAAAGATAAGAAAACAAAAGAGAAAGAAAGAAGAAAAGGAAAGCATTGAGCCAGTCAAAATTTACATCCAAACGATCTGACCTGGTGTCTTCCTGATGCCACCCTTGCTATGCAAAGCACACTCTGGATTAGGAAAAGGTCTGCGATCCTTGGATAGAAATGATATCTACTGGTTCCAAGAATCTTGTGCAAAACAAGCTGATCAGAGGCAGAGCCTGTGAGTCGCTGGTGTGAAGAAAGACTATGGCAGCCTCAGAGATAAGGAGCAGTTCCTACAGCATGAAGCCAGTGGTGCTCACGCAGGACCGTGGGCTTTTGGTACAGGGCATCTGTCTCTGCCCGGATGAGGGCCACATGGTCAGATAGGAATGTGGCACAAGATACAGAGGATGTATCCTATCTCAGCTCTGCTTCTTTCTTCTCATCCAGCTGTGTCACATGTGTACATACATGCACACGCACAAAATTGCACTCGTTATGGTTAAATTACACCCACCCCCTAAATCCATACGTTGAAGTCTTAACCTCATTCACATTCACCTAAGAATATGAACTTCTTTGGAAATAGGGTCATTGCAGAGTAATTATTTTAGCTCATCCTGGCATGTAGAAGCCCCTGATTCTACAGAACTGGTGTGCCAGGGTGACATGTGCATGCACACAAGTGTGTTTCAGAACTTCCTATGTTTCTATCTGTGGCCATAAAGTAGGATCAGTTCAGCAGCAACTAGCCCATACCTGCTCCTGGCCACTTGGAGAATGCCTCCGGCAGCCCTCGGCCCAACCCAGCGGTGCTTTCTCCTGTTCCAGCAGTGGCCCAAGGTCAGGCTCCTCCCTGGAAGAGGCTAGCAAGGCTCTCCTCTTCGCGGGGCTGAAGGGAGGGCAAGGGGAGGGCAGCCGGCGGTGGGGGTGGGGGCGGGGGCTCAGGAGTGGCAGCCCAGCAGGGCCATCTGCCATCTGTGCCTCCACTCTCCGCTCTGTCCCCTCTGCCTCAGGGTGCGTCACTCTGGCGACCCCTGGGAATTGGAAGCTAATTTTCCACGATCATTAGTGATGGAAAGACCTTAGGTTCTGCCTTTAATTAAAGTCAAACGTGGAGCTGAGGAGAAGCGCTGCATGCAGACATCCTCTTCTCACTTGTAAAAGCCATATGCAAATAATTAAGCAAAGCATGGAAGCCATAATTAAAAATTTCACAAACCCCCTCATTAGCTGAGCAGTCTGCACGGAGAAACAGACCAAGTCCCTCCCCCACAGCGATGGCAGCGCCTGCAGATGGTTAATTGGGGTGGGGGGGCAGCGAGCCACACCTAGGTGACAATACACCTGGCAATAAGCTGGCATGGTTTCTGCCCTCCCTGCCAGCAGAAATGACTGGCTGCCACCATTCAGGACACCTCAGAGCCAGGGATAAAGACACCACCGTGCAGGGCCCTGGCCCCAAATCTCACAGCCTCCCCTGGCCACGCCCTGACTTGTGCGCAGGTGGGATGCACTGACAGAGTGGGAGAAGGGCCTCGTCTGGAGACCGGCGTCCTCTTCCACTGGACAGTGTTGAAGCCCCTCACCCAGCAGGAGCAACAGAGAGGCAGGATCACAGCCTCTTCTCTTCCAGCAGCTGCATGTTTGGGGACCCTTCAACCCTATCCATGCATGCGATGTCCCCAGACCTGGTGGCCGCTGTGGGGAGCGACCCACCTCAAGATAAAGGCACCAAGCAGGATACCCAGACACACTCAGAAGCGCTCTCTCTGCCCCAGCTTCAGTCAGTATCTCCTGAACCGTGGGAGGGTGGGTGGCAGGGAAATGTGTCTGACCTCACGGTTCCAGGCAGTCTCTGGTCCTCACTCTTCAAGCTACTGAGGGTCCCTGGCTCCCTGGCCCACTGCAGGTGGGGAATCAATCCTGCCAGGTAAGTAACTGCAGGCATAATCTTCACTTGCTCATTGACATTTCCAAATGAATATTCACTCGTCCCAATCAAAGCCACTTGTTTTCCGTCTGGTCTGATCAATGGTCTCTCCTTAGAAGGAATCGTGCTCACCAGAAGCATTGATCGGTGTTCAGGAGGCTGCCTGGCATGTGTGGGGACCAGATGTGATTGCGCAGCCGGGAGACTCAACAGTGGCCAGCTCACCTCACCCCACGGATGCCCCCGCCCTGGACTGCAACGAGCTTCCCTGTGGCTGAGATTCTTATTTCTCCAGGGGTCTACACACCAACAGGAAATGATTACAGACAAGTCCAGGAAGTGAATCGTAGGAGGCCACAGTGAATGTCAAAGCTGAGTTTGTCCTGCCTCGGTGCCTCTTGGCCCAGGATTCCTCCCAGTGACATATTTATCCAGGCTCCCAGTCTTAGCCCTTTTCAGCTCAGGCTCTGCCCTCCCTGGTGACTCAGAAAGGATAATTTCTCCTTCTTTCTCTGTCAAACTGACAGAATGTGGGTCCCTTTGCCAAGACTGGTCAGACACCATCCCAGGAACCCTGCTCTCGAAGCTGGCCAGGGCAGTGTGAGGCCTGCCTGCCTGTTACCTCGTTTCTCCTCTTCCCCTGCACTCTCCTTTGACAGTCAGCTCTCAGTGTCAGCTCGGAGCTCCCTACATTTCTTTGACCTTGCACTTCCAAGCTGATAGAGCCCTTGCCCCGCCATCCTTTCCCTGCCGTGCTGTATTAATCCCTGAAACCAGATACAGGGCGAATATCCCTAACCCAAAAGTACAAAGTCAGGAATGCTCCAAAATCTGAAACTTCCTGACTGCTGACTGAACTCCACAAGCAGAAAAATCCACACCATGAAACTGCTTCACGCACAAAATTAATGAGAGTACTGTATAAGATTACTTTCAAGACTGGGGTATAAAACATAAGTGAACTCTGCTTAAACGAGGATCTCGTCCTCAAGATATCTCATTATATACATGCAAATATTCCAAAATATGAAAAATTCAGAAAATCAAAACATTTCTGGGGCCAAACACTGTTCATAGGGGATTCTCCACCTGTAGTACATGAAAACAAAACAATTCAATTGGATGAGGAGGTGGCTTATCCCATTTATATAAATCACACATAAAATTTACTTTCTGACCCTACTCGATTTTTTTTGGCAGTGCTGGGGTGGAACAAAGCGCCTCACACATGCTGATAAGTGCTCTACCGCTGAGCTGAACCCCCCTGATTCTGCTTGATTTTTAAAAATTCATTATGAAACATTTCCTGTGTGCTATATATGTATATATCCATGAATACATAGACATTTATAACATACAATAAAATATATACACAATAACTAGTGCATTCACCTTGCTACTTAAAGAATAAAATGAAAAAAAGAAAATAAAATGATTAGCAATAGTTGAAATCCCCCTGTACTCCTTCCTGTCACTGCCCCTTTTCACCTGCAGAGGTTAAACCCCCATGTAGTAAATATTTAATGAGCGCTACCTCATGCCTGGTACTGCTCTAGGGAACTGAGATTTACCTGTGAACAAAACAAAGATCCTGTGCTCACAGAATTATATTTCAGCCAGAAGAAAACACAGATAATACAATAAACATAATACTCAGTAAATTACATATCAGTACTATGGAGAAAAGAAAAACAGCAATGAGGGGATTGGGGAGGGCTCGAAGCTAGGAAAGTCTTAAGACCTGCCTTAGTTGCTTTTCTCACTGCTGAGACAAAATACTCAACATCCACAAGTTCAGGGAGGAAAGGTTTATCTAGATCACAGTTTGTAGAGGTTTTAGTCCACAATCGGCTGGCTCCAAGGCAAGGTGGCACATGGCAGAGGGGCAGCCAGTCATGGTAGTGGAAGACACCAAAAGCACCAAGAAAGAGGTAGGTAAGCCTCTTTCTGCCTTTTATATTGTATGCAGGCTACCTCCCTAGGGCAGGTGTAGTACTCACACCCTTAATCCCAGCATTGTACTACAAATAAATCACACACTCTAGATTCAGTTACCTCCAAAAAAGCCCCATCTAAAGAGGCTTTGGGGAGACATCTAGACACAAACATAAGAAGACCTAAGCATGTGGAGTCTTCATTGCGAAGGTGCCATCCAACCATGTGGGTATATTGGGAATAGCCCATGCAAAGGCCCTGGGGCAGGGATGTTCTTGATACCTGGTATGTCTGGAGAGAAGCAAACATAAAAGAGAATGAAAAGATCAGATCAAAATGAAAAGATCAGGATCAGAGAGTAATGGGGACCAGTCACGTGGTCCACTGTAAAGACTCTGGCTTTGACTCTTAGTGAGACAGAAGTGAAGACAGGATATTATTTGACTTTCTGACTTGGGCTTCAGCAGGACTCCTCAGGGCAGATAGGCAAGGGCAGAAACACACTGGTCAGGGAAGAAGCCACCGCAACAGGGCAGGTGAGCAATCTCAGCTATGATGTGGAAATCTGTGCCTACCATTCTCATGTGAAAAGTGGTGCTTTATTTTGATACTGAAAGTCTCATGCTGTGAACGCTGGTGCTGTGTTACCCGTGTGTGTAGGGTCCACTTGCTGGCCATGAGCTTTCCTGACACGGATACTCTGGACACGCGGAATCTGGGAGGCGCTCCCTGCTTGTGTTCACATCTAGCATCTCAGGAGCCCTAGCAGCTCAGTGTACGTGTGTAAAATGGAAACAACCCTGGGAGATATAGTGATGCCTGGGGTGGAGGCGGGGTGGAGGGGGACTGACCCTGTCTCTACCACTCACCAGCTATGTCACCCCGAGGAAGTTGCTTAACCTCTCTGTGCCTCAGTTACCTCATCTGCAAAATAAGGGTAATGACCTCTTGTGGCTACCCCTCAAGGTTACTGTGAGTACTGCAGGAAAAATAAGGTGACACTCTTGGAGCAGTGCCCAGCCCCAGGGGAGTGCTTGATCATGTCAGCGACTGCTTTGGGGAAGATGAGCAGAGCTCCCCAGAGCGCTTCTCTCTTAGGAAGCTCCATCATCCTGGAGCTGGCAGGACCTGCCTGAATGGCTGCAAGAAATGGGAGCTGGGGAAGTTTCCAAGGAGGTCTCCAGGAAATGTCTCATGAGCACAGAAAATTGTGACATCCTTGGAAAGGGCTTCCAGGAAACTGGCCCTCAAGCACTTCATCAAGGAGGGAGGGTGAGCAACCCAATCTTGGCACAGTCTCTGCAGCCAGTTCTGGCCTCGGGCTACCTCTGCTGAGCTGTGCCCCCGAGAAGCAATGGGGTTGGCGTTCATGTGTAAGTCTGTTTGCAGAGCTACTTTAATCATATCTGCAGAGTATGCCCGACACCATCAAAACGATGAATTTGCAAAGTGCGACACACCTGGTCTTTCCTCTGATGATTAAACTTACAGCAACCTTCACCCCATAAACTCACCGAGCACCTTTGACGATTTCAGTTCAGATCAGAAGAGCCCAGTACACCATTTGAATTCACTGGTATTCAACCTTACAGGGCCAGGGACACAGCAGAGCAATCGGCACACTGATTTTTTTTTTTAATTTTTGCTTGATAGAGTTTTTCTGAGTTTTGTTAGTTTGGTTTTTTTTTTCTTTCTCTCTCTCTCTTTTTACATAATTAATTACTTTGCTAGCAAGGTTGAAGTCTCTTTAAAAATTGGCAAAATACTAGAAGCTGGTGGTTGGCAGGAATGCTAGAGTATATTTTGAAAATATTTATAAGGTTTTCTCCTGTATTCACACACCCAGACATAGATACATACAACAATCCGTGCCTTAGATTTGGCATTGCCAGAATACCCATAATGGAAGTCTAATATTATTTTCCAATTCAGCTCATTTACTTGGGAGAAATTTGACTCCAGTTCAGAGACATAATCAATTCTATTGGTAGTCTCTAAGGCTTAAGAAAGCAAGGTTTGCTTTTTTTAAAGAAGGTTTTTAAATTTTTAATTGACATTATGATCGTACATCTTTACAGGTTTGGTGTGATGTTTCAAGACGTGTAAACAATGTGTAAAGATCAGAATGGGCTCACTGACATAGCCATCACCTCAGATATTTATCATTTCTTTGTAATGGGAATAGTCAAGCTCTTTTCCATTAGCTAGTTTGAAATATACAATTAGTTATAACCATGGTTATCCTGCCGTGCTATAGAATATCAGACATTATTCCTCCTATAAAGCTGTTTCCCAGTTTTCTTAATGACTGCATCTTCAACCATGGATCATGTATATCTGGGTGCTTGTTTCTGTTTGTTTGTCTGTTTGTTTTGGTCCTGAGAATCAAACTCAGGACCTTGTGCTTGCCAGGCAGGTGCTGTGCCACTGAGCTGTACCCTCAGCCCTCTGTCTGGGTACTTGTGTATGGTTCCTTTCTCATTCATTCATCACAGTTAATAGCCAAAGATGCGACCTTTTTGCAAAACGTGAAGCCTGCCACCTTCACGAAGTCCCTCCCTTGGCAGGTCACAAAGAAGTCCACCGGGCAGGTTGCTCCCTCAGTTTCTCTGCCAAGCCAAGCAAGGCCTAGCTGCCTTCAGAACAGGTTCCATGAGCATTTGCCCAAAAGGTAAGGATTTGCATCCTTCAGTATATCAGAAGGGTTTTTCTGTCCAGATGGGTGCAGGAGTTTGGGATTCTGATGAGGTGTCCCCACTGCTAATCTCTCTCATGTGAAGCAGAGAACGGAACTTTGCAGGAAGAAATAAAAACCACAGGTTTGGGAGCCAATTTCACATGATCTTGGTCCAACCTTATTGAAGGCACGAGGGTGGTCTGGCATCAATGCCAGTATTTGCCAGGCTCTCAAAGAAGGTGGACTCTGGCTTTGCAAGAGACACTCATTGATCCTTGACAGGAGCCTCATGCATCATCTTTAGTAACCAAAAGGGACACAGGAAGCTGAAGCCAGACTTCTGACACTCATGTTTGCAGATGCTACTGAATCTCTGCAGCTAGCAGCCAGAGGCGGGTGTGGCAGACCGGCCTCCTTATCCGGCATATAAAGTCATAACCAGGGGGGACAGACGTATACGTATGTGGCTGGTGGAAATAATCCCAGGGTAGAGGCCCTTGGCATTTCCAGTGGTCATGTTAGTATCAACTTCAACTCTTGGAAAGGATAACACAAGACACAACACAAACAAGTTTCCTGAGGTTCACAATCCTGTTTGTGAGCTCTGTCATTTAAAAGTAAAAATCAAACTTTCTCTTGAAACGCAGCTTCACTTCAAACAGAAAACATTTACATTTATGACAGGTGCTAGGAACTCAGTATAAATGGCAACATAAATGCACAGTGACAGTCCATAATATACCTAACATGTCACAGCAAAATCTCAAAATCCCAACATTTCTTTCGCTTAAAATTCTGCAAAGCCCTACACACCAAGAAAACAATGAGAAGCTTTCTTTCTACAGGATAATTGTATATTTTCAACTCCTCCAACAAAATCTCTCCAATTCTGAAATATTCTTTTTCCAGCTTTACAAATGCTCCTTACCGTCCCCAGTGACTCTGATACACCTACCTGGGCACCCCCTGATCTGTTCCTCATCTCCTGCATCTCCCTGGAGAACTAACAGCTGCTCTCCATAATTGCTCAATGGTCGTGTCTCCCTCCTCACAAAGTCACAGGGGCACCTCACCTCTTCCCACTCAGACGTCTGCGGACCAAGCCCCAGTACCCGACACGTCAGAGGCTGTGGCTTCTGCCCGCCTGCGGGTGAAGGAAGCCAGCGGTGCCTTCAGAGAAGGAGCGGGATTTTAGGCAGCATGCATATAGCATGGAAAAGCAAGAGCCTTGAATGATAAGCCTCCATCCCCTGGCAACAATCACTCAGATGCAATTTAGTTAATTTCCTTCCACACCATCTCTGCGTGCCTGGCAGCCTTCCGGTATATCATACCAGAACAGGCAGAGTCACGGGAGGGAGGAAGAGTCACAGGTCATCCTTTCTTGAGCAGAAACTATCGAAAATCAAGTGTCATATTTGCTCTCTGCCATGTGCAGAGTTAGCCCCACTCTCACCCTTCCCCCACAGGCCCTGTTGTTTTAGGATCATATGAAGTGACTCTAAAAACGGCCAACATTTCTCCCCCGACACAAGGGCATAAATCACTGCGTCTTCGGCGCTTTCTTTGCGGTATCGATTTTTCTGAGAATGAAGGCAGATGGTTCCGATATGGCATCATCTAATATTCCCCCAGCTTGATTTATAGATTTCTTTGTGCATTACCTGAACATAAATGAGTCTTGCATTATTTCTTGCACACTTGTCAAATTAAGGTAAGATATTCTTGTTGACCTTTAAACCTAAACAAAAAAATAAGCGTGTCTGAGGCATTTTCCAGCAAGCATTAAAACGAGCCAGGCCTTCGAATGCCAATTAAGAGGATGTAATTATGAAGGGGATTGTCGTCTGTGCTGCGGGTAATGATTTAATTTTAGTTTTAATGCGTTCACTCAATGGAGGAAAAGAAAATAAGCTGGTTACGAATCATCTTGCAAAGGAGCTGAGAACAACTTGGCACCATTTGTTCCCTAATTTACCAAAACGGGAAGGAGCTGGGGGTGCTTGGCACTCAAGCCTTCCAGAAGGAAAGAACACTTCTTAAAAGGTGCAGAAAGAAGAGGCACTGGCAGGAACCAAAATAGAGACAAGGTGGCCGTTTGCGGCGGTGTTACCAAACAGAGCCAGCGCCAGCCATCCTCGGGCTGCAAGAGGGCTGTGAATAGGACTGGACTCCGAGCAGTGGAGGAATTCTGTTGGGGGCAGCCCTGCACCTTTCTCCTGTACTGTTTCTACCGCTGCCCTTCCCACAGCAGACCCAGACCCAGAGAAAAGGTCCCTGGGGGATACTCGCTTGGGGCTGGATACTGTCTGCTGACAAAGGGTTGCGCCCTCATAGTACCTCTATCTGCAAATGTCAAGGTGAGACGATGCTGGCTACACCCATCCATACATTCAAAGCATCATGTGTGGTGACACATATCTGTAATTCCAGCATTCTGAGAAGCTGAGGCAGGAGGATCGCAAGTTTAAGCCCAGCCTGGGCAATTTAGCGACTAGGCAAGATCCTATCTCAAAAAAAGAAAGGATGGAGATACAGTTCAGTGCGAACCCTCTGGGTTCAATCCCCAGTGCTACATGAAAAAAAAAAAGGCCCAACGAATCCTAAGTGTACAAGTGGGCACACCATGCCCGTGACCACGGAGCACCAGGCCCATGAGGCTGTCTTTGGCATCCCCTTTGAGAGAAATATCACCTAACAATCAACCTCTAATTAAATCTGCCCTCAAACCTCAGCTCCGCTGCCTGCGCGGATACCTCGCTCTCCACTTCTGTCATGAGATCCTGATGTCCCTTTCCTCCCTCTCTCCCAGCTCCTCCAGTGCCCGCTCCAGCACACCTCTCGTGCATGCAGCCCTTCCACCTCCTGCCTCAGCTCCTTTCACTCTCAGGCCCCTTCCTGGCTGCTGAGGTAACCCTTCTCTTTTCCCTGTAACCCTGTCCCTTCTTCCTTCCTGAACCCAGGGGATCTGCTTCATCTACTCGCCTGAATTCTGGAAACACCGGACACACAGTGCTCCTCAGGAGGTGGGGAGGAAACGCTGGAGTCCTCATCTGTTAGGACTGTCCCCCTGCCATGCCCATTTGCAGGTCCCGCACCCTCCCCCTGGGTACCTCTGACTTCTCCTGTCCTGCGAGGCACGTGGTACTCAGCGACCCAGGTCCAGCCACGTGACTGATTAACACGGCCTACATAACCACACGCTGATGGGCTCTTCCTGTCCTGCAGCCCACACTGCTTCAATATCAGCCCCCGAGCCACCTGCTTGGACACGATCCACAAGAAAGCTGAGCAAGACACAGCAGTTCCCGACACCTGTCCTTGGGGTAGCATCCAGCGTGAGGACACTGTGCGTCTCTTCTTAGTCTGACCACATTTGGGGCCTCCCCAGGGCTGGGCAGGCCAAACAGGGCCCTGTTCACTTCTAGAATGCTTACTGAACGCCAGTTGTGGGCAAGCTCATGCCCCCTAAAAGTTGCATGGGATTCTGGAACTGTGGAGCATCTTGCAGAGGACCTGCTCCCCCCTGAGCCATGGAGGAAGCATCCTCACAGGGCCTTCTTCCCGGTCTCCAGCAGCCCTAGACTCACCCTGGGCCAGCTGGAGGAGGCTGCAGGACAACGCTCATGAAAAACAACTTTATTTTTCAGTTTTGGCGGTCCTCAACAATCCTCTCAACATGACCGTTCTGACTAAATACCTAACACATTTCCATCTGCCATGCTTCTCCATCTTCATACCTCTCTGTGTCTTAAGGTCAGTTAAACCAGGGGCCAGCAAACTGCGGCCCTTGGGCCCAAACTGCCAGCCACTTGTTGCTGCAAATAAAGTTTTATTGGACTGGAACCCTACTTATCCATCCCCACGTGTTATGACAGCAGAGTCGAATGGGTTCAGCATAGACTTCTAGGCCTAAGGTCACGTGCTAGTGGCCCTTTAAGACAAATTTTGCTGATCTCTGAACTAAACTGCACATATAATTTACCTGTGAACCATCCATCAGATAACCTTTTAGGATGTCTAATAAACTTTGGGTAAGCCATTCAGCATGGTCACTACAAGAATAATATTGAAAATACAAAAAGTTTAGGGTAAACCGTATTGATTTCCAATTCAAAATCCATATACAAGCACACAGGAATCATTCTCACAGGAAAAAAAAGAAAAAACCTTTAAACAATACAACTAAAGATTCCTTTGAAACTCACCCCAATTCAGCCCACTCCACGCTGGGATTACTGATGAAATTCCTTCTGGACTCCTTTCTAGATAAGTACTTTACAAATATGTAAATAAAGGATATACAACTACATATCCTCTGTGTGTACGTGGTTTTTTTTTTTTTAAAGTCATAAATGGTATATATGTAATCTTGTTCTACCTCTTGATTTTGTGACTTTAGCACACCTACTGGACATCTTTGCCAGGCAGTACAAACAGAACTACACCATGCTTTTTACTTTTATTTATTTTGTCATTTTTGAGGCAAGGTCTTGCTATGCAGTTCAGGCCAGCCTTGAGTTCACTTTGTAGCCCAAGCTGGTCTGGAACTTGCAACGATCCTCCTGCCTCAGCCTCCTGAATGCTGGGATTACAGGCATGCATGCACCACTATGCTTGGTTTATACCATGCTTTTTAACTGAACAGACTATTCCAAAGTGTGGGTGTTGCAACACTAATCTCAGTGCAAACAAGCATCTAGACTGGCCACTGTACTTAGAGAACCAGCTCTCCTTTCCGCCAGGACAAGGAATCACTACCTACAGGGGTCACTCTGGAAATCGATCTTTCAGTGGGTGGACTGCAGGCTCCCAACACATATCCCATCTATCTGGAGACGCCCCTTCCACCTCCTGCCCACTCCAGGAGCTCCTATGTCTTCGTCTGCTATATGGTGTCATCACTGCCCAAACCTCGGGCTCTCCTAGCGGAGTCCCTAAGATCTACGACTCCAAACACCCCATTCGAAGAAGCTATTTGAAAGGAGAATCACTGTGAATATAAATGACTTTCTCAGAAGCTTGACTTTTAAAAAAGGAAGATGGATCTGGCCCTTGCAAATACAAAACAGATTGAGAAGCTGAGCTTTGTGGAGTGACTTAAACAGGCATTCAGCGTTGGCACCCGCTGGGAACAGTGCGGCAAAAGCAGGCGATCAGAACAGGCAGAGCCTGGAGCTTGGCTCTGCAGCAACCCTGCCTCCTCCTTCTCATCTCCTCCTCTTCCCCTCCTGCCTTCTCCGCCTCTTCCCTCCCACCCACCCTGCACCCTCACCTCAAAGTTTTGTTCTGCAAGCCCTCACTGAGCACCTACTATGTACCAGTCAGTACACGGTTCGGAGATCACGGACCAGCCCCTGGAGAGTCCACGGGGATGCAAAGACAGTGCCTGAGCAAGGGACTATGGCGCATGGTCCTGGACTGAGTGACAGAAGCTCCTGTGCTAGGACACAGGGAGATCTGGAGGAGGGATGGGGCCCAAGGAAGGACAGGGGAGGGCATCCCCACATGAAGCTGTGGTGGGAGGATATAAGGAGAGTAACGTGTGGGATTTTCCTGTTTAAAAAGACCACTCCAGTAGAGAACAGATTGATGGGAGGCAGCTCCTCTGCCTATCACCCTGCCAACTCAGGAGCAGTCGAAGGAGCAGGGGCCCCATGGGCGGCTGGGGCTGATGCAGTATGAGCTCAGGGCACAACTGGCTGGGCAGTGAGCACTATCTTTCCCCTGATGGCCCAGGGTGAGACCCTCCCTTAGGGAATGACAGGTGATTCCAGGGGCTTCTGAGCTTTGCTCATGGAGATGACCGCATGGTGGGGGGGTGGGAACAGAGGACCAAGGTGAAAAACCTCAGTGGGCTGCTGGTCAGCTGGATGACCAGACACATGGGGCTTAACCCTGGCTTCCCCCTTGTAAACTGTGAGAAGGTCATGAGACAGCAGAGCAATGCACCCAGTCCTGTGGTGGGGGCATGCAGGTGTCCCACAGACACTGACAGACGGCCACATGCTAACATCTAGTCAGCAGAAGAACAAGTCCTGTGCTGCCTGGTGACAAGAGGGAAGTACAGTGGTTCCTCTGATCTGTGGTTTCAGTTATCCATGATCAACCATGGTCTAAAAACGTTACAGGAAGCATTCCACAAAGAAACCATGGATAAGCTTTAAATTATTTGAGTTACAGTACATTGTTACAGTTGTTCTATTTTTGATTAGTTATTGGTTAATCTATGTTACTTTATAAATTAAAGCTTATGATAAGTATGTATGTATAGGAATAAACATGACATATATAGACTTTGCTACCATCTGTGGTTTCAGGGTATCTCCAAGTCCCCAAATACCCAGATGACAGGTCATGCCAGGCTCAAGGGTAGAAAAATATAAAGAAAGGCCTGGGAGGTCAAACAGCTGGCCAGCCCCTAAGGGTGCAGTGCATGAAGCAGAGGGCCTGTGGAGACTCCAGGAAGTTGGGGATGGCAAGAACATGGAACTTCTCTCAAGGCAAGCCCTAGGTTTGATTGGAGCCAGCTCAAGAGAAAAGCCGCGTGAGTTATAAACAGCAGGATCATAGAGGTGGGGCTGCTCAAGCCCTTTGGCACTCATATTTCATTGCACTCTAGCACTGTGCCCCCAGGCAAAGTGTTAGGGGTTATAGAATATTCCTTCCGGTCATAAACTCATGTATGAGTGAATACTATTCACCTCAGATAAAGAGTTTGGTGCTGAGGAAGGAAGGAAGTGAAAAGTCAGCAGGAAAAGAAATTTCATGCTTGAAGAAACTGCAGCAGAGATAAACAGGATTCTGGCCTAAAGATGGCAACAAGCACCACTTGGTTAACTCCTTTCCCTCCAGAATTCTCACTGAAAGGATCAAAGAAATATAAAAAAGGAGGTGAGGAGGGTCTTGCATCCATAGAGGAAAGCTCATGTGTTAGTCAGCTTCCTGTTGCTGTGACAAAATGCCCAAGATAATCAACTTACGAGGAGGAAAGATTTATTTTGACTCACAATTTCCTCTTTTTTTTCATTTTTATTTGTACATGTTTCAGGACATAATGTGTACTTGCCTTGTGGGGAGTTGGTACATGTACATAACACATCCTAATGCCTTTTTTTGTCCCTTCACCCTCTCCTAACTCCTCCCTCCCTCTATCTATTGATCCCCTTCCCATTTGAGAGAAATCTACCTCTCTACTTCCTGTTACCTATCTAGAGACTCTGATCTGTGATCATCTGGCCTTTTGCCTTTGAGCCTGTGATGCCACAGTACATCAAGGTGGAAGCACTTAGTGGAGGAGACCTATTTCTCTTATGGCAGCCAGGAGGGAAAGGGAGCTAAAGGAAGAGGCCAGGGTCCTAATATTCTCTTCAAGGACACACCCCCAATGATCTAACTTCCTTTCATTAGGCCCAGATGCCAACAGAGCCACAGACTGGAACCTAGCCTTTAACTCACAGGCCTCTGGAGGACCTTGGAAGTGACAGTGCCAATGGTACCCGGGGAAGTCTGGCCATCCATTTAGAGGTTGGACAGCCTGGCAGAGCCCAAAAACACAACTCTGACATCAATGACGCCTCCTGGGGGATGGCAGGGATGAGCCTCACACAGTGACTTGCTATGGATGGGCACAGGTACACCTCACAACACAGCTTTAAGCTTATAAAGCAAAGGATTAGGGCAAAAGATGGAGACTTGACAACTCCTCGGTCATCGAAGTTTTAGCACATTTTAAACGAATGAATTACATAACCAAAATTAAGGCAAGAATATTAAAGGTCTAGCTAATAAAATCTAGTGCTCGCTCTTACACTTTTGTGTTCAGCAAACAGAAAATAGTTTTCTCAACTCACAGATTATTTAGAAAAATGAGCTTATCTTAGACTCAGAAAGAAATCACAGTAGCAGTCATTATCTAAATAAAAATAGAATCTAACAAAAATGAGAGAGATAAAAAACGTTGGCTGCAGCGTTGTTCTTAATGGGAAAAGGAGATGAATATACATTTACATTAGTAGAAGAATGCTTAAATAAATTATTAAGTAAATATTTAAGTGAATAAATCCAAGCTCTGGAATCCTATGAAACTGTTAAAAAGAATCACTCTGTTCATCTACTAAGGAGTTGTAGAAAGAGAGAATGAGGTACTGGTAAAATACAATAAATTCGGGGATAATGAGTGAGACTGTTCCAACATTTAAGAAACACATGGTTACTTATGCTGAAAATGTACACAAAACCCCGAGTAAAAAATCAATAAATACACCCATCTTAGTAAAACTCCAGAATACCAAAAACAAGGAGAAAAATCTTCAAATTTTCTAGGAAGAAAAGTTAAGACACTGTAGTCTTCTGTATCCGTAGGGGATACAGTGTTTCAAGACCCTGGGGGGAAGTCAGCTGTGGTCGGATATACCTGTAATGCTAACACTCAGGAGGCTGAAGCAAAAAGATTGCTACAAGTTTTAGGCCAACCTGGGCAATACAATGATTTCAAGGCCAACCTGAGCTACATAGGAATATCCTATCTCAAAAACAACTAAAAAAGCACGATGATAGTCAATCTGATAACTGAGATGGCTACTAAGTAACTAATGGGGAAGTAGCACATATACTATGGATATGGCAGAAAAAGGGACAATTCACCTCTTGGGTAGGACAAAGCAGAACTGATAAGATTTCATCATTCAACTCAAAATGGAATGCAATTCAAAACTTTTTTATTTTGGTGCGGGAATCGAACTCACAACTTCAAATTTGCCAGGTAGGTACTGTGCCGCGGAGCTATATCCCTGACCCCATTTCAACACTTTTGAATTGCTTATTTCTGGAATTTTCTATTTAATATTTTTGAATTGTACTTGACCCTGGGTAACTAAACCACAGAAAAGGGGGAGACAACTATACCTACCAACAATTAGACTTATAGCAGATACTTTAAACGTCAAGAGATCCCCAGGAGATAACGTAATAATGAAATATTTTTAAAGTGCTATATTGGATCCTATTCAGTTATTCGAAAAATGAGGTCAAAATAGACATTCTTAGACATCCTCAACTAAGAAAGCTAACTGCCCAAATTGAAAAAATTACTACAGCATGTACTTTAGCACAAAGAGAAGTGAACCTAGGAAGAAAGAATGAGATTTTTAAAATATGTATTGACATAATTTCTTAATATAATTAACAATCATCTCTAAATATTAATACTTCTTTATATAAAAGAAGAAATTTTCAACTATAATAATAAGATGGGAGAAAATGCTTACTCAGTGGATAATTCTGGTGTGTAAAAATATTTGCTTATTTTAGAGCATGGCAGAGATAGTACCTTTAGACTTGCTAAAACATTTAGAGTTAAATATGGTATAGGTTAACTTTTTTGTGGTACTAGAGGCTGAACCCATGGCCTTTGCATATAAAAGGTAAGCACTCTACTACTGAGCTACATCTCCAGCTTTTTTGAATTTTATCTTGAGACTGAAATTGGATTGGACTGAGTTGCCTAGGCTGACCTTGAATTTACAATCCTCCTGCTCCAGCCTCCAAAGTAACTAGGATTGTAGGTGTATGTCAAGAGAGAAGAATCTGGAAAGAGTGTGATAATTAGGAACTTATAGGCCTCTACCAACAAAGTTTTAAAATATATAAAGCAAAATATGGCAATCTGAAGATAAACGGGAAAAAAACAAAGTCAGACTTGTTTTCTCTTACTATATTCTCACAATACAGACCACTTCTGTGCTATTTCTCTCCAACAGAATGCAATTTATTCTGCTGCAGTCACCAACTGGATGTCCTCTAATTGAATTCAGTTCTGACACCATCTACCTAGAGATAGCATTAAGGTTGGCTGTCCCCAAGACTACCCACTTCCACTTCAGATGACAATTGCAGGCCCTTGCTTGTCTTATCTGTGCTCCTCACCAACTAGGGTCAAGGTAACCACCACCCCTTTTTTAGGTTCAATTAACTTGCTAGAGCTGGGCACAGCCTTGAGGGAAACCATTCCATCTATTTACTGGCTTATTATAAAGGCTGTTACAAAGATATAGATGAAGGTGTGGCATGGGGGGAGGGGTGCAGAGCTTCCATGCCTTCTACAGGTGTGCCACCCCTCTGTGAATGTTTAACTGTCCTAAAGCTCTTAGAACCCAGCCCTTTTGTGTTTTTATGAAGATTGCATTGGATAGGCATGCCTGAAGGAAGCATGGACAAGAGTGTAGAAATGTGACTGGACACAAACATGTGACTTAGTGCTAACATCCTGGGTGGGAAACCCAGTGAGGCTTGTCTGCCAGAATTTTGCTTGCCTTCAGTGTAGCCTCCCACTCCAGGATATGGCGTAGGACACTTTCTGAAATAGGAGTCTTATGACCTATCAGACAAGGAAGGTGTCTTAGTTACTTTTATCATAGCTGAGACAAAAATACCCAATGCCCAAAGTTACAGAAGGAAAGGTTTATTTAGTGCACAGTTTGTAGAGGTTTCAGTCCATAATTGGCTGGTTCCAGGGCAAGGTGGCAAGGTGGCCTTGCAGAGGTGAACAGCTCATGGCAGGCAAAAGACGGCAGAATGAATTATCAACCTTAATAGTGTCTTTCCGCCTCTTTTTATACTCCACCTAGACTGCTAGTGTTAAAGTGGTGCCAAACAAATCAGTGAACTGATATAGCATCACTCATCCTTAATCCCAGTGCCCTTAATTCCAGTATTGCATCACACACTGTAGATTCAGCTACCGCCAAGAAAAACTCTGTGACTGCATAAGATTTTGGGGAGACATCTAGACCACAAGCCCTAACACTCCACCCCTGGTCCCTCAAAGACTCATGCACATCCCTTTATGCAAAAGGCATTTAGTCCATATCCAAGAGTTGCCAAACTCTTAACAGTTTCAGCATTGCTGAAAAGTCCAAATCCCAAGTCTACTCTGAGAGTTAAGGCAAACTCAGCTGTGAGCCCCTGTACAAATGAAAAGAAAACACTTCCAACATTCAATGGCACAAGATAGACATTTCCATTCCAAAAGGTACTAATAGGAATACAAAGGAATGGGACCAAAACAAGTCCAAAATTCAGTAGAGAAAACATTAAGTAATGTAGTTCCATGTGCAGTACCCAAGGCAATCTGTGGCAAGATGTGAACTCCAAAGGGACTGGGTGGCTCTGCCCCTACAGTGCCATGTCCAGCATAGCCCTAGAAAACTCCCAGGGAGAGGACTGTGAAGAAAGTAAAGCAAGAGTGAAAATGCAGAAAGCTGAGGTCAGGTGGAGCCCTCTCTCTTGGTGGAGAAAAGAACCACCCAACAACTGCAGCATATTTATTTAAACACTCAGCAGCTTGATGTCAAGTGAAATCTCTCTGCCTAAAAACTAGCTTGCCTCTCATGCCCTGTATTCTCAGGCCTGGTTCACCAGGGCTGCCTCAGTCACTTCATGCTCTCAGGTCTGAAACAGCTTGTTCACATGGCTTGTCCCAGACACTATGTGCTTTCAGGCCTGGCCTTGCTCTAGCCCCATGTGTGTGATCTATCTCTAGCTTCAGCTGCTCCTCACACTATGGCACTTCTGGTGGTTGTAGCTCCCATGGTTTCTGTCTTGGGCCCACTTTGCTCCCTCCTTGTAGTTTTTCTCAGATGATTCCTATTCCTAGGTTCTCCAAATTCTGGGGTCTCCACTGTACCTTTGGCTTCACACTCAGAGCTTCATACACTGCCTTCTCAGGGGCACACTGCTTGGCCTCCCTTTTTCTGAAATCTGGGTAGAAGCCTTCCTAACCCCACAACTCTTACATTCTGCATGCACCTAAAACCAGCACCACATGGATGATGCCAAGGTTTGCTACCAATTGGAGCAGTAACCAGGCTTCCCTCTCTCTTGCCTGTAGGGATCGAGTGCTTAGATTGCTGAGCACTCTGAATACAATTCTGAGGAACAAATTCTCTATGCTGGAACATGATGGAACATGATGCGGCCACTGCCATTCTGGAACATGGTGCTCTGGGGCTGTCTTCTCTAGGCGGTCTTTCACTTTTGCAATTTTGAGGCTGTAAAGGATGGAGTCTTGCTGTTTCTTGTGATGCCCTCAAGCCATCTTTTCTATTCTCTTGTTCCTTCTCAGCAATCAAGATCTCTTCTGCTTTATCTTTGAAATCCACAGCTTTACTGGAGCTTCCGTTCTGGGTAAACTCACAACATTTTAAGTAATCCTGCTGGGCTATTTACTCTTGATTTTCAGCATAAATCTGGCTAACATCCCCCAACAGTAGCCATGCTACTGTCTCAATATTAAATTGCCTTGAAATTTTTTCTGCCAGATTAATTAGTCTGCCTCCCTTAATCTCAGTCTCAGGAAATCTCGACATGAACAAAATGCAGACAAATCTGGACACAATGCAGACAATGCAAATACAGACAATCTGCAGTCCAACAACCAATGCAAGTCTTCCCAGCAGAAACCTCCCAAGTCTGGTCTTTATGAACAGGGTTTCTATCAGCATTATGGTCTTCTGCACGCTGACCAGAATCTCCCATACAGTACAGCCTAAGACAGTCCAGCTCTACTTTTTTAGCTGGCATCTCCAAGCCTTTCCAAACTCTTCCCACAAACCACTCCCAAAGGCAATGTTATGGTTTATGTCTGTGTGTCCCCCGAAAGCCTCATGTAGCCATGGGGCAGGCTTTTAGAGTTTGATTATTATGGGTGTGAGAGGTGCACCTGCCCTGGAGTGGACAGTTTGCATATGTAAGGGAGAGGAAAAGGGTGCTTGAGGCCATTCCTCCCCGATTCCTCGCTGGTGTGTGCTTGTTGCTTTTGCTGTGTTCTGCCACCCTGAGCTGTAGCCCTCTGCCATGTGCCACTCTGCCTTATAATCTGCCAAGTACAGACTGAAACCTCCATGAACTGTAAGCGAAATAAACCTTTCCTTCCTTCATTTTGGGCGTCAGGTATTTTGTCCCAGCAACAAGAGAAAAGTAACCAAGACAGGCAACAACCCCACTTCTAGTACCAAATTCCATCTTGATTACTTTTCTTATAGCTGAGACAAAACATCTGACACCTAATGTTAGAGAAAGAAAGGTTTATTTAGCTCATATTCTGTAGAAGTTTCAGTCCATAACTGACTGGCTCCAGGGCAGGGAGTCTTTGCAGAGGAGAATAACTCATGGCAGGCAAAAGACAGCAAAATCAACAATCAACCTTAACAGTATCTTTCTGTTCCTTTTATACTCTATCTAGGCTGCTGGGATTAAGGCAGTGCCAAGCCAATCAGTGAACCAATCTAGCATCACCAACCCTTAATCTCAGTGCCTTTAATCCCAGTATTGCAGTATGAATCAGTCACACAATCTAGACTCAGCCATCTCCAAAAAAAAGCTCTCTGGCCACATGAGGCTTTGGGAAGACATCTAGACACAGCCATAATAGTAGGTCAGAGAATTTCTTTATGGTCAGCTAAAGGCATTAGAGTATCTGACCTGCCTTGGTGTAGAGAAATTCTTTTATCTTTAGCCTGACATGAGGAGGAAATTATAAGCCATGAACTGTGGATAAAAATCAAAATATCATAATATCACAGACACAAGGAAAATTCATAAATCCACCATCAGAGTGGACCATTTTAACAGGTTTCACTCAGAAATGGAAACATGAAGAGATAAAAAATTAAGAATGATATAGAAAATTTGAAAAGCACAATTTCAACACTGATTTTATATTTGCCTGCATAAGTATATGCATTCATAATGTATAGGATGTACAGAAATATATAATCTTACAACCAGCAAATGAGAAGATACATTGTTTTCTAGCACATATAAAACATAAAAACTGACAACATACTATATGCCAGGTTATAATATATTACAAAGAATTAAGGTAAGATACATGATATTCTTTGACCACAATGCACTTAAATTGCTGGGTGTGGTGGCACACACCTGTAATCCCAGGATTTGGGAAGCTAAGGCAGTAGGATTGTCTTCAGTTTGAGGCCAGCCTGGGCTACATAAGCAAGTTCAAGGCCAGTTTGCATTGCAAAGGCCAATAAAATAGATACATCAAGTTTAATGAAAGAAAGAGAAAAACCTTACTGAGAAAGAGATATAAGCAGAGATTTTTAAAAAGTTAAAATACAAGATTGCCATACAGAATTCTAGGCTAATGAATGTTAAAATCTTGATTAAAGGTATAATAAGGAATCAAAAGTAATACAAACTGATTTAAGGAGTAGGAACACTAAATAGAAAATAAACGTGTGAAACAATCACCCCAGTCTCAAAGGTACTGTCCTCAGTTTCAAATCCTTCAAGGAACAGATACTTTCTATGCTATTTAAAATGTTCCAGAGGATGAAGAAAGGAGAAAAACTTCCTAATTAATTTTATGAATAACACATAACCCTGGTACTAAAACTTGCCAAAGATGAAAGAAAAACAAAATTATAGACTAATCTTTCTTGTCACTATAGATGCAAAAAAATCTAAAAGATCATGGCAGATAAACACAGCCCTCACCATCACCACCTCCAAATTCACAGAAATACTGGATAAAACAGAACATAAAATAATAAATGTGTAGTTGAAGGAGAAAAAAGGAAATCTTCAGGATTTCTTCATTTTGAAAGAAAGAAGAGAAGGAGGAATAAGAGGAAGAGGAGAAGAAAGACAAGCAGGAGGAGAGAGAGGAAGAAGAGGAAGAGGAGGAGGAGGAGGGAATAATGCAAGAACTAGAGCAACCAACTGTTACCTGGAGTCCCAGGAGCTGGTAATGACTGAAAGCAGAGCCCCAGAAGCCAAGCCCTGGGGCTTTGGCACCTGCAAAAGGCTGGGAGATGCAGCCCGTAAAATAAGGGACTGAAACTGAGCTCTTGCACACAGCTGAGTGAGCTCTGAAGGGGCTCCTGACTCAGTGTATTGGAAAGCTAGAAAAATCAATTCTTGTCTGAGGAAAAGTACAAAGATATCCAGGTGGGGAAGAAAGTCTCCCAGAAAGGAAGGAACCTGCACCAATCACAAGCCTGTATTGTGGCTGTGGGATTCAAGTTTGTATTACCCATGTGGTGCTGGAATCCCCACATACAGAAATAATAGGAAAAATGGGTCTCAAACTTCTGTACCCCTGTGAGCTTCCAGCAGAAACAATTTGTGAAATGCTCTGAAGCAACATTTTGACAGCCCAGGAAGCACAGGGCTACCATAAAAAAAAAAAAAATCATCAATCTTAAATTAGTTTGGATAATTTTTGCTCCCCTAGAATATTATATAGAAACAATAACTCATCCAAGGAAATGATTCATGAGGGAAAAAAATCAGCTGATAAAAAAACAGAAAGACTAAAAACTTGACATAAGGGCAAAATCTTACTTATGTTAATTTATCTATTGTTTATATTGATATTGTGTTTTAAATTATTGAGTAAAAGAAAAAAACAATAACGAAGAGAACAGGAAACCATAAAAACAAGCATATACAACTTGAAGATCTCTATGGAATTTCCAGAAATGAATAATATAGTCACTGAAGTTAAAAACACATTTCTCGGGTTTAAGAACAGATTTATTAGTATACTAGGAAATATAGGAATCCAGGATATGAATCTAGCATAATCACCTAGAATAACATATGTGGAAAACACAAGACTGATATTATAAAAGAATAGAGTCAGAAGGTCCCAAACAACGTTATTAATCATGCAGATTCTGGCAGAAATGCCTCTCCAGGGCTTGAAACAAAGTCAGATGCCTTCTAGATAACTTACAATAATGACCTTTAGGCAAACACATCAATGTCAGCAGAAGGTCTCTGGTGCATTCCTCCATACCCCAAGGCTTGCATAAAGCTGACCATGTGCCAGGAACTATTTTAAGCTCATGTACATAAACTCATTTAATTCTCACAATAACCTAAGAGCTTGATAATATGATTATCCCCAATATATGCATGAGTAAACCGAGCAGAGTTTAGTAATTTTCCATAACTATTAAGTGTTAGTAGAGAAGTGAAATCCAAGTAGCCATCTCCAGCATCCACATTCTCGGCCACTATCTTACACTTTCCTTCATACACATGGCTGCCATTTCAAAGGCTAATACTTAGAACAGAGAAAAGGAATTACTTGAAGAAATTATGACCAAACCATTTGGCAGCACTTAAGAAAGCCATTGCCCTAACACTGAATAAGTGCTTCAACTTTCAAGGAGAAATAAAATTACATACCTAGTTACATCTCAGTGTGGATGAAGAATATCAAAACAAAGAAAAAAAATTACAGGGGCTGGGGATTTAGCTCAGTGGCAAAGCACCTGCCTGGCAAGCACAAGGTCGTGAGTTCGGTTCCCGGTACCGGAGAAAAAAAAAAAAAAAAAAAAAAAAAGAAAAAAAATTACAGAAACAACCAGAGAGAAAGACATCATCCACAAAAGACTGAGGACCAGAAAAAAATGCAATAGGTCTTCAAAAGGATAAAAGAAGGTTACTATCATTCCAAAATTATATACCTAACTCAACTATTTAGGGGTAATTAATATTTTAATGAACATACATTAAGAGAGTTTACACAGGCCTTCCCAGGAAGAATTCCAAAGGGTTATGTAAGCCAATTAGAAGCACAACACAGAAAGCAAGAGTAAGATGCAATAACCAAAGTTATTGGGTAGAAATAAATTGGCAAACAATTTTAAATCAAAATGATCAACAGTGGTAAATTATTTTTAAAATTATGAAGTTTTTAACCACTGGACGCTAATATTAGACAACAAATGACACATGATGAGAGTATGATCAGAATTAAAGTGTCATAAGATTACTGTCTTGTTTGGAAGAAATGATGACATTTTTATTTAAATCATATTGTGTCAAATCAAACATGTATATGAAGATAAACATGGAAGAATAAAAAATAAAAGATACAACTTCTAATCAGTAGAATGAACAACAAAAAAAGAAAGGATAAAGTACAATCAATCCTTCAGAAAGCAAGATAGACTTTGTAAAAGTAGGAAAGGGAAGTAAAGAACATAAAACATAAAAAAGAATGAAAGATGCATCAGTAACCATAAAAAATGAAAACAGATTGAACTTGCTTTGAAAGATATTTATAGGGGCTGGGGATTTAGCTCAGCGGCACAGTGTCTGCATGGCAAGCGTGAGGTCGTGAGTTCGATTCCTAGTACCAGAAAAAAATAAAGAAAAATAAAAAAGTTTTAAAAAAAGAAAGATATTTATGAAACACAATAAGGCAGAAATGATGAAAATAAAGACAGAATAAAGAGAATACCCAATAAAAAACCAAACGTGCCATTTTTACAATACTAATATAAGGCAAAATAGAGTGTAAGTTGTAAAATATTGATGAAATTAAAAATGTTATACAAATAAAAAGGAACTAATTATGTAGGAAGATGTAATAATCTTGAACCTGTATGCACCTAATAACATTGCCTTACAAAAATATAAAGGCAAAGTTGATGAAACTATAAAGAAAAATCAACAAATTCATGACCACATTGGGAGATTTTATACATTCATTCTGATATTGATAAAAAAGCATTAGAAATATTAAAGATATAAAAGATACAAACAATATAATTAATTAAGAGATTAAGTTAAAGAATGTACACACATACAAATACACATATATTTCTGCACCTAACAATCAAAGGATAGGTATTATTTCAAATATAATGAGAAAAAATGACCTATCTTAACCAGGACACAAATCAATTCTCAAATAAAATTAAATTATCAATATCATGCAAAATATAATTTCTGACTACAGTTCAGTAAAGTTCAAAACTGATTTGTATAAAAAGAAAAAAACACCCTTGAAATGTTTGATTCTAAATAATTTGAGTCAAACAATCACAAGGAAATTATAAAACTAATGTCATTGAACCAACAGTATAATGAAGTAATTATGTACATCAACAAAATAAGATTTAATTCAGAAATATGTTACAGAATAGATCAATATTAAAATACCCATTAATATAATTTATTGCATCAATAAATCAAAAGAGAAAAAGCATGTTTATCTTCATAGACACATTGAATATATGGGGTTGTCCTTAATTATTTATAAATATTAGAAATGTACATGATACTTTTTAAGTTTTAAAAATCTCATAAACAGCATCATGATTAATAGCAAAATATTAAAGTCAAGACTAGAACATGAGAAACCCACTACTACTTAAAATCATCCTGAGATCTCTTACCATTATAATTAGAAATAAAAATTAGGTAAGAAATGTGCCTATTTCTCAGCCCACCCACACTTCACTCTTGAGTGCATCCCATATCTATCTCTAATAAATCTTTCCCATGTATTTTTTTTAAAATTAAGTCAAAAGGATAAGTAAATAAAAGCAGAAAGGAGTAAATCTTCAACACCTTGGGTTAGGCAAGGCCTCTTTAGGTACAATAGCCAAAATACAAGGAACCAAAGAAAAAAATAGATAAATTGGACTTGAACAAAATAAAAGACTTCTGTGCTAAAAGTGATACCATGCAGAAAATGGTAAGTACAGTACTTGCCTAGCATGTGCGAGCCTTGGGTTCCATCCCCAGTATCACCAAAAAAAAAAAAGAAAGAAAGAAAGAAAGAAAGAAAGAAAGAAAAAAAGAAAAAAGGAGGAAGAAAGGAGGGAGGGAATAAGACAAATCACAGAACGGTATAAAATATTTACAAATCACATATTTAATAACGAATTTGTAACCAGAATACATAAACAACTCTTACAACTAAATGATTTAAAAATTTAACTACCTGATTATAGGCAAATTCAGTAAATAGACATTCTCCAATTGTATGTCTAGATATACAAATAGCCACCATGCATGTGATAAGATGCTTAATACCATTAGTCATTAGGGAAATAAAAATCAAAACTATGATGAGATACTGTACTATGTCACACCAACTAGGACAACTACAATCAAAACAATTGCCAATAATATCATTACCAAGTATTAGCAAGAAGGTGGAGAAATTAGAACTCTCATACATTGCTGGTAGGAATGTAAAATAATGCAGCTACTTTGGAAAAGTTTGGTAATTCCTCAAAAGGTTAAGCATAGATATACCAAATAACCCAGCAATTTCCACTGCTAAGTGTATACCAAAAGAAACAAAAATGTATATTCATAAAATAGCTATAAATAAAGATAAATGCATATGGAGAAGTTTTGTTAATAATAGCCAAAAGGGGAAAACAGTCCAAATATTCACTAGCAAATGAATGGATACAGTATATCTGTGGTATATGCAGAAAACAGAATATTATTCAGTCATAATAAAGAAGAAAGTAGCAAGATGGATGAAGTTTGAAACCATTATGCTAAATGGAAAAAAAAGACCATACATTGTATGATTTAAATAATTAATTTTGTTTTTCTTTAAACAGGGTCTCACTATGGAGTTCAGGATGGCCTTAAAGTCACAGCAATCCTCCTGCGTCAGCCTCCCAAGTGCTTGGATTACAGGCATGTGCCACCCTGCCTGGCTGAATGATTTAGTTTATAGGAAATGTCCAGAAAAGGACAACTTATAGAGACAGAAAATAGGTTAGTGGTTGCTTAAGATTGAGCAGGCAGGAAAGGGGAGAGATTGTTAATACGTATAAGGTCTCTCTGAAGTGAGGAGAGTGTTCCAGGATGGACTGTGGTGAAAGCTGTACAACGCTGTGAACATACCTGAAGGTACATTTTAAATGGATGAATGGTGTGGTAGGTGTTTATATCACAACAAAGATGGTGGGGTTGGAGGAGGCAGGTTCCAATCACCACATTTGTGCCCATGATTTCTCCTTCCCACATTTATCAAAGGTTGGTTGCTCCCTCCACTTCCACCAGCTCCAATGCTCTCTAACCTTCTTAAGCACTTGGTTGAGTAATTTTCCCCCTCCTACTTCACTTTTGCACATTCAGCTAGACCACTCTCAATACACACATAGGCTATGATTTCTCCCATCTTAAACAAATTTCCAACTGCTTCGCTCAGCACTCATCACTTCATTTCTTTGCTCTCCTTTGTACACATTGAGTTACCCACATCCACCATCTCCAATTTCCTTGATTTCCTTTCATTCTCTCACAGAATACTTAAATTGGTCCTTTATTCCACCACTACACCAAACCTGCCCTTTCCTAAAGCACCCTACTGAACTCATTGGTCAATCCTTGGTCCCTGTCTTACTTGACCTGCCGCCAGCATCTGACAAAGGTGACCACGCCCTCTTCCATAATGCACTTTCTTCCCTGGCCTCCAGCATGAGATTCTGTTCTGGTTTCTTTTAACCTTACTGGGCACTTCCTGGCCCCTTTTTTGGTCCCTCCTTGCTGTTTTCTTCATGTTTGAATACTCTAGTTCTCCATCACTGGTCCACTGTTCTTCCCTATCAGCCTTCTCTCCCTGTTATGGTTTAAATATGAAATGTCTCCAAAGACTCTTGCATTGAGGGTGCTAATCCCATCAGTGGAACAGTCCACTGAAGAATTTCCCACCTAAATGGGCTATTAGGAGGTAAAGCCTGGTTGGAGGATGTGTCTCATTGGGATGTGCCTTTGAGGTGAATACTCCATCCACAACCCCCTCCCCCTTCTCCTCTTTGGTTCTCCACCTGCTCTCTGCCTCCAGCCACCATGAGGGGAGCATCTTTTCTCTGCCATAACGCTTCTGCCTTCAAACCACCTAACCATGGACTCAACCATGAAACCAGGAGCCAAAATAAATCCTTCCTCCTTTAAGGTGTGTATGTCAGATATTTTGTCCTAACAATGGAAAGCTAATGCACTTCTTTGCTGACTTCAATCGATCTCATGGCTTTAAAAGCCATCCCTGTGTTGATGACTTCCAAATTTGCACCTCTAGCTTTACCCCCTCTCCATAACCCCAAACTTACATACCCAACCAGATTCCAGCATCTGCAGATGGCTGTGTACTGGACGTCTCAGATACTGGATATCCTCAACTGAACTTCAAACTTAAGGCCCTCCAGCAGCTCTTCACCAGCTGTCCTTTGCATCTCAGGTGTGGGTAATTCCATCCTTCTAGATGCACCACAAGCTTTCTTTTCCTTATACCACATTTAATCCATCAGGAAATCTTGTTGGTTTTGCCTTCAACTAGATTTGGAGTTCAGCCTAATTCTCTCCCTCCACTGTCACCACACTGCCTCAGACTATCATCTCTCACTGTGGTAGGTGGCCAGGCCTCTTGGTCTCTGTGTTAGTCAGCTTTCTGCCACTGTAAAAAAGTCCTGAGCAAATCAACTTAAAGAAGAAGTTTGTTTTGATTCACAGTTTCACAGGTTTCAGTTCATGGTTGGCTGGCTCCATTGCTACAAGCCTGTAGCGAGACGGAATATCATGGCAAAGAGAGCACAGCAGAGGAGAGCTGCTCACCCTATGGCAACCAGGAAGCAGGCTGGGAGAGTCTACCCTGGTGGACTTCCTCCTCCTTCTTCTGCTTTGCTCAGTCTGGGCTGCAAGCCTATTGGGTAGTGCTACCCACATTCAAGGTGGGTTTCCCCACCCAATTTGCTGTCCCATATGCTAATTGTCTCTGGAAACACCCTCACAGACACACAAAGAAGTGTACTTTGCTAATTTTCTATATATTTCTAAATCCAATCATATTGACAATCAAGTTTAATCTTCTCAGCCCTTCAACATGGAAGCACAGTGGACCTCTCAAAACATAGTTTTAATCATGGCATTTCTGTTCAGAACCCTGTTGCTCTCCACCTCACTTGGAATAAAGTCAAATTCTTTATCCTGCCCCACGAGGCCAAAATCTGTCCTCTCACAACCCCCCATGACTCCACCCCCACCCCCACGATACATTGTGTCTTTTTTTTTTTTTTTTTTTGGTTTTTCTCAGGTACCGGGAATCAAACTCAGGACCTTGCGCTTGCCAGGCAGGCGCTGAGCCGCTGAGCTAAATCCCCAGCCCCGATATTGTGTCAACTTGAAGAGTCTAGAGACTTGGCTAAGTGACTCAGCAGTTCTACATCCTGGGGTGAAAAGGACATGCCCTTACCGCTCTGGGATGTTGCTCATTGTGTCAATTTGAGAAGTTTAGAATGTTAACTAAGTGACCCAGCAGGGGGCCAGGGTCCTCACTTTGTATTCACCCTGAGTCTGTGCAAGAGGAGGCATGGAGATTACATGAGTGCTACACAACCCCTGGGTGGGGGCAGCCTGCTTACAATATAAGGGAAGAAAAAAGGCTTGCTCCACCCTTTTTTTGTTCTTGCTGCTTTTGCTGTCTTGTACCACCTTGAAGTGTTGCCCCTGTACCATGCCACCCTGCCTTGGAACCAGCTGATTATAGACTGAAACCTCCACAAACTGTAAGCTAAATAAACCATTCTTCCTTAATTCTGGGCATCTGGTATTTTGTTTCAGCAATGAGAGAAAACTAACCAAGATACCCCCTGACCTCTTCTCCAGCTGCTCACACGCTCCAACTTTGCTTCTCCACCCTTCCTAATTCTGACTTACAAATCTTTCTGTTGGCGCTCCTTCTGCCCAGAGCTATCCTTACCTAGACCGGGCTTTCTCAACTCTGACATGATCAACGCTTGGGGCTGGACACTCCTTTCTTGTGCAGGCTGTTCTGACATTGCAGGATGTTTAAGAGCATCCCTGGTCTCTACCTAGGAAATGCCAAGAACACCTCCTCGTCATGACAATCAAAAAACATCTCCAGATGTTGCCAAATCCCCACTTAGGGGCACAGTCATCCCAGAGTGAGAACTATTGGCTTAGAGCATCTGTATAGCCCACGTTCTCACATCCCCCACATCTCATATCACTTTGGCTCAAGTATTACTTTCTTGGTGAGGCCCCCGTAAACACCTGCATTAATCTATTTTCTGTTGTTGTAACAAAATACCTGAGACTAGATACTTTACAAAGAAATGAGGTTTTGTTAGCTCACCATTTTGGAAGCTAAAAGTCCAAGATTGAGCATCCCTATCT
Source organism: Chinchilla lanigera (assembly GCF_000276665.1). Classification (NCBI taxonomy): domain Eukaryota; kingdom Metazoa; phylum Chordata; class Mammalia; order Rodentia; family Chinchillidae; genus Chinchilla; species Chinchilla lanigera. The sequence goes on along the minus strand of NW_004955468.1, from coordinate 3,375,564 downwards.
GTTTGGTGAGAGCTCTCCTGGTGGGTGACGTTACAGTGGGAGCATGAATGAAAAAGAGAGAGCAGTTACATGCAGAGACAAGAAGCCAGAAAGAGTCAGGGGACAGATTTGGTCCTTTTATAACAATTTGCTTTCTCAGGAACTTAACCAGGTTCTACAAAACCACATCAATATCTTCTGAGGGCAGAATCCCTAATGACCTTAAAGGTTCGACCAACTGTCACATTGCCACTTCAGGGACATAGGTTCCAAAACATGAACCCCAAGGGGCTCACACAAATAACATCCAAAACATACCACCACCCCACTTAGTGCTTTGATGTGTCCTCCCCTCCCCCCATTTCTAATTTCCACACTTACTACCATGCTCTGATGTTATATACTTAACTCACTAAATCTACATGTAGTGCTCATTACCTGCTTCCCCTGCTAGGATGTTGTCTCAGAGGCTGGGTCTCCCTCAGCTTTGTTTCTTGATGTATCCTTCAGTGCCTAGAATGGTACCTGGGGAGTGAATACGTCCTTCATAACTATCTGATCAGAAGCTCAACATAGTAACACATAACAAATAGAGCAAAGAAGCCCATTTATGTGTAAATTTATCTCAGATTCCTCTATAAATGAAGCACAATCCCAATACAAAGCTCTACTGGATATTATTTGAAACTTGGCCTCATATATCCAAAGGGCACCTAAAAGAATTAAAATGTAATATCACACAAGAATCATAACAAGAGGAGGCTTGCCCTCGAAGATATTAAAAATGTGTTCATAAGCTACAATAATTAAAATAGCAGGTTCTGGCACTAGAATAGATAGACTAGAACAGAAGAATCCAGAAGCATCCCAAGTAAATATAAGAATTAACCCAGTGATAAAGTTGGCATTTAAAAACTAGTAAGCAGAGAGTGAATGTTGAAAAAATGGTGCTAGCACGACTGTCTGGCCATTTTACACCTGCAGCCTGTGCACATTATTTAGAAATATGGAGGTCGTAATACATCCTGGGAACTAGCTGCAAGAGTCACAGGTGGCTGCCCCTGGGGAGCAGGGAGGAAGTAAACGGTGGGGAGGGATGGGGCAGGACTGCTGAGTTTGTTTTAAGCGTTTTGTTATGTATGCCCTTTTAACTACAAACAAACATTACCTTGGCAGCAAATACAAGTTATGCTTTAAAAAAGGGATAATCACACTCCTCTTTAACCTATCAAATTGACGAAGATTTTTTAAAAAGCAGAGACTCCCAGGGCTGGCGTATGTATGAGAAGAAATGGGCACGCTCACGCACCGCTGGGCCTTTCCGGAAGGTAATTTGTCTGGAAGTATTAAAAGTCTTAAAATCACGTGGACCCTTCGAGGCAAAACTTCCATTTCTAGGAATTTATCCCGCAATGACACAACGGTATACAGCAAGAATATGCACTTCAACATTCTTCAGAATTGAAAAACAAAAAAAATAAAGAAGAGAAAACCACCAAAATGTCCAACAGGGAACTGGTTATATAAATTATGATAAATTCATGTGAAGGAATGCAGTGCTGGTGTCAAAAGCAGAATAGAAATAGATCCATTACCAGGGAAAGGTGTTCATGATATATAAAGTGATTAAACAGGTTATGCGCAGTAGGCATAAAGATTATTGCATTTTTATAAAATGAATGTGACTTATGAGTTTATAAATATAAAGTGATATAAGAGACCCTCTTTTTGTAACAATTTATGAGAACACAGGATACAGAAGGATGTGCTGGATGAGGTTTTAATGCTGCTCTTTTTGCTCTTGGGAAGGCATTTCTACAGGGAATTTCTGAGACTGGCAAAGGGGGAGCCAGAATGCTGAGGGGGGACCTCAGAAGTGCAGCAGGGTCTCCAGCAGGCCCCTCTGGTACCCACTCATCCACAGAGCTCCAAGAGGAGTGGTCCAGCCAGAGCCTCACAGACTTGATATCCCAGAGGCAAGGACTTCAACACTCTTTCCAGCAAATGGGGACCTTTTAGGATAGAGGCCACAGTTGGTCAGTGCTGAGCTCAGCGGCTCTGCAGCCGTGGTCTGTGGTGTTGGTTATTATGGTCCCTTCCCAGGGCATTAGCTGGGCACTATGTACCAGGCCCTCACCTCCAGGCAGGGAATTATCTACCTTGCCAAAAGGTAAGGCTTTGGGACTCCAAATGCCTCAAATGCAAAAGCCAAATGCAATCCACAGGCATATGGTTTGGTCCGTGCAGGGCTGTGATTTTAAAATCTAGGAAATACTCTCCAAACTTTAGAGGGGATAAGAGTCACATAAAAAATCTACCTGTTCTTGAATATGTGAATACTCATGACCTCAAGCTTGCCAGGCAGGCGCTGTGCCACTGAGCCTTACCCCTGACCCTGAACTGAGTCTTAATGCCAATTCCCAAAGGGATAGGTAGCCCAAGGATCCCAGCCACCAGCATCACTTCCCCTAAAGCCTGGCCCCTGAGATAGCGGAGTTTCCACCCTGCACTGCCCAAACCCCTGTCCTGCCCTGCCCTGCCCCTTTGAGTCATGGAGGATTCCTTTGCAGAAAATCCCTGTCTCACTCCCCAAACCCTTTCTTCAGAGCCATGGGACCTGGTCCATCCCAGGCTGAGGTGACAGCTTAGGTCCAGGGAAGCCTTTTCCTCTGTTACTACTCAAACCCTGCCCAGGGGGACCTGGACTGGGGCCGAGCAATAGTCAGGACTCGGCCGGCAGACAACTGGTTTAGCAAAGGAGAAACCCCTGGGAGCCAGGAGCTTGGACTGAGTTCCCTGAAAACTTTAACGTAGAGATGGTCACCAGGGACTGGGGATATAGCTCAGCGGCATAAGCGCCTGCTTGGCAAGCGCAAGGTCACGAGTTCGACCCCCGGTACTGCAACCAAAAAAAAAAAAAAAGAGAGAGAGATGGTCACCAGTTAGAGGTGCAGAAATAAAAAGGTAGGAATGGGCAGAGTGAGAGGCTGAGCCCACTGCCTCACAGCTGGGCCCACAGAGTTCTCTGCCTGAGAGGGACCTTCAGAGCTGTCCCAAAAGGAATCAAGGAGGCTGGACCTTTGTACCCTGTCATGAGCCAGTCACTGGACTTCAAGGCTAGGCTTCTAGATATCTAGTGGTAACTAAAAGCAAGGTAAAGCTTGGTATCTCTTCACTTTGTCTCCCATAGTACCTGCTCAGCTGTGCACATGGGGGTGCTAACCACTCAGGCAGCGTCTGTGTTATAAGGTCTAGTAGCCCTAAAGTTACCTAACCTGTCTCATCCTCCTTCAAGGCTGAGGATACAAGTCAAGGGTAACGAAGGTAATTCTGCAGGGACATCTAATTGCCAGCTTTTAAAACACCCAGTTCCAGACCCTCTGGACATTCTGCAGGCCTGGACATTCTGTGTGACTATCCTAAAGCTGCAGCCACCTTGAACTCCAGGAGAAGCACAGCCTCGCAGACCTCCCCATGACGAGGTCGCTCCCTGTCTTGGTTACTTTTCTCTTGTTGCTGAGACAAAATACCTGACACCCAAAATGAAGGAAGGAAAGGTTTATTTAGCTTACAGTTTGTGGAGATTTCAGTCCATACTCAGTTGGCTCCAAGGGAGAGTGGCATATGGCATCCAGCAACTGTTCACAGCCGTGGAACAGCAAAGCAACAAGAGCAAAAGGGAGGATCGGTGGCAAGCAGCCTCTTCCTCTCCCTTACATATGCAAACTACCTGCCCCAGGGCTAGGTGTAGCTCACACCCATAATCCTAGCATTGGATTAAGGATCAATCATAAACTCTAAAAGCCCACACCCATGACTGCGTGAGACTTTGGGGGGGACGTCCAGATACAAACCATAACACTCCCCAGTTACCCCATGACAAGAACTGTGGCTGCCTCCCCAGCAGAACCTGTCATTGCATGATGGGAACCAAATTGCCCCCTCAGTGGATATTGGCTCTCAGAACACCAAAGAAATTGTCAAAAGAGTTGATCAACTATACCTTGACTTCTTCAAGATCCCCTAAGATGCCAGCTATGCAACCCCCCAACCCTTCCCTTTGTTCCCCTTTTCTATAAAACCCCAAAGTTTCTGTCAGCCCCTGGAGAAAATCTTGAACATTAAAAGTTCCTTTCCTGCCTTGCATCACTGCTCATCTATCTCCATGACTGGTGTTCTGGGATTGGTGCCCAGGCCTGGTCAGGTGGGTCTGCCAGAGCTGGGGCTTTCACCCTGAAACTCTGGTAACAACTGACTGCAGGATAGTGTGTGGCCTGAGGCAAGGAGCTTCCCGAGGCTCAGGGCAATTCTTACTGGGAGTCAGCCCTGGAGCATCTGTGACAGATATTCCCAGCAAGCTTGGCGAGCCTTGACGTGAGAGAGTCCGGGCAGAGCAGCACCATGACCATCGCCACAGGGGTCAGCAGGGAAGCACCCTGCAGTCACAGGGTTTGACAGGAGCCCAAGAGAGCCACAAGAGGGCCACCTCACTGGACCAGAAGACAGCCAGAGGTGGCTTTTTCAGCAAGGGAGGACTAGAGAGGAGCACACTGAAAATTCAGTCACATCCCCGGCACTTATTTGAAACAGAACATTAATTCTGACTGTCATTAGAGTCTATTTCAATTTTGTAATAACATAAAAAGTTAAGAGTCTAATTTATTCATACAAATCTTGTTAGCATCCAATTTCCACATAATGTAACATATTCCTTAAAAAGCTGACAAAGCAGGAGAAATTAAAAACAGTACCAAAAAAAAAAAGGCATTCAAGGGTTCTTACTACCATACAGCCAAAGGTGAGGCGGGGAGACCAGGGCAGCTCCAAAATGGGCTGGATGCTTAGCACAAGAACCAGCTGACCTGCAGAGGCGGGCTGAGCCTGATTCCCATCACGGGGCCACCAGAAGAAGCAGTGGCTCCCGTTACACAGCCCCCTCCAGCGTCCCCTCGATACTAGGGGACTTCCATACCACTTCCACCTCGCACACTGTCCCGGAGTCCTGCTCCTGCTCTTGGTTTCCCCAGACAGCACTTCCCTCGGCAAATTCCTCCTCGAGAGCCTGTAACTCCTCTTAATTACACGTCGCGGTGTTTGCATTAGATAGCTGTCACCCTGTAATTTACCCGTACATGGGTTTTAATTGTACATTAATCTTTTCTACACGCCACTCCCCTGCTAGAATCTGTAACAGCAGCAGTTTGGGCCATTTTGTTTATTCCTCAACCAAAAATAGCTGATGAATGTAACCGCACGGTGTCCCTCCTCCTTCTTTTCCAGGATTACCTGCTGTGTGCTAGGGCTGGAGAGAGGCTCCCGTCACCTGTGAGCCACCTTGAAACACAATATTTGACTGCTTCGTGGCTGACATCAATTTCAGAGGAAAGGTCAGTGGCAACAAGCTGTCTTCAGATCACCTGCCACGTGCTTTCTGGGCCCTTGTGCACATTGTTTCTCTAAGCTCCTGCCTGCGGGGCCTGGGGAGCCCTTGTTTGGGGATGGAGGGCAACGCGTGAACCTAAAAAATCCACCAGCAGGAGGAGGTTCCAAGGTCACTTGGAGAACCACGAAGGAGAACTATAAATTACAAAGCTCTGGATGGCTGCCAGGGCCCCAGGAAGCTACATTTAGCATATCATTCTCCCAGCAGCAGGATGAAGCCTTAACTCCCTTTCTGAGGAATTTGAATGGAATTTGTTACAAGAACATTGTGATTGAAATATCACCAATTGGCTTTTCATGACAACTCAGCAATAGATTGCAATTGCAATGGAGAGCCTGTGTGTGTGTGTGTGTGTGTGTGTGTGTGTGTGTGCGCGTGTGTCTAAAACGGGGTAGCTGTTGTGTTCAGCTGGCCGAGGTGGCAGTAAGGGAGCCCCATACAATATTTATGAAATCCAGATGAAGCCCTATGCTGGCAATGAGCTGATATCATAACACAGATTTCAAAAACGCCTTGACATTTGCCCAAGATCAAATTTCCCCTTGCGAAAACCCAGGAGGCTTTGTGCTGACAGCGGTCTGCACTCTCCCCCCAGCCCTCCCCTGCAACCTTCCCTCATTTAAGCCCAGTTAATTAACACCAGGGTGGGAGGTGGCCTGGGCCTGGAGTGATGGAGACAGCAGAATAACAGCCAGCACGGCTGCGTCTTCTTTGTGCAAAACATTAGCAGTGCTTTGTGAGAATGAAAGACAGGAATTTTATTTATTTATTTATTTATTTTTCCAGTACTGGGCATTAAACTCAAAGGCCTTTTCACTGAGCTATATTCTCAGGCATTTTTAATTTTTTAAATTTTGAGACAAGGTCTCCCTAAATTGCTAAGTTGCCCAGGCTGGGCTCAAACTAGCAATCCTCCTGCCTCAGCCTCCCAGAGTGCTGGGATTAAAGGCATATACCAACACAATCAACTTTAATCATTTTTATTGTTAAACACTTCCAGACCTGTGAAACAACACTCCGGTGATCTCCTTGAGCTGACAGGGCTGACTGTAGTGTATTTGGGCAAAGAGATACATAACTGTGATCCATCATAGAATAGCCGAGGAAACAAAAAGGAAAGCAAGAAATCCATGTCCCAGAGGCCAAAGATCTCTCATAGGTGCAGCCTTTGATTCCTTCTAGGACACTCTTGGAGACGGAAAACCAGCCCTCTCAGAGCAAAGGGCAGGCTGTGCGTCCTCAGCTCTTCTGTGGCCTGAGTGAGAACTCAGCAGATACAGGAGGTGAGCATTTCTAAAGTGGTCTTTTGTGACACGTTACACCGATAGGGCTCCTTCTACCTCTGACTATGGCTTTTGGAGAGAAAGACTTCCAGGACAGCTACTAGGGACTCAAAGGGATGACACATGACATACTGCAAGAGGTCCGGGGCTGACGTCCCCAGATTGTTTACGAGTCCAAGGCAAGGGCGATTTAGGTGGCTTTTGATAAACACTTCATATTCCACATCCTAAGAGAAGCAGAATACTTGTCAAGCATGCATCTTTATGAGCTGTCCGCCTATAAAACTTGCATGAAAGGTCCGTGCTTAATGTTGGTTTGGCAGTAAATTGGCGCCATGCACGGGTCGGCTGCATCAAATTAGCATCGACCCGTAAAGCGTTACTGAATGATTCCTCAAATCTGCCAAGTCTTCAAATCAATTTTGCAAAATGCGTCATGATTTTTTTTTAAACTTTGATAAACCTTTCATATTAGTTATCACAGAAGAGCATAAACCTCTCTAATCTGTCTTTCCACCAAAAAAAAAGGTGTTTTTTTTTTCCCAAACTGCTTTTAGCTCTTCCATCTTTGCACAGCCGCCCACACATCACATAAACAATGTGTGTGCCACCGATTCATTCGCTGCCCTATTTTAAAGTGACTGGTATTTGGCCCACACTGTCCATGCCCCAAGTTCCCAAAGCCTGGATGGAATTTCTACCAGTTCCAGGACACACTTCTCAATCCTGGCTTTGGAGATCTGTGGCACCAAGTTCTCCTGCTCCTGGAATCCTTTCAAGACTCTCTAATGAACCTGACCATTGCTTTATGTGTCTGTGTGTCACTTCCTGGAGGGTTCCTTCCCTGTGGACTTTGCACTGCTGACCCAGGGTCAGCACTGAGCGGCCCATGAGGAACAGTCTTCCCCGTGGCCACCTTGGAGCTCAGCCCAGACCTCGCTCCTACAGACGCTGCAGCCAGAATCCTCCTCCCTCCTTCTCCAACTTCAGAAAGCTCAGCCACCCTATCACTCACCCCGGGTTGCATGAGGGTTGTATGTGAAACTGCACCCCTCCCCTCAGATAACAGCTGACTCTCAAACCACAAACAGAACAGAACCTTCACCTGAACTTGAAGACTCTGACCCAGAACTCTTGTTTCCCGACCAGGCTGCTAGCCAACAAACTCTCTTAGACTTGAGGTGAAAGGGGACCAGCCACACCAAGGATAGGAGGCTTTCTCGTGGTTAAGTACTGATGGTGCAGCAGTGGATGAGTTCTGGGCTTCTGAAGAGGGACTCAACAACCATACACCTTGCAGGGATGAGGCCATGTAAAGGGTACTCTGCAACGGTCAGGGCCTGGAGCACTGGGGGTAGACATAGCTACTGGGGTCATGACTGCTGCTCAGTTGGCAGCTGGCTTTGGAAAGTGTGGGCATTTAGAGGAGCACAGCCTTACCACAAGGTACCCTCTGCAGATCAAAAACCTGCCTTCCAGAACCCTCCCAGAGCAGCCCAGTTCACTAACAAATTCCTGTCAAGTCAAATGGTGTGGAAGAGGCCAAGGAGGCCAATGCACAGTCCTTTACCCTACAGGCCTTCATTCAGTGGTCGTTCAGGGGCTCCACTCTGTGCCAGGACCGTTCTAGGCACCAGGGCACAGCAGTGGACACGGCCCACAGGGCAACCTCAAGGCTGACGCTGTCTGTGAAGGGAAAGAAAAGAGAAGCCCTGAGGAGACTAACGGTTCAAGGGCCATCTGGTGATGCTGGGGCTGAGACTAGGTCTAGCGTCTGCATCTTGGACTCCTGTTTCTTGTGTAATTCCAGAGAAACATCTGTCAACTCCAGTCCCTACCTTCCAACACTGCAGATTCAACTTTGTTGGGCAAAAGGAATCACATGCACATTTAAGAACTCTACAGTTTGCCAGGTGTGGTGGCACACACCTATAATCCCAGCACTCTGGGAGGCTGAGGCAGGAGGATCACAAGGTTGAGCTCAGCCTGGGCAACTCAGCGACTTAGCAAGACCCTGTCTCAAAATGTGAAAAGGACTGAGGATGTAAATCAGTAGTAGAGTGCTTGCCTTGCATGCACGAGGCCCTGCCTTCAATCTCCAGCACCACAAAAACAAACAAACAAATTAAAAAGAGTCCTCCAGTTTCTAGATGGAACTGAATTTTCAGATTTGTTGAATAATGTCTTCAGGATCAAAATATCCTTGGCAACAAATAAACGATATTAGTCATCTGAGAAATAAAATTAAAATCACAGTGTGATAGCTCTACATACTCATAGAATGACTTGAACACGAAGTCCATCAACAAAACATTTTGGAAAAAGTGTGCTGTAACTGGAATTCTCATACACAGCTGGTGAAGAGTGGGCTAAATCAGTACAACAATATTAGAAAACAATTTGACAGTTCCCAGCAGATGCACACTCAACAATATGACCCAGGAATTCTTTCCTAAATCCATACATATCAGAAATGTGTACATGTTCTCAAGAAACACCTGGGAAGATATCCATAGCAGCACTGTTCATAGTAGCCAAAAACTCTAAAACCCAAATGTCAACAGGAGAATGGGTAGATAAGTTAGGGTTATAGCTACACAATGGAATTGTACTAATCAGCTTCATGTTACTGCAATGAAATACCTGAGGCAAGTAACTTCTAAAGAAAAAAAGGTTTATTTATCTTTTTTTTTTTTTTTTTTTTCTGAGACAAGGTCTCGCTATAGACTTCAGACTGGCCTTGAGCTCACTTTGTAGCTGAGGCTGGTCTCGAACTCGCAACGATCTTCCTGCTTCCCGAGTGCTGGGATTACAGGCATGCGCCACCATGCCTGGCTCCTATTTAGATACCGTTCAGGAGGATTCCATCCAAGATTGGGTAGCCCCGTTGCTTTGGGCCTCTGGTGAGGGCACCAGGTGGCAATGGCATGGAGTGCATGTTGGAGCAAACTGCTCAAATCTTGAGCCAGGAAGCAGAGATGGGGAGAATCAGAGGAGTTCTACAATACCTTTTTGGGTGTGCCTCCAATGATCTAAGGGCCTCTCATAAGACCCCACCTCTTAAAGGTCCACAGCACCTCCCAGTGGCACCATCCTGGCAACCAAGCCTGTGATACATGGACCTTTGGAGGACACTTATCCAAATGTGTATGGGCAGAAATCCTATAGGGCAATAAGAATGATTCCTTGTTACCCCCATATGGTAACAAAGTGCATGAATCTCACAAACATAGGCTGACCCAGGCACAGAGAGCATTTGTAGCTTATGATTCCATTTCTATCAAGCTTAAAAACAAGGGAAACAAATCTATGCCAGTAGAGGTAAGGACAGCTGCGGTGGATGCAAACCAACTGGAATAGGTCACAGGAGGGACCTGGGGTGCCAGTCACATCCTCATCCTTTCTTGGGTGCTAGGAACACGGGCATGTTCAGTGTGCGGATCTTCATTGCACTGTACATTTATGATCATTTGTGATCAGTATACTTTTCTGTATTCATACTATACTTGGAGTAAAAGGGTTTAAAATGTACTGTAGTATGAGCAAGGAAAATAGCTCAGCGGTAGAACGCTTGTCTAGCAAGCGCGCGGCCCTAGGTTCGATCCTAGCATCCAAAAAAACTTTTTAAAATTACTGTGGTGAATACATCACTAGAGGGAAAAGGTATTATTGGGAAACTGCATAGAAAAAAAAAAAAAAAGAACTCGAGACGTCACTAGCTGGTGGGGGCCACAGACCCCTAAGCCTCTGTCACGTTACCAGTTTAGACAACTGACCAACACGCTTTCTGGTACCCAAGATGGAAAGAACTGAGCTCAGCTGAGAGAACAAACAGAGGCTAGTAATAATAATGATGTTAGCAGCTGCTACGTATTGCAGGCTCTCTGTTGGGTACACTAGCTCGAGCAGGTGGATTCTATTGTCATCCTCATTTTACAGATGAGGAAACTGCATCTCTAGCCCACGTGATAGCCACATGGTAAAGTGGGATTTGAATGCAGGCAGCGTGACTCTGGGTGTCAGCTTCAGTGACAACCAAAGGTGACCGCCGGGGATACGATGCGAGGTGCAGGTGGTTGCCATGGCTGTCCACTGATATTTTAATTCACGGAAGAGGGAATGGAGGAGGCTTAAATAATAGGCATAGATTGTGCTTTCACAGGGATGAATGGTCATGAAATTAAATTTGCAGATGAAGCCAAACCTCATGAGGCCCCAAATCTCAGCAAGAAACAGCACGATGGACCCAACCTGGAGAAATGCAATTTACTATGCACACCAAGGCAGTAATCCATGCTAAATGACTTTCCTGAGGAAAAGGTGCGCGAGTGGCTGCTGCGAGGGACGGCAAGGTGGTGGTGACCACCGGCAGCAGGCGGCCACCGCACTAGCAACAGGCTCAGCCCCCGACACAACGGGGAGGGGAAGTCCAGGTAGATCACAGTGCCACATTGCTTCCAGCCCCGCACCAGTCTGTGCCAAAGGGATCTGAAGACGTGGGAAGCAGAGAGAATTGTCAAGGAGAGGAAGACTCAAAACTGGACCAGATATGCACAGGGGAAGAGGTGAGGAGGGTATTCCTGGAAGAAACCATACACCAATGGGGGAAGGTGTCCAAGAGAACCCACAACTTGGCCTCAGCAAGCCAGAGGCTGGATGCATCACCCACTGTCTCAACCAGTGTAGACAGAGTGCCAACTCTAAGCACTGGCTCAAACTGTTGAAAAAGAATGGCTCCAATAACCCACTGGTTTGACCAGTGCAGGCAGACTGTGTGAGTGGAGTCCTGAGCTCAACCGATGTAAACAGCATCAGCCTGCATTACGAACTGGAGGCTCCCTCCACGTAGAAGGAGTGCCTACTTTGTTTTTTTATTTTGTTTTGTTTTGTCTTTTTGAGACAGGGTCTCACTATGCAGTTCAGACTGGCCTCCAGCTCACTTATGTAGCCCAGGCTGGCCTTAAACTCACAACGATTCTCCTGCCTCAGCCTCCCAAGTGCTGGGATTACAGGCGTGTGCCACCATGCCCGGCAGGAGTGCCTACTTTGTGCATTGGCTCAACCAATGCAGACGTACCGCATTGCATAATGGGATCAACTACCCCAAATCTGGGAGATAAAGACCAATGGGCCAAGCCAAGAACTGAAGGGAAGCTGGTGCCTGAGCAAAGCTTAGTTACAGGAAAAACATCAGTGGAGCTAAAAAGAGTTTGAGAGCTCTGAGTGCAAAGACCTTGCAGAGAGTGGGGCAAGGAAGTCTTCCCTGAGACTACAGGGGAGATTCCAGCATTCATGCCCTAGACTTGGCCAGTGTAGACAGACAGCACGTGCCCCGTACTGGCTCCACCAGTGTGAATGCACTGCCTGCTTCAGGGAGGAGACTACGTATCGAGCCAGTGCAAATACACTGTCCCTACCACACGCTGGCAGGGCCAGTGTAGACAGACAACATGCATCAGGCACTGGCCCTGCCAGTGTAGACAGACTGCACAGTTCAACTCTCCCTGCCTGCAAACAAGCCATCACTGAGAGCCTCCTCCAGGCTGACACAGCCAGACAAAGCAGCACTTGCACAAGCACCCTTGCGAGAGTATTTGCTGAGCTTCCCCAAGCCAGCGCAGGGCTCTGCACGCGGGAGGACCACAGTCAGTATTCACCGGCTGCCTTGCTGCTCCTTTCAGGCACTGCGCCCCCCTAGCAAGGAAATCGCCCCGAGCCCCAAGGCCGGAAGAGGGTCTTGATACTCACAAGGCTGGCAGATGAGTCCTACCCAGAGAGATGAGTCAGCCCCTCAGCAGAGACAGCCTTGAAAGTGAGGACAACTTATCTGTCAAACATGAGTCAACCTGTGTCCAGGCTGGGGACTGCTGGCAAAGGGGCTCCCATGTGTCATTTCCCTACTGATGATGGTCCACCGACAGCAGCAGAACAGAGAGATGGCCAAGACAGCCCAAGAAGGAAGAGTAGCCTCACCATCACCAAGTAGAGTCCAGGGGGCTGGAAGAATCAGCCCCACAGAGGCCAGGGGGCCAAAGCATAGATTGTTCCCTTGCTTCTCATCTCTCTGTTCTCCAGTTTGGCCCAGCTAGGGAGCAGCTGGCTGAGGCCCAGGCAGAGTGAGGACAAGGTGACAGTGACCTGGGCTGTTGCCTGCAGCTCGGCAGCCGCTCAGCACAGGGCCTGCAGCCAGCAGTGTGGGCACAACGGGAAGCGGGGTGACTCACAGGCCTGCTGCCCCCACCCCAGCTCTGGAAGACAAGCTGATGTCGGCAGGGAAGCTGGGGCCTGAGCAGACCTGCAGACAGCCATAGGAAACTCGCTGACATCAGAGGGAGCCGGGGAGCTCTAAGCCTCGGGCAGAGCCCCTCAAAGACAGGGTGGGAGCAGGTAGAGACGGACTCCCATAGGCAGGAAGAAAAGGAGGGAGAACTGAGAATGAGGGAAGGGAATAAGAGAGTTCTTTCTGGGGCAGGTGCCAGCCAGCTGCCAGGCTAGATCAAGTGCATGGCAAGTGAAGGACCTACTAAGGGGACGAGGAAGCTAAGTGGATGAAACACAGACTGGGGCCACTCTGGCCAGCAGGCCTGTGGGCAATCAAGTCCAGAGGAAGGTTGGCCTCAGAGCCCTGCAAGTGGCCTATATGCAGGAGAGCTGGGCCCAGGACAGGTGAGAAGCAGCACCTTGTCCTACACCCCCGGGGAAAGCCAGCCCTGAGTAAGTAGGGCCCAGCGGGGAGGTGGGAACCGGGGGAGAAAAAGAACAATAGCTCTGGCCTCTGGCCACTTGTCTTCAGCGCAGAGCCCCGGGCCCAGGCTGTCATCTACTCAGTGACACAGAAAGGCAGAGGAAGCCAAGCTTCTAGGACAGCTGGAAAGGGGTGGGCAGATGAGTGCAGAGGCAGGGCTGCACAACCAGCCATCTGACTACCCAGTGCTGGGAGGACAGAGCACACCTGGAGCGACAGGAGCTCAGCACCCCAGGGGGCCCTGCCCCAGGGAACCAACAGCTCCTACCGGTGTCCCACAAGTCATACCCCAACCACTGCACTGTCTCCCCTCCTGCACATAATCCAGCACCAATTCCTGTGGGATTCATGGGAACCCACTTCTCCTTAGGGCCATGGTCATCTTTCTTCGGGGTCACTGCAGTCCCCTCCTCACTGGTCTTCCTACTCTGGACCAGTTTGTAGAATAAAGTTTCTGATCCCAAAGTATCCAGCCTTAAAGGACCTAAGTGGCCAAGTCTTCAGCTACCTCTTTCTCCTTCATTCTACTTGCCACAGGGGCCTGCCATGGCTCTTGGACAGAGCTCCATGCTTTCTCATACATTCCCTTGGCAGGGACCTCTGTGCACGCGCTGACCTGTACCTGGAGTGTTTCCTCCCTTCCTCCATCCCTCCTACCTCATCCTGCTTAGAACCAGCTCCTCAGCTGGACAGTACCTCCTCAGATCTCAGCTGGACAGTACCTCCTCAGCCCTCCCAACCCCTCAGTCTAGGTCAGATTATTCTATCATAGGTTTGTAGCATTCCTTTTATAACTCTGTCAAGCCTAGAGTCACACATGCTTTGGTTATTGTTTTTACTAACGTCTTTGGCAGAGAATGAGTTAGTGAGTGATGAATGAATGGGGGAAATCTACCAACTACAAACCCCACAAGATCAGGCAACCACTCTTATTTGGCTCACCTCCTCCAAGGGCCTGGCACAGTAACAGACACCTAATACATGCTCAACAAACATTCATTGATAGCAGAAGAAAAGAGAGTGACAGCCAGGCTGGCCCTGGGACTACAGCATGGAGAGGTATTTGGCTCCAGGTTTCAATATGGACAATTCCAATTTGGTTAAAATAAATGCCACTTGCCAGAGCCGGCTCTGGCCATGGTTTGGCAGGAAAAGGGCATCACGCCCTCAGTCACCAGCCCCCTAAAACACTGATTCTTTAAACACATAGCCTTCCACAGGGGGAGTAGAAATGTCAGATCCAAGTGGCTGGTCTGGGAGGGCAACTGTGCCTGCTGGTCCCAGCCCCAGACCTGCATGCAGACAGACACTCTTTGATTTCCCAAGAGGTGGCCTGGGAGGTAGGATCAGGGTTGCTGCTTGGTGTCAACGCACAGCTTTCCCCAGCTTCTTGGTGGCCTAGGCTGCACTCCTGAATCTCTTAACTGCACAGGAACAAGTCCAGTAGAGGTGCCAGATCACAAATGACAGGTAGTTTGGCACAGGGTAAAAGTCACAGCTTTTTTCCATGACCAATTTGTAAATCTCATCTTCTGCCACAGTGATTTACTGACCACAGGGTCATATATCCTTCAGCTGATAAGAAATGAACGGTACCTCCTGCACCCTCTGCCACCTGAGCTAATGAAGCTGTCCCTGGGTTGTCTAAGTCCTTGGATCGTCTCTGCCTTTGGACAGCCTTTTCCCTGGAGGGAGGGGACACAGCTGCTCTGGAGTCAGATAAGTACTGACAGTGACTCCAAAGATAGCACCAAGGAGCCTACTGTCACCACAGTGTCACCAAGCAGGCTGCCTACCCACACCAAACTTCCTGAAGCCCCAGGACACCAACGTTGCACATATATCCAGACATCAACCTTAATTTTTTATTCATGGACCTATTTGTTTTATTTTGGACTCTGCAGGGCCACATTGACCTCTTCAGGTCAGGACTATATAAATCTCCTTTTATAACTCATTACCTTCTGATTAGCTGAAAGGCTGGTCCCTTGTTTCCCACCGTGTGTACCGACTCTAATTGCCACAGATGCTCATTAAAGAGCTGCTATAATCCTTTGTCCACTTTCCTGCCTGTACGTACCTCCATACCCTACATTTCTCCAATACAGATGCCACATATAGTAAATCAGGGGTGAGACTTTCCAAGCTGGAAGCAGCAGGGGAAGTTAAGACTCCAAGGGTCTCAGACTCCAGGCCAGGCAGCAGGAAGGAGCAGGGGAAGTGCGCTGGAGACCACACCTTCCCTACCTCCTCTTTCCATCCACTAGATGCATTTGCAAACAACAATAAAAGCTCCATGCGCCCACCCTTTCTTCAATCTGCAAAACCACAGACAAGCGCCTATCAAAGAGCCGTTGGCTAGAACTCAGAATGAGGAGCAGAAAAGCAGCCTGAAAGATGCGATGTTTCCAATCAGGAAAATCTGACATTGCTCCTTATAAGTGAATAGAAGGCAAATTCTGAGATTACTCTGCCAGCGGTACTTCCCTAACAAACATACGGCAAAAAAAAGTAGTTACTGAACTTTCCCAGACTTATTAGCTTACATAAACAGAGATTTGAATAAATGTTTTAAAAATGAAACCCCCTTGATACTCTGTAATCAGTAAATGTTCATTACGGAAACACAGCAAATATGCATGAAATTTCCCAAGTGATATTCCAGCTACAAGATGAAAAAGGCATCTCAAACAGCAGGCTGAGTTACAAAGCATCCTCCTCGGGTCACAGCCGGGCAGCACTTTGCCAAGCCCAGGAGGTCAGACAAGCCAGCTCTGTTCTCCCAGCAGGAGCCAAGGAAAAGCCGAAGATCTTATTTTGCCCACTCAGGCAATTTATAAATGTGCCCCTCCCCAGCTGATTGATGTTTCTCTATAAATAATTAATCCTTGACCTTGCTTTAAGAAAACCTGGACTTTTTAATTTGGGGTCTTTTTAAAAATCAATACCCGGGGAACGTAATTCACTCTTGCAGAGTTTGACTCCTAGTAAGTAAATAAGTAAATAAATAAATAAATAACTTGTGTCCTTTGTGCATCCCAGGGTAACCAGGCCAGGCAGTGGGATGGGATCAGACCGACCTTTTCTGTGTTCAAATGCTACTGAATTACTGATCATCCCCATGTGGCTCAAAGGCTCCGGGATCTGAATGTTATCCCTCCTGTGGGTCACTTCACAGAGGCAAATCTGCAGAAGGTTCCTGAACACGGTCCCTGAGGGTGCCCCAGACCCTGTTGCACATGGATGGTGGGATGTCTTGATTAAGAAGACCTCCTACTGGGTCCCGTGTCACTCCTTTCTGTGGCCTGTCTTTCTAGCCTCTGGGACAGAACAGTCAGGAGAGGCCATAATAACCGGAAGAATTGAACGCAGGCATTGTCCCTCCTGCTCCAGGCTCTCCAGTATGGGCCCGCTCGAGGTGAAAGCAGTGGTGAGCCCAGGAAAGTGTGGCATGTGAACACTCCCGGAAAGGGTTAACCCGCCCCTCACCTCTCTGACCTCTTCCCCCACTACCCTCCCCAAAGTCCTCTGTGCAGCACTCAACAGCCTCCCCCACGAGCTCTGCAGCCTGAATACATTTACGCCAAGCGATACAGAGAACCCATCCCGGGAAGCCTGTTCTCCTTAGTAGAGACGATGCAGGCTGAGGGTCTAGCTGGGGGGCAGCTCAGAGTGGTGGAGTTCCCTTTGATTCCGGAGTCCGCTGTGGAACAGCTTCAGGATCAGCCCCTATTCCTCTACTGGAACAGTGAGGCCGGGGCTGGGGTCGCGGGGCCTGGAGAGAAGATGTACTAGGAAAGTTAGGGCAGCGCGAGTCGCGCGCCAGAGAAGGGAGAGGGATCCAAGAGCCACCACCGACGCAGCCAAAAACTGCAAACGCACCTTCCAGCCGGCTTCCAGCGAGGCCAGAGCCGCTGTGCTGAGGAGCAGCCTGCTTCTCCGCTGGAGTTGCAGCCGTCGCCAGAGCTCGGCTCCGTCCCGCCGCAAAGCCGATTCTCTCATCACCCACCCAAGCCGCCCGAGCCGAGGCTCCGACTCCCGCACTCCGGAACACACGCACGCACACACCTTCGCACCATCACTGACGCACACGCTCGCCGGGCCCACAGGCCGGTGCCCTGGAGAGTCCCGGGGTGGGGATGCGCGCGACGGAGCGCGGGTACCTTTTGCCGCCCGGTAGAAAGCCAAGGCCGCCTCTAACTTCCCCTGTGCCCCCTGCCCACCACAGCCCCGGGAGTCCCAGCTCCGTCTCCCTAGGAAAGCCCGCGCTCCAGCGCAGCCCTAAGGGCGCTCGCGGCTCGGCGCCCGACCTGCCTCCGCGCGCCCCGCACACAGGGCTGGGAGGAGGACCAGCGGTCCGCAGGGACGAGCGAGCCCGAGGGGAGGCAGTTCACAGACGCGCGGCGACGAGTGAAATCCAAGGACCAAAAGTCTAATTAAAGTTCCCGCTACTGGGGCCGGTCCCCAAAGTGCCGCCAGGCGGAAGCCACGCACGCCCCACCAGGGTCCGCGGCTTCAGACTCCAACCCACTTCGGGTCGCGGGTTTGGCGCGCGGTGCGGTTCTGTCCGCCCACCCCAAGGTCCCCTCACGGAGTTCCCCTGGGGCCAGCAGCCTGCGCAGAGCAGAAACAGGGGTGGGGCAGGGGCGCAGCCACTTACCTGGCGCAGGCGGCGCTCGGGAAGCCACGGGATCTTCCCGTCCGGACGCGGTCCTCCGGGGCGGGCGAATCCTGCGCTCGGGGCTCCCAGGCGGCAGGGAGGACCTCCGCCCCGGCTCCTGCCCGGTGCCTTCGCTCGCTCTGTGCGGAACCCGGTGCGGTCGAGCGGCGTGGGGCCGGCGTCCCGAGCGCACTGGACAGGGAGAGGGCACGGCGCCACGTCCCTCCTCGCCCTCGGCCCGGGCCCGTCCCCCGCCTCCGCCGCCTCGTCCTCTCTCCTGCCCGCAGCGCTGGCGGATGCGCCTCACGCGCCGGGAAGGCTCCCAGCGAAGTGCGAGCGAAGCCTCCGGCTGGGCTGGAAATAGCGCCGCGCCCGCCCGGCGCCCCGCCCCCGGCCCCGGCCCCGCCCCGCGGTGGTGCGGTGACGGTGGTGGCCAGGAGGGGATCTCCGGTGATCGTTCGACCCTCCCAGGAGCTCACGGGCGCCGCGCCCACGCGCACTCTGCGGCTCCAGCGGTCCGGCTGGTCAGGCGCTGCGCTGGAGCCACCGCTGGGTGCGGTCCGTCGGCCGCGGGGGTGGGGCGGTCGGGCTGGGGCTGCGCCGATCTCCAAGATCCCTGAACGCTGGACTCTGTTCTGGAGCTTGGCAACACTGAGCAGCCAGAGTACAGCCACTGCCCAAGAGCCGTGTGGAAGAAGGATGAAGCGCCGCGGGCAGGCTTGGGCCATAGCCGGCCAGGGTCGGGTGCTCAGGACAGGACGCTGCGAGGGCGCAGGGTCTGTGGGAGGCAGAGGATTGATACTGAGAAAGGTTTGGGAAGGTCTTCGGGCTATAGTCAGGCTTGAAATTCAGCCCAGGTCTTACCACTTATCTGCACAGATCCTCACATTCCTGGGGCTTCAGGATTCTGCTCAAAGTACCCAGTGACCCGCCTTCTCCCTTGAGGGCTTCCTCCGTGAAGACCCTGTCAGGTCTGTCACCAGCCTGAGAGCCGAGCCAACCGGCTGTTCCCCTACAGTATGGGGCCTACCCTCAAGGAGTGGGGATGTGATCGGTCCCTAGCACACAGCACCAAGGAGAGCAAGGACATGGACAGGGCTGTGGATTCCCGCTTAGTTCTTCCTGGGGAAAGGCAGCCCCAACCTGCAGGAGGCAAGCAGGGGCTGAGCAGGCTCTTTTCTCCCAGGAACTGTATGAAACTGTGTAAATCAGTCACCTCTTGGGCTTGAAGGAACAAGCAGTATTTTCAGAAGCTTGCAGAGCTTTTAGTAAGGCAGAGTCAAGGTTGCTGTTCCTCCTCTCTGATTGTATCTGCTGGTTGCTTGGCCTGACTCCAGCGGGCTGACCCAGATGAGAGATGGAGTTGGGGAATGGGGCGGACCTTTGGCCCTTGAGTGATCAGAGAGGGGTGAGGCAAATGATCAGGGAGCAAAACCACTCCCGAGGACAGCCAGGGAGCTCCTAGCACTGTGTCTGGAGTGACTGGGCCAGGTGGCCTCCTCCA
This sequence comes from Chinchilla lanigera, assembly GCF_000276665.1. Taxonomy (NCBI): domain Eukaryota; kingdom Metazoa; phylum Chordata; class Mammalia; order Rodentia; family Chinchillidae; genus Chinchilla; species Chinchilla lanigera. Next base: position 3,355,950 of record NW_004955468.1, on the reverse strand, counting down.
TGCCCCAGATAAGCTCAGAGAATCCAAAGATAGAGCAAGATAGGTGAGAAGAGAGACTGAAGCATGTTGATAATCTTATGATCCTCCTTTCTTTCGTTCAACAACATAAGCGCTACCATCCCCATTTTACAGATGAGGAAACTGAGGGTGCAAGAATGCCACCAAGTTATTGGAATCCACACTTCTAGAAGATAGCAGAGGCAAGGTCAGGCCCAGTGCTGGTTCTAAAGTGGGTTAGGTTGAGCTGGGGTTCCCTCTTCAGGACTGAGCTCAGACTGTCCCAGGGCTGTACTGTGGCCTAGCCTTGCTCTACTGACTGCACCAGGTAGTTGGGTGGTGGGGTAAGTATGTAGCTAAAATCACCCTATTCCACCTGTCAGGTGTAGATTGAATAAATCGAGCGCAAGAGACAAGGATTCAAGTGTTAGGGAGAATAGGCCAGTAGAATCCTTAGCCATCCCAAGTCCCAGAGCTGTCCAGAGCAGAGCAGGAAAGGGAGGGTGGAGTGAACAGAAGGCTACTTGCCTCCTACACACCCCAGAACACACTGATACTGTCCCTGTCCCTGTGATCCCTTGTCCCCTCCATGGAGCCCCTCTTGGAGCCCCTCCAGTTGGCCACAGCTTGGCTGGATAGCTGCCGAGGAGCTCCCAGTCCGCACTGAGTGTGGGCAGATCACAGGACTTTGGCCACAAAGATGTGGTGGTCAGGAGAAAATCTTCAGTGTCACACACCTGCCAAGGGGCAAATGTGCTCATACACACACACACACACACACACACACACAGTGGAGAGAATGGGAGTTTCAATTCCCCAAACCCAGCCTCAAAACTGGGAGGAGGCTCTGCACACTGAGTACCTCTATGCAACGAATTTACATAGGCTTTATTTCCACAGGACGCGTCTACACAGGCTGCACGGTGACCAGTGAATGGGGCCAGTCAGCCCATCTTAGCTGCCCTGCACATCTGTGTGCAGCAATCCTCCTGGGAAGGGTGGTTTCCCCATTAGCTTTTCCAACTGTACTTATTAACCCTTATTTGCATCTAATATTCAGGCAGACACAACTAGGAATCAACAATGGTGCCTTTCTTTGATAGTCTCAACATTTTCAGCTTTTCACTCAGACTTCCTTCTTGTTTGGAGCAGCCTCAGGGGAAAATCCCTAAAGGGGCCCGAAGCCCCTGGCGCTAACACACAGGGAGTTTTCCTCCGAGATTCGCCAAGGGCTTCATGCCCTTTTTTGAAAGTCAGGCTCAGCCTCTGCAGTGAGGGAGGCGGAGGAATGCTGCAAATCCCCGACATGAAGCCCTGTGTGCTCGCTTGCAGGTTTTTGATATGTGTGTCTCCACCAAAAGATTAGTGGCAAACTTGTCTCTTTGCATCCCAACTAAGGTAAAAAGACACTTCCACTGCAGGGCACTGGGGGTGCACAGCCTAAGCGCCAGAAGACCTTGTGAGGAGGGTTCAGGAGCCACTCTGTCTTTGCAATAAGGGTGCAAGAGCAGGGAGGAGCTTCGCTCTGGGCCATAGGCAAACCCCTTTCTCCAGTGTTTCCGGGCCTCTGACTCCTCTCCCACCCGACTCCTTCTGCCAGTGAAGAGTCCTGCACACCTTTGGGCTGGGGACTGAAGATAGCTCAAATAAGAAGCTAAGACCGCCTCTTACTGTGTTTGGAAAAGGCAGAAACCCATTGGCAAGACTGAGCCTTGAGTCCTAAATTCTGCTTCCCCGAGAAGAAGCAGAGCATTCGTGTCCGTGGGGAAGTAGAGGGCTGTGTAACAGCAGGCTCGGAACACCTTTGAAGTCTCCCTGGGTCCTGGAGGAGAAAGAGGAGAACAGTGAGGTGGGCAGGGACGGAGCTCTCTCAGAGCCAGCCAGTGGTTTTGAATGTATCTTCTAGCCCCTCTGATCCCATTTCCTGTTTCTGAAAGAGGATAGTAGATTCTGCCTTGCAGACTGAGAAGTAACAAAGGTGAAAGCATTTTGGACAGTGGGGTACTGTGGCCATCCTGGCCAAGGCCACCCCCAGACCAGGCACTTTCAGGATAAGCCCATAATGGCCTTGGAAATACAGTGACCCCAAGATCTCCTAAAGTGAATTCACCAGGCAGACATCATATCTGTGACATGCTGATCAGGTCATATTCAGGTGGGAGACTCTTCCCAGGAAACACGGCTGCCTTTTCCAGCTGCCTCTCTTGGGATCCTAGTACGGGCTCTTGGCCACAGGCTTCATCTTCACCACTTAAACAGTGAGAGGACTGCAGCCCCCTTTCAGGCCTGACTTGTGATTTCATGATTCCTAACAATTTCTCAGCTGGAAAAAGGCCCAGAACCACTTCCAGGCAAGACATCCCTTAGTCATCTTATTGGATGAATGTTCCTTCTCGGTCCTTTTTCTCCATTCTCCATGATCTTTCCCCTTTCCTGTCATCCCTTGGGTTTCCAAGTGGTTTGAAATCACTTTGTCAAACTGCCTTGAAATGTGTTGATTTCAGCGTGTCCGTGTGACTCTCCAGTACTGGCAAAGATGTCACAGGGTTCTAGGCATTCCAAAATTTCACCATCATTCCTCGGACGGTAAGATGACCTCATTCTGCTTTTTAGAGAACGTTTCTGGGCAGACTAAGGTGATGCCACTGTCAATCCTTAACAAGAACCAGAGTTGGGCTTTCTGGGTAGTATGCAAGAGGAACAGATGGAATAACTTGGATAGAAAGAAGGGGTTACTAGAATTTTAGGGTAAAAGCTCTGGTTGTGGGGGTTCTCAACAGACCAGCTCTGTCACTCATCCCAAAAATGCCAATCAAGGACAGCAACATTGGTAAAGGGGGAGGGGCTTTAGTCAGCATGGCCATGCCGGGAAGCAGTCACTGAGGGGCTGACAGAAACTGTGGTTTTATAGGAAAAGGGAACAAAGGCAAGTGTCTGGGGTTCCAGAGCTGATAGTTTAGATGATCTTTGTCAAGTCGCAGTTGAGTTGATGGCACCTCAGGATGGTTTCTAGAAGGTCTGGGAGCCGGTATCGCTTGAGGCGGCAGTTCAGTTCCCACCGTGAGATGACAGGCTGTGTGGAGAGGCAGCCGCAGGTCCTGTCATGGGGGAACTGCTCCTACTTGGGGAGCGACCTCATCGTGGGGTGGTCTGCGAGGCTGTGCTTCTCCTGGAGTCCAAGGCGGCTGCAGCTTTAGGACAATGACTTAGAACTTCTAGGCATTGGTCCAGAGGGTCTGGAACTGGACATTTTAAAAGCTGGCAATGAGATGTCCCTGCAAAATTCCTTTAGTTACTCTGGACTTGGTGTCCTCAGCCTTGAAGGAGGATGAGACAGGTTAGGTACCTTTAGGGCTGCTAGACCTTGTGACACAGACACCACCTGCGTGGTTAGCACCCCCGTGTGTAGAGCTAAGCCAGGACCTGACCCAAAGTTGGAAGGTAATTAGGGAGATAAAATTAAGGCAGAGATGTCAAGCTTCATCCTGCTTTTAGTTACCCATTTGGTCATCTAGAGGCGTAGCCCCTGGGTCCCTATTACAGGAGGACTTTCTTGAGACAACACTGGGGAATCTGACAGAGCAGAGGGAGAACTGAGCAAACAGGGGACAAATAGGAATCAGGGCAGTTGGCTTGAGTAACCTGGGGGGCAGCCCGCTGTGTCTATAGGAGGAAATACCTCTCTAGACCTGGCAGACCACTGCTCTGATTGCCTTAATGTATTCTCCCGCAATTTAATATGAACAGGCCTGCAGGGGAGCCTTGTTGATCCCAGAGACCAAGAAAGAACCGCATCCAGCCACGTCCAGCCCATCCATGCAAACTGGTCTCAGGGCCAGTCTGGCTTCTTTGTTAAGGTCTTGTCAAGCTCAGATTCTTCTTTGTTTTAAGACAAGATCTCACTGAGTTGCCCACGCTGTCCTTGAACTCTTGATCCTCCTGCCTCAGTCTCCCAAGTAGCTGGGATTACAGGTGTGTACAACCACACCTAGCTTTGAGTTCATTTTAGTGCATCTTTTTTTTTAAAAAAAAAGAAAAGTCACCGCTGAACTGTCTGCTGCTGATCACTCTTTCAGTTCCCACAAATAGTCAAGACTGTTTGTTTTCCAGTAGCTTGGTAGGGATTTCTTCCTCAGGCTGCCCATGGTAGGGAGAGGGAACAGTTAATCACCTTCAGGGATGGAGATTCACTATACCCTGAATCTAAATGATAGATAGTTTTCTTTTTACTTTGGGGTGAAGAGTTTAAGATTCTAGAATATTTATAGGTCACAATTCAGTAGCTGCTATTTAATTTGCACCAAACTAATTCAGCATGCATGCCATGCCGGACTGGGCTGAAGTTTACTTTTTCACTGTCAGTCAAAGATAGTGGGAATAGACCTGCAGAAGGAGGTTGCTCCTACTTGTATAGCGAATGGGGCTTGACATTTTTTAACACTGTAGTGTGATTTCCATGCCTTTATCTGCATCCAGACATGAATGCACTCACTATAAATAGTCCTCTCTGTTCAATATTGTTGGGTTGGCTTTCTCTCTTTTTTGGCTTTATGTTGCTAGTCATTAACGGGGTGACTGTTACTATGAGGACATGACTGTATAACATAAATAAGTGGCACTTCTTTGTAAATGCTCCGTCATTTAGAGAACTCATTAATTCGTCAGGACTCCTTCTGACAGGACTCTTAGTCCAGAGTGGCTGAGCGCAGCCCCCTTTAAGGCACCTGCTGGTGGCACCCTATAGCAGAGCAGCTGTAGGTTACTCTGCCTCATCCCATGTTCTGGGGGATCTGAAAGGGGCAGTGGGGTTTCTTTGTTTTTGTGTTTTTTTTTTTTTTTCCTCCGGTACCGGGAACCTAACTCACGACCTTGCGCTTGCCAGGCAGGCGCTTTGCCGCTGAGCTAAATCCCCAGCCCGGCAGTGGGGTTTCTGAGAGTCAGATCCCTTCCCCAACATCATCAGCCCAGAAAGCATTTTCACAACTCCTCTACCCAAACCAAGGGCTTTCTACAGTGTGGTAGGAAGGAGGTGGGGGTTAAGCACTTTCTGTTAAGCATCTTCTGAGTTCCAGAGATAGCTGAAAGCACTTTTTTTTAAATGCAAACTTGAATGCTGTTCTAAATTTAAAGCTTAGTATTAAGAATCAGGTTTGGAGATTTTGAGAAGAAAGGGTTGCTTTGAACTGAACAAAAATATTTCCACTGGAACACTCTGGAAACATTTATCAGAAGCCAGCGGGGACATGCTGCTAGGTAAGGATGTACACACTGAGACTTCCCTGCCTGGAGATGTTTATGATCCAATGCCCTTAGAATTGTGTCAAAAAGATAGAGGACACAGATATGGCAGTGTCACTCCCACACTGGAAGGACCTTGTGTTGGAGGAACTGTAGGTCTGTGCCCTCAGAGCTGGAAAACAAAGGTGTGCCCAAGCTCAGCAGTGATTACTGCCTGCCAGAGCAAAGACTTTCTAACATTCTGCCAAATTCACTCAGGGGTCTCTGGGTTTTCCTAGTCCCTTCTGGCATAGGCAAGTTGTGCCATAAATTGTGTGGGTGGCCGCTGTGAAGACAGAACACAATGGCAGGTACTGCCCTTCTCCAGGCGGTCCTAGCAATGGTATTTCACACTGCACTGGGAGCCCACACAACACCTGGCGCTGTGAATCTCTCCACCAAGACTGAAAACAAAAGCCTGCATCCAGGGAGACAGGACCAGGAAGAACCCATCCACCAGGAAGGGTGCCTTCGAAGGACATCCAAACACATATCAGAAACCTCTGATCCACGTTTGCTACACAAGCTGGATCCCTGACCTACAGCCTCTGCTGCCCTCTCTTCTTGCCTTCTGTTCTGTTAGCCCTGGAGACAGACACCCAAACCCTTGCTCTGCAGGTTCTCTGCAGTGAAGAACCCGGAAAAAGTTTAAGTGGGTTTGCTTCTTCACATACTCCAGAGTTTTCCACACTGGAAACAGGTGATGCAAAAACAGTGTCAGCCCCTCTGTCCCATGCCCAACAAGTGGCTGAGAGCCAGCCAGCCTCACAGGTACTCTCCTCTCAGCTTTACCCTCCCCTCAGTGTAGAGAAGGTATCAAGGTCAGCAGGTTTTGGAAGCAGATGATACCACCTGCAAGTTTATGAGGAAGGGATACGTCTCCAGCTGCCCTAGCTCCCTGGGTGCAGAAGTGTCCTAAAGGAACCCTCTTGGACACCTGGAAAAATGAAACTCTGTCCCTGAAACAGAAGGCAATTGGGGCAGAAGCTGAGACAAGCAATTGCTACTTTATTGCTGACTTGTCCCAGAGCTCAGGAAACTTCATCCTGCAGGCAGAGCCCAGGATGCCCTGGAGTTCAGAGCATTGCCCAGTGGCGTCCTGTCTGTAGCCATGGAAACAGAGAGACAGTCTCCTTCCTGTTGGCTTTCATACAGGAGACATCTTGCTGTCAGTAGTGTTTAAAGTTAGCTTAAAAAAAAAAAAAAAAAAAGAAGACAACCCATCTCCCTTCTTTTGACATCATGCAAAGAGCCCTGTGGTGTGAAGGCAGCCATAAAGTTCCCGGCATGGAGCCTGTCACACTCTGCCCCTCATGCCTGTCCTCAGACATAGCTTCCTGTCTGTGTGAGCTTAGCAGTGATGTCTTGGGCTCAAATGAGCTCCACCTTGTGCAATGGTATCTTATCCCAAGATTCAGGGAATGGGATCTTGTGGGAGGAGCAGGGCATGGGCTCTGCTCAGCCCTGGTTACAGGAGTGCTAACGTCCCAACCCAAACACCAGCTGAAGGCAGCCTTGAGGGTGCAGCTGAGCACCCTTCACAGGGTCCCTGAGCCATCTGCCCTCAGGCACAGGCTGCCTAGCCAAGCATTTGCTGAGAAACTTCCAGAGAAAAGATGGGAGGGGTACCAAGGGAGGAGCAGCTCACTATCAAGGAGGAAAACAGACAGACAGACTTCCAACTAGAGGTCAAGGCAGACTGCAATCAAGACATGAGAAAGGTAGTTAAGTTGTGTGCCCCATCAAATCCCAAGGATCAGAAATCCGTGGTGACATTTGGCCTGAGCTGTCCTTACTCATAACAAGACACATAGTTACAAAGAACCAGGGAGATAATAAATCAATATGTATTTTGTAAGACACAAAGGGTACTCCGGCTTCCATGATAAGAGATAATGGACTCTCACTTCCCTGATTAGGAAAGGAACAGAATCTACATTTAGAAGGTAGGATTTCTGAACTCTGGAGGAAAAGAAGCCTAGCTTTGTTAGGAAAGACAATATCTGAGGGAAACAGCTCATCAACTAGGTCCTTTTGAGGACATAAAGAAGATGTAGACAAAGAAAGATGAGTATTTCATTTGTTTTTGTTTTTGTTTTTTGTCTTTTTGAGACAGGGTCTCGATATGCAGTCCATGCTGGTCTTGAGCTCACTTTGTAGCCTAGGCCAGTCTCGAACTCACAATGATCCTCCTGCCTCAGCCTCCCGAGTTCTGGGATTATAGGTGTGCGCCACCATGCCTGCTGAGTATTTCATTTGTATAGACTAAACAGACTTCTGACCAAAGACCATTAATATATTAACCTAATATGACTCCATTTTTAAAAAATCATAAGCAGATAAAACTATATGAGAGATATTTGAAACAGGTAAGGCTACCGGAAGCCAGCATGGTATCTGTGTTGGGGGATGTGCCCCCCGAAAGTAGACCAGCCACAAGAACTTGGGTACAGGTAACTCATTTGAGAAGTGAGAAACCTGGCCAGCAAGCTTTGGTGCAGACAGGGAACGCCCTCAGGAGAGAAGAAAAGCACGGGGACTTGAGGTCAGAACTGTCTCCTACACTTGGGTGGGCTGAAGGGCCATAGTATCATCAGGGTCTGCTGACTTACCAGCACAAGACATGCCACACAGACTACGTATTTTTCCACTCTAGTTTGATTTTGATAAAGCATCCTTTTGTCATGTTAAGGTGTCAATATTAAAAGTTCTCGTGGCGTAGTTTTGAGAAGAAGGCAGCAATCCTAGTGGCATAATTTTGAACATACTATTAATAAAAGCAGACAGAACAAATGGATAGAAAAACCAAAAACCTTGGAGAAACACTCTGTGAGGGCTTTGATGTAAAATGTCCCCCCAAATTCTCATGTGTTCAGAGCTAGGGCCTTTGGAAGAGGATTAGATCTTGGGGCACTGAACTCATCCGTGGGTTAATCTATTGATGGGTTTGTAATGTGCCATGAGGAGATGGGGCCTGGTCAGAAGAGGTGGGTCACAGGGAGTGGGAGGCCTGGCTTGGAAGGGTGTGCTCTTGTCCCTGGCTCCTCCCTTTCTTCTCTGTCCATTGGCTGCCCTGGTTGAGCCGAGATCTGATTGGACAATAGTAGCTGGAACAGGGAGAAAGTGTGGCTAACTTCAGTATTGTGTAAGTGCAAAGGGCCTCAATGACAATATCTAAAGTGAGTGAAACATTGTAGACCCTACAGATTCTTTTTTTAAAAAAGATTAATAATAATAATAATAATAATAATAATAATAATAATGGAATTTAACTTCAGTATTGTGTAAGTGCAAAGGGCCTCAATGACAATATCTAAAGTGAGTGAAACATTGTAGACCCTACAGATTCTTTTTTTAAAAAAGATTAATAATAATAATAATAATAATAATAATAATAATGGAAACATTAGAAGCGATACAGAAACTGACCAACCAAGTCTTCCTTCCAGGTCAGGAGCACATACTCAGGAGAAACTGCTGAAAAGAAATCAAAATTGAATAAAGCAGAAACAACAGAGTGAAACAGGGGGTACAGAAACCAGCAAAGACATTTTTATAAGAGCTGGCAATTTTGAAAGACAAACTGACATATTTTTTAAGCTCTGTAGGTAAATAACCCTAGAGGGAATTTTGTTAAATTAGAAAGGCTATCTTGAATTCAACTTCCTGAAAGTCCATAAAAATTAATCTGACCTTTACAAAAATGAGCAACAGGAAAAAAAAAATTAAGATCATATCCTACTCAAAGTGATTTTAAACAAAAGGAAAGAATCAAGGGGCAAACAAGATCTCTGTGGACAATGAAAAGCACAGGAGAAAGACTTACTTATGAAACAAGTTATAACCCACTGGCTACAAAGAAATTAAGAAAATGATCTGGAGTATGAACAAGCAACATAAATCAGAAAAAAAATGAAATGACAGGTTCAGGGAGGAATAAGTTTAAAAGAAAACATCATTCCAGGAATTAAAGTGGAAAGAATATAAGAATGAATAAACACAACAAATAATACCTTGGAAGAACTGGAAGGTGGAAAAAATGGAAATATTTTAAAAATCAAATAAATAAACACGACTCAAAAGATTAAACAGAAAGTGACAAATCTTAAAGATAAGTAAAATGAATTCAACATTCAGAGGTTAGAATTCCCTGAAGAAAAAAAACAAAGCAGAGAACAAAATATAAAAAACTATAGAGCTCATGAAAATTTTTTAGAAATAAAATACTTTTGAAACTATACATTGAAAGGTCACCCCATAGTCCTGAAAATATTGATCAAGGATGACCAATTCCAAGCATAATTTTAGCAAAATGATGGAACTTTAAAGAAAAATCTTTTGAGTAAAGCAAAAATAGCACAGGATCTGTGATGGATTGAAAAATTGAATTAGCATCAATTTTTTTACTATAACACATGCCAGAAAAAAATTGAGTAACATACTTAAGATAGTCAAGAAAATAAAAAATATGCAAGAATCTTAAATTCAGGAAAACTGATTTTCAAGTCCATATAAGGGTACTGACAGACTCACCAATATGCAAGAGTTTTGGAAATACTGTTTTCACAAGTCCTTCTTAAAGTCCTTCTTCTTGAAAAATTGGTGGGAGAGTGGACTTCACAGAATCAGTGACTAGAGAAACATTAGCATAATGTGGTGAACGTTAAACATACAGCTATAAGCCAGGTGTGGTGGTGCACACCTGTAATCCCAGCACTTCAGGAAGCTGAAGCAGGAAGGTCATAAGTTTAAGACCACCCTGAGCAACTTTGTAAATTAGTGAGACCCTGTCTCAAGATAAAATTTTTTAAAAGGCTGGGGATATAGCTCAGTGTGAAGGCTCTAGTATCAGTAGCCAATCTCTATCTCGCTATTCTGACTCTGTCGTGTGTGTGTGTGTGTGTGTGTGTGTGTGTGTGAGAGAGAGAGAGAGAGAGAGAGAGAGAGAGAGAGAGAGAGAGAGAGAGAGAGTAAATGAGGCCTGAAAAGAGCGTAGTATATAATAGCCATATGCTCTGACAATATATATTATAGTTATTTATAAGTTGAAGGATAAGAGAACGAGGGAAATATTCCACAATGATACTGATTGAGGTAGTATGCTGAGACTATTTTGTGTGTAATATGGGGAAAAGGAAATGAGTAATTGTTGGATATTCTAATTCTGTCATCTCCTATGTCATTATGAACCAGCCTCTTAAGTGAGAAAAAGGAACTCAGATATAAGGCAGAATTTAAGTAAGCACCCAATAATTTTAAATTTGACTTGGAAGAATCTGTATAAATTCATGAGGCATTGAATCTTTCCAAAAAAATTAATTGAACTTAGTTTTTACAGCAGTTTTAGACTCACTATAAAATTAAGTGGAAAGCACGGAGCATTCCCACACACCTCCTTCCCATGTGCACACAGATGATCCACCGTCCATACCCACTGCTGTGTGGTACCTCACTGCAACCTCTGTGCCAGCAACTGAAGCCTACAGCTTGCATTCAGATTCACACTTTGTGCTGTGTATTTTGACAAACATACAAAGATGTATACCCACCATTAGACTATTGCTCAAAATAGTTTCACTGCCCTAAAAACTCTCCAGGCTCTACATATTCAACCCCCACCCCCACCTCCAGAGCCCCTGGCAACCATTGCCCCTTTTTTTGGTCTCTAATGTTTTGTCTTTTTCAGAATGTCATAGAGTTGGAGTCAAACTATGATGCGGCCTTTTCAGATTGGCTCCTTTCACCTAGAAATATGTAGTTAAGTTTCTTCCAAGTCTTCTTGCGGTGGATAGCTCATTTCTTCTGATTTCTTTGTATATTTTAGATAACAGTACGTTATTATATAGGTCATTTAAAATATATTCTCATAGCCTGGGGTCCATCTTTTCATTCTCTTGACATTTTATCTTCTTTTGTAAAAAGACAGATGTGTATGGAAGGGGGCTCGCTATCAGTAGAAACCATGACTTCTTATAGAAATGCAGGTTTGGGGTAGGAAATGTCTAAGATGAGCTCAGAACAGCTTGTCATGACCGTTAGCAAGGATGATAGCAGAGACTAAAAGGTCAGATCAAAAGGACCTGAGAACCATCTGCAAGAGGCTCCCACCGGCCAAATATGGAACCATTTGAGCATCAATAAAGATTATAATTGTGATAGATTGAACCCCATTGAATATGCTTAAGCCTTTAATTCTTAAATGCTCTCACCTTCAGAGGGTGAGAAACAAATTCATGTCCTTAAAAACTGGTAAGTAAAAGGGAAAACCATGCATTGTATCCTGCCTTTAACACCTGTACTGTACTACAGGGTAACCAAATGGTACATGAGTAGAAATGTCTCGTTATAGAAATACTCAAGATAATATGTGAAAAGACAGTGACAGAATTAGAAAACCACCAGCTTGAAATCCCCAGCCAATTATCAGAGTGAGGCACTGTGCAGCAACAGCTGTCCACGTCAACAAAGAGAAGCAACCAGACACTATGCACCGCCTCGTGAAAGAAACAACATTTCCTCGGTCCTGTCAAAAGGATGGAACCTCTGTCTGATCCAGCCTCTGGATCCAGCTGCCAATTTGCAGGAAATATGGAGAAACATCTTAAACTTCGCCAAGCGTGTCAATCAGCAGAATCCAGACAGCAGGAACTCCGTGGGTCAAAAGGCTCAGATTCTTCAATAGATAAATTGTGAGGAAAAGAAAGAAATGGACAGAGAACCTGTAGATTAAAAAAGACTTAAAATATAGATCATACTTTTTTAAAAAAATGACAAGACTTCATCCTACATCTAGGAAAGCACATCTGGATGATAAAACTATCCATCCAGACAGGGAATGGATAGCCATAAGTGTCAGATGAAGGTCACCTTTGGGGGGATGGCTGCTGAGATTGGGAGGGGCCCCAGGAAGGGCTTCTGGGGATGCTGGCAAAATTCCATGTGTTGATCTAAGTGGTGGTTAGTATAACTCCTTAAATTAACACATCTCTTTGGCTTATTTTTACCGTCTTATTTTATGATAAAAACGCTCCTTTAAAACTTTTCCCAATCCATAGTTTCATTCTCATGCCATAAACACCCAAAGACAATTGTGGTGATGGTGACTCTGAATTCCCAGCATGATACCTTGGGCCTCTGGTTCCAGACAAAGGACACTGAACTCTCCGTAGAAAGACACATTGGCCCGGCAGCACATAAGCTCTGGAAGGTCAGAGAACACATTTGCCGTGTTCACACTATGATAGTCAGCTTCCTGTTTCTCTGACAGAATGCCTGAGAAAATCAGCTAAAAGGGGGAAAGTTATATTTTGGCCCATGCTTTCCGAGGCTTCTGTCTGCAGTTGGCCATCTCCACTGCTTTTAGGCCTCTGGTGAGGAGGAAACATCACGGCAAAGGGTGTACAGAGGAACCTGCGCACCTCATGGCATCCAGGAAGCGTGGCAGAGAGAGCCCGTGCTTGCGGGCTTCCTCCTTCCGCTTTTGTCCCATCACAGTCTCCACCATCAGATGATGGCGCTCATATTCAGGAAAGGTTTTGCCCATGAGTTTGCTAACCCATACATGGCAATGGTCTCTGGAAACAGAGTATGTAGATGCCTCAGAACAGCAGAAATAGTGCCCAAGGTTTCGGAGAAGCCGAGGTGATGTCAGGGAAGCCTTCTCTGCAGCAGTCACTCCAGGTAAACAGTGAAATATCTGGGCTCAGGTTGGGTTCCTCCTAAAAACATCAGGAAAAGACAGCACAAGTTGACTGGCTCTGGTGTTTATGGTTCACTGCCATTCCTACCTCCCATGTGAGCTTCCAACGTCAGCTCCTGGTGTCCCCAATACCACAGAATTCCAAGTGTACCCTCAAACCAGCACAAAATACCACCTTTCATCCTTGGAGATCCAAATTCAGGGTGTGTCTGAAAGGCAGCATTCCACAAGGTAAGTTAGATGACATCCTGGTCTACACAAAATTGCTTCCTGTAGATTCCTCTATCCTGGTTTATGATCATTTAACAGATGGGACATCCTCTGAGGTCAAAAGTTTCAGTCATTATCCCAACGAGAGACAATTAAGGGTTTTTGAGGACAAAGCCTCTGTTCTCCGTTTAACAAACTCTCTCCTGGACCTCCCCAGCTCACCTTTAGAAGGAGGAAGCTGGTGGTTAATGGAAGTGGGGGCAACTTTCCTTCACCTGGCATTTGTTTGCCAGTTCTCTTCTAAGATAAGATGCTGCACATCCCTGTACACACACACACCTCAAGAACAAATACCAGCAATCCAAGGACTCTAGATCTCTGGGACCTGTCTTTCAGAGTCATTCCTTGTGTATTGTGGCATTGGTGGTTCGTTGGGAGAGTCATTCCCTGTGTGTATTAGACTACATTCTGGTGCTGTAATAAAATACTCAAAGCTAGGTACTTTATAAAGAAAAATTCACAGTTTTGGAGGCTGAAAATCCAAGACTGAGCAGCCCTATCTGTTTGGTCACTGATGAGAGGTCCCTTGGCTCTATTACCTCATGGTAGATGGCATCATGGTGAGAGCTCTGCAAGACAGAGACATGGTAAGACAGGAAATCAGAAAGAAGGAAGGGGCCAGTCTTGCTCCTCTATAATAACATTCTTGAGAGAACTAACAGGGTCCCACGAGAACTACCTTAATCCTTTCTAAGGGTTTCCAAGAGCTGTGACCTCTGCACGTGACTTAATCAACCCCCATTGTGTCCCACCTCTCAACATCACCACACTGGGGACTAAGTTTCCAATGCATGAACCTTGGGGGACAAAACACATCCAGCCCTCAGTACCGTGCTTCCGTTAGTTGCGGAGAGTTGATAATTCCTTCAACTCCAGCATCCTCCCGCTGGCCTACCCTCCAGCAGAAGTGAAGATGCCTGTGCCTTGCAATTTCCAGAAAAGCTATGAGCTCCCTTGTTTAGAAAAAAGGAAAGAAGGGAACGGGGAGGACTAAATGACATCTCTCAGGTAACCCTCTTCGCCACTAGTTTAAGTACAGTAAACCCATTTTAAGAGTATTCCCCAGGAAGCATAAACTTTATTTCATTGCACCATATAATCCCCTATAATGGAAAACCAGTAATGAGGATGCCAGCAGCAGGTGCAAAAGGCAGTTTTACATCAATAGAACATTCGATTCTAATTAATCTCTTCACAGCCAACATAATTGAGTCTTCATGGGGACCACCGGACTCACCCCCACCTCCACCCACCTCACTGTTCCCTGTGACGGGCCTGTCTTCCCACTGCTGCGCTGGAATTGGTCTGGAGACAAAGGGAAAAACAGGGCTGATACTATCTCAGGCGAGGCAGTCTCTTTATTTCCATCACGAAGTTATTACCGACATCCAAAGCCCTGAGCTGAGTCTCAAAGGCCTTCCCTCAGTATGTAAATAGCATCCTGCTTTGTTATTTATTTCTGAGCTCTCTTGTTTCCTCCTCTGCCTCCGGGGTGTTTTTTTTTTTTTTTTTCCTGAAGACTTCACAAGGGTCACATCTCTCTTTGCTATCGCAGCGCTCTCCACTTTAGCAGCATAAGAAAGAATTATGAGGCAGGCGAGTGCCCATGCCCCACGCAGGGGTGTATGTCTTGTCGGCCTCCCCGTCCTCCCAGGTGGAGGCGATAAGTCATGCATGGGTGACAACCAGTTTAAAAGCGATCCCTGTGAAGCCACAGGAAAATGCACAGACTTCATAAACTCCCAATATTGCTTCATCTGATCTATTTCCTTCATTGCTTTCTTCCCCTGATGTTAAACTGTGATCATCCTTAGTGTTGAGTGAAGTTGCTGCAGCCTAATGTTCAGACCAGCTCTGTTAATTAAGACTTTCCCTACATGCTGATTTCCAAAAGGCTTTCCTCCCAGCAACACACACACACACACACACACACACACACAGAGTAAATAAATAAATAAATAAATAAATTAATTAATTAATTTAAAAAAAAAACAAGCCAGGCTTCATGCCCACCATTGCTTAGGACCAATGCTAATTTCAGCAGCAGACCTAAAGACTTAACTAGTCATCCTATTTGAGTCCCACCCTCTTCCCTGTGATTTATCCTCCACTACTACCTGAGCCATGCTTCTAAAATAAATGAACAAGCCAAGCGGAGATGTGGAGGGGGTGGACCATGAGCCAAGGTCTGTCATGGAAAGAAGAAATCACAACTTTGGAGCTTCTCCTTGAAGCAGAGCTCACAGACTCATAATTAGAATAAGCATCTTGCCTGGTGTAAGTGGTCTGTCACTTATTTAGGGTCTGGGGTCTGCCCCTGGATGCCTTAGAAAACTCTGCTTCTGCCGTTGCTAGAGATAGCTCCAGGCTTCTGCTCTGCCCAGGTAAAGCCTGAGCATGACTAAATGAGTCTGAGGGTACCTCTATGAGTGTCATCTGGTGTGGGTGAGGGTAGGTGTGATCCATCCAGCCACCATCACCCACATCACCACTGCACCTGTTTGCCCTCTAGAAAATCAAAGTCCTTAGCCAGGAATCCAGGACTGACTGGGGCAGAAAATCTGGGTCTATCTGCTGCCCACCATCATTTTTGGGCCTAAGTGTCCCAGACGCCAAGGTCATACACCTTGTTTTTAATAAAGGCAACTAGAGGCAACCAGACCCAGCAGGAAGTCTAGCAGAACAAGAGTGAGGCTTGGGATGGGGTCCAGATAGACTCCACATCTGTAGATCTTGGGTTCCTAGGCAGGGTTTGGGGTCAGAGGGACAAAGGGATCCATGCTGGGGCTTGTCCTCTCCCTGAGTATTGATTTGCACCGAGGACTTGGAGGTTTTCATGTTTCCCTGGTCAAACCCCAATTCTTAAACATATACTTCACAGCCTAAATTCTTCACAAAACCCTACCAGCCTCCATCCACTTGCTCCACTCTCTTCCCACAGGGCTGTCCCTGCTCCTCTTCCTGCTTGATCCCTGCCAGCTTCTTGTGGCCCTGTTGGGAGAAGTAGGTATTTCTCGACGCCATAGCCGCTGAGCGGGCTTTTCCTCTCTTCTTGTTCAGATCGGAGCTCATCCTCTTGCTCTTCGGATGCTGTGTTGACTGGATATGGAGAGCAGGCAAGAAGTCTTAATGGCCCCCAGGGGATGTTATGGGGGAGTGGAGAGGCGCTGGCTGGCAGTGCGGTGGGTGCGGGTCGCTGTCTCCCAGACCCTCTCCCCATTCTCACACCATACACATGAGGTCTGGCAATTGCCACCAGCCTGCTATGACCACTGTGATCCAGTCCACGTGGGGCTGAGCTAAAGGTCACATACTGGAGCAAGATGAGACTCTGCACTACAGAAAGAGAGAGCTGAGTTAGCACCAACTGACACGTGAGGCGAGTTGCCCTGAAGGCCAGACTACAGCCCTTTGAGGACTGAAAACTTGAGTTTTGGGGATTATTGTTTATTATTATTGCTGTTGTTATTGTTGTTATTTTGTAGCACTGCCAGTTGAACCTGGGGCCTTCAAACCAACCTATATCTTAGCCTATTAAAAAAGTTTTTAGGGGGCTGGTGATTTAGCTCAGCGGCACAGTGCCTGCCTGGCAAGCGCAAGGTTGTGAGTTCGATTCCCTGTACCAGAAAAACACCCCAAAAAAAGTTTTTAACTGGTTGTGATCAATTAGTTGTAAATACCACTGCACTCGGACCAGCCTGAAAAAATTTTTAAAGATAAATCACTAGGCTAACTGCGTAACTGCCTAGGATGGGCTCAAACTTGTGATCCTCCTGCCTCAGCCTCCCAGAGTGCTGGGAATACATACATGCACTACCAAACCTGGCTGAGTTACTTTTTATGTTATATACAATAATCAATACCCCACCCCCCACAATTCCCCACTCCTGCTTGCATGTATAATGGAGAATATGGGTATTCTTCTTGTAGGTGGGTTAGGAAGGGGTTAAGGCTGCCCATAGGCTCAGCCATCAGGAAAAGCCTGATACCAGCCAGGAAACAGTGTGTCCCCTGCCGCACTTGAACCCCTTTAGAAGGAAGCATGAACCTTTATTCCTGGTCTGGTTCCCACACTTAGGCTAGGACCAATGCTAATCTCAACAGGAGACGTAAGGACTTAACTAGTCACCCTATCTGGGTCCTAGTTCCTTCCCTGTGATTTATCCTCCACTACTACTGGAGCCATGTTTCTAAAATATAACCCGACCACACCACACCGATGTTTGCACACTACCAATAACCCTCTACCACTTGCCAAATCAAGTGTACCGTTCTCACTCTGGATTGGAAGACCTGCTTCTTGCTTTGAAACATTTCCTAAAAGTGTGATGGCATTTTTTTTCTTCAAGCAACCAGTCACTCACCATAGCTTCTCAGACCCTCTTTCATACCTGCCACTACCTGTTATCTAATTTCATTCTGAGCACCTTAGCCTGTGCAATAAGTCAAGAAAAAATATAGACAATGATGGCCAAAGAGGAAGGAAAGCAATTATTTGAACATGGTATGATTTCAAAAATCCAACAAATGAAAAACCACCAGACCATCAACAACAAGAAAAGAACTGAGACTCATAGTTTCCTTATACAAATAGTAACTAGTTAAATATAAGGGAGGGAAAATATCCCATTCACCATAGCAACAAAAATATAGAATATCCAGGGATAAACCAAAAGAAATTTGCAGCACCTGAATAAATAAAAAAAAATCTATAAAACTGTGCTGTGAGATATAAAATAAGAGCTTAATAAATGAAAAGACATGTTATAGCATAAGAAGACTGGGTAATAAAAATATTTTAATCTTCCGTAAATTAATCTAAAAGCATAACTCCAGTAATGATCCCAGGAGGATTTAGGGAGATAAAACTGATAAAATTCAAATGGAAGAATTCCAAATGACCAAGATAAACTAAGACATTTTTAAAAACCAGCAAAAGTAAACTTGTTTTACTGGATATCAAAATGGAATATAAAGGGACACACACTGAAAACAGAAATAAGCAATTAAGACAATAGAGCAGACATGATCTACAAATAGATCATATGTAGAAATTTGGGATTACTAATAGTAATAATGGATATTTACTAAGTGCTTTCCATGTACTCAGGCCTGATTCTAAGTACTTTAAATATATTAATTAATTTAAATCCTGACAACAACCTTACAAGGTAAGTTATATTACTGTCCCAAGTTTACAGATGAGGAAACTTCAGTACAAAGATGTTAAATAACTTGTCCAAGGACACACACCAATATATAAGGAGAAAGATAAAGTCAGCATACTAAAGCTAGTCTATAAAATGCATGTCACTGGAATAACCAGAAGAAATGAAGTTAGATTTCTTTCTTAAACCATGTATAGAATTGAACTTCAGATGTGGGAAATAGTTCAAAGTATGAAGAATCAAAAGACTTCTAGATAGTCACAGCGGCACTATTCACGATAGCCAAAAGGCAGAAGTAACCCAGATAATCATCCATCCACTGATCACTGGTTAAACAAAATGTGGTGTAGCCACGCACAGGAATTTTATTTAGGCATAGAGAGGAATGAAATGCTAATTCTTGCTTCAACGTAAAGCATTATGCCTGGTGAAAGAAGCCATATCCAAGAGGCCAGTCGTCTTAGGATTCCATCTCAATGAAATTTCCATGGTAGGTAAATCTATAGATCTACAGAGAAAACAGATTGATGGTTGCCAGGGGCTAAGGTGGGGAGGAGAATGGGTAGAGGTTGCCTAAGGCGGGTACAGGCTTTCCTTTTAGGGTGATGAACATGTTTTGGAACTGTATTAAGAAGATGAAAATATGCAAAATGCCACTGAATTGTACATGTAAGTGGTTCATTTTATGTTACATGAATTTGATCTAAACCCTAAGTACTAGCTAACATTGTAGAAGAGTGATTTTTGCATCTTGGTGTGGTCCATTGTTCCAATGATGGCATCCGAGGAATCACACATCCCTGTGCCCCATTGCATTGTGGCTGTGGAGTGTATTTCCCCACCCTGGAAGTTAGGCTGCCCCCCTTACTTGCTTTGGCTAATAGAATGCAAGGAAGTGACACTGCTAGCTCTGGAGTCTCTACTTTAAGAGGTGTTGCCTCTGGCAGGCTGAGGGCAAAGGATCACAAGTTCAGCTCAGCCTGAGTAACTAAGCATGTCTCAAAACAAAGATTTTAAAAATGGGCTGGGGATATAGCTCAGTGCAAAGCCCCTGGGGTTCAATTGTCGGTACTGAAGAGGGAGGGAGGGAGGGCAGAAGGGAGGGACAGGGAGAGGTACAACTTTCCCCTCTTGAAGCCCTCAGACAACCATGCAGTAAAGGAGACCAATCTAGCTTCTTGGAGAATAAGAGGTCAAATGGAGAACTCAGGGTTCTCAACCAAAAGCCAGAACCCATTGCTAGCTTAAGCTGTTTGTGTGATCCCAGCTGAGGCAAACAGACAAAATGACCTGCCTGAGCTTTGCCCGTATCTGAATATTTCCATGTTATGTAAAGCATGTGATCACCGCTTTAAGTCATTGTGCTTTTCCAGAGTGGGTTGTTTCACAGCAATAGGTAACGGATGCATTTGGGCTGAGGAAGCCTTTTTTTTTTTTTTTTTTTTTGCAGTGTAATCCTAAAGGAAAAAAAAAAAAAAAAAGACAGAAATAGGACAAATCTGACCACGTAAAAATTTAAAACTACAGTGAGGCAAAACACAAATAAATAATATACTACTAGCCAGTGGTGCTCATTCTGTGGATATATCAAAACTGCCTGGGGAATTTTTCCACCTACACATACCAACTTCAATCTGGGGAAGCATTGCAGACTGTCCAGGGTTTGCCATAAACACATTTGGCATTAGAGGAAGGCCTCTGCAGCCTGGCAATACACTTGAGTCCCGTGTACTGGTTGTGTGCTCTTGGGTAAGATGCTTACTCTCTCTGTGCCAAGGTCTGCATCTGTAAAATTGGTACAGTAACAGTGTTTACCATGTAGGGTTGTTTTATAAGGATTAGGTATGTTAAAACATGGGAAGCAATTAGAACAATGACTGGCATTTTGCAAATATTTTATAAGCGTGGCTAGCATGTGCATGTTGACAGTTTCCTAGGTGGTTCCCACACACCAATCATAAAACCAAAAGCTAAAATTTGACCAGGAGTATATATGTGGAGAGTGATTTGGAACACATGCTTTTAGATGTGAGCTTATATATGATGAGTCTCTCTTAAGGTAGAGACTCCAGAGCTAGCAGTGTCACTTCCTTGCATCCTATCTGCCAAAGCAAGTAAGCGGGGCGGGGGCGGGGGCGGGGGCAGTCTGGCTTCCAGGGTGGGGAAATACACTCCACAGCCACAATACAATGGGGCAGAGGGATGTGTGATTCCTCGGATGCCATCATTGTAACGATGCAATAAGCCATATGTCCTCAACATATAAAATGCTGTAATAGTAAGAAAAAGATGAAAAGACAAATACAGTCAAAAGAAACACAATGGCCAGTGAACATTTGAGTGGTCATCAGAAATGTATGTTACAACAGTAAACATCTGGCCTATTGTATTTACAAACAGTGACATGGAATAATTTCCAATGCTGATGAGGAATAGAGGAATTTTCATGCCCTGTGAGGCAACATCTGAATTGTGACCTTCTTTCTGAGACCAATGTGGCAATATGCATTTATAATTGTAATGTGATCCACTTCTTGAAATTTCTCATAAGGAAATAAGCAAACAGCCTAAAAACAATATATGAAACAGCAATTTTGTTCTAACACTCTTTGTAATAGTTCCTCATTAAAACAACTAATGTCATACAGTGAAGGTATTGGTAAGGGACAAAGGGATCTTAGGACAAAGCAAATAGAGTAAATACATTTTTGTAGCGATTTCTGCACAGCGGTGTCACTAACCACTGTCTCAGCTGGTAGGGAAGAGGTTAGTGGTGGAGCGTGACAGTAAGAAGCCTGACAAGGCATCAGGGGCTGCAGCTCCGAGCGCTGCACCTCGGCCTCATCAAACCTGGTGCTGATTACATCTTCATCTGTCTGATTACTGTATTTTATTTTTCAGTTGGTTCAAATTTTGGTGGGAGGAAAGGGTATTGTTTATTGCATATCTCAAATGCCAACAAGCCCCTCATCTTTGCTTGTTCATTCACAATAGGCCTGATTTGATGAGTCATTAAGTCTATTATTTAGCCACCAAAAATCTGGTTACCTTTTCTTTCCTGAAGGGCAGGAGGGCTTACTACACAAACCTTCTTGAGAGGAGCAATGAGGTATTTGTGTTCTGTCTCTCTAATCCCCCCCAAAAAAGAAAAAAGGGCGAAGAAAGATCAAATAGTATGAAGACTCTGCTGAAGCAGGCTGAACATTCATATTCTGCCACCATATATGAAAATTTATTATAAATACAGAAAAAGACTGGAAGGATGTGCCCCCAAGGGTAGAGAGGGGGATAAAAAGGGGAGTTGAGCATAGTAACTGTCTGAGCAGCTAGAACAAGGGTGTCTCCTTTTCTTCAGTTTTATGATTGTTCTATAATTTACACATATTTATCTTGAAGTAGAAAAATAATGCTGTTCAGTTCCTCATTTACCTTTTGGAGGTGTCTCCTCAGCTCAAAATAATTTCTAGTACTAATGCCTGATTTTGACAGTGGAAGTGGGTATCGAAGAATAGCTGTCTCAAACAGTGCCTGCTCCCCAGCCCCTCTACCCTGGGCTGAGGGCTTTGAACTAGGGGTGGGCTCAGGCCTAAGCTGGATCAAAGGAAGATTTTTCTGGCCAAGTTTTCAGGCTAAGTCAGTGCTTTCTTTGACTAAACTGAAACGGTGAGGAAAGCTGGGCAGCCATGTTTTTGACTGTGTGGCAATGGGGGCCCAAGCTCTGAGTCACAGGCCTTCTTGAGGTCTGTCTAGGTTTCTGTCCATGGATTCTGCACACTTCAGACGAACACGTTTTTATTTCAGTCTGTTCCAGTTGGATGACATAATCAGAAGCACATTAACAGATATCAACCCTGATCCCAAAAGTGGGGTTATAAGTAAACGATCTCCCTCTGAAAGACAGTGAGCTGATTGAGACAGGACAAGAGTGAGGAAATCTGAAATGGGGATTTCCTATCCACTTCAGAGAAACCTTCCCAGCGGGTCACACCTTAGAGAAGCAATAGATGAGCTCCTTGACTTTTGGCTGTAGGAATAGTGGCCGACTGAGAATAAAGCTTGATGAGATGGCTTAGGTTTTCGTGAGAGAAATTTTGCCAAAATAATAAAGTCTGGTCAACTGGTGCTTGTGATTCTGAGTCTCAGGATATGCAGTTTGGAGTTCATGCTCAGGGTGACAGTGAACCATCAAGTTGGCTACTCCTCTCAAGGGGAGTCTCCTGCACACTCCTCTCGTGGGTGTTCCCACAGGACACTGGGTAGGGAGTCCTCCCATATCCACCCAAGCCCACCATAACCAACAATTCTTTGCTGGCCAGGAAAGGAAGTCACCAAAGAACTGTGGAAGCTAAGAATCCACTAGTCCTACTACTCCTTTATTCTCTGGGCAGGAAGAAATCCTATCTGCTCTGCAATAGCAAAGAATGCAGTTCTGTTCTAGAAGGTTCTTAACACATCTTCTCTTATTACTGTCCGTAGGGTGTGTTGGGGAAGATTTCATCAGAATTCAGCCTCCAGGTGGCACTATGGGAGCCAGGTACAGAGGAAGTGCAATGGTCCCACCCTAAGAAGACGGTGAGCTCCATGATGAGGTACCTTATGGCTGTATGGTGGGAGTGGGATGAGATGGATGGGTTTTAGGAACTTCCTGTTTAGAAAGGAGTCTTCTGGTATAGGAAGGAGACAGTTAGACAGGCAAGCAGAGTGTCCTGTTAGCTTTGCACCCTTGGTTCTTGGCCTCTGAACACTGACTCCTCTCTTGAGCTCCAGGTGACCACTGTATCATTCAAAATGAGTGCCCTTTTAATTTTTATTTTTGTTTTATTTCTGTAGTGGTTCTGGGGCTTGTACCCAGGGCCTTTGGAGTGAACTACATCCACAGCCTTTTGTATTATTTATTTTGAGACAAAGTCTCACTGAGTCACTAAGTTGCCCAGGCTGGCCTCAAACTTACAACACTCGTCCCTCAGCCTCTCAGAGCACTTGCATTATAGGTGTGCACCTCTATGAGGAGTGTCACTTTACGTTTAAGTTAGCTTCAGTTGTGCATTGCTACTTGTGACTTACAGAGTCTTGAATTTTTAAATTAACTTAGTTTTTTTACTAAAAAGGTAATAATTGAACCTGATAAAAAATTCAAATAAGTCAAAGGACACCCTGTACAAAGTAGTTCCCCCTTTCACACTAGACCCCCATTCTTCTACCCATGAGCAACCACTATTAAGAGTTTTGATAAACCCTTTCAGAAACTGTCCATGCACAAGAGAAGCCCTGGTATGCTTTTTAAAAAACAACTAAGAGTTTATTATACACACTGTTCTGCCCTTTGTTTTTCTTTTTACTTAATAATTTCATGGAGATCGTTTTATGTACTAATTTATCTTTAATTTAAAAACCACATAAATAAATAAGTAATGCTGTGATAATTAACTGCTTATGAAAATATTAAATACGTTTCCTTCCCTATATCATGCACCAAAGTAAACTCCAAGTAGTGCATTAAAGATTTAATTATAACAAATGAACTTCTCAAAAATAAGGGACAGAAGTGTGGCCGCAGAACCCTCCCAGGGCAGACTGCTGGGTGAAATGTAGCCCTTCCAGACCTTCCATAAACATGGAAATGCAAATTCCAAAATCATGGTCTTGTGGCTGCCTGTGTTGGTGCTCTGTGCTCTCCATTTTTCTCCATTAAGAACAATGTCCTGGATGGGGTTCCCCAGAACACAGCCTAAAGTGAGCTAGTGACTTAAAAAGGAAGTGCTCTTGGGGAAAAGTGGCAAGGGAGAGATCTGCAGGGCAGGGAAAGGCGAGAAGCCAACCAAGATTGGGCTTTCAGGCAAAATCCCAGCTGTCCATATCAGCAAAGGAGCCAGACTTCCACACTACTGTACCCATCATTCTTTGACTCAAGGATGCCCAGGGGTCCCGCATTCCCAGCATTCTCCAGCCCCTGTGTCTGTGGACAGAGCAGCTCCCTCTGTGTGTGTGTGTGTGTGTGTGTGTGTGTGTGTGTGTGTGAGAGAGAGAGAGAGAGAGAGAGAGAGAGAGAGAGAGAGAAAGAGAGAGAAAGAGAGAGAGAGAGAGAGAGTGGGTGCTCTAACGAGTTACAGGTGTAACACAAGTGCCTGGTAAGGTACAGGGGACCAGACGTGGTGTGGGAGCAGCAACCACAGTATCTACTACAGAAGGAGCTCTTCACAGAGGTCATGAGCTAGTGGAGATCTGGAGAGGTCACCTTCCCGAGAACTTACACTTTGAGTTTGTGGTAAATACTAAGAGGCTGCGAACCCAAGCCCCTCACATCTGTGGACCCTGACCCAGGGTCCAAAGACGTCTTAGGCATCCTGCATGCAGACTGGCTAGAGCTGGAGGCTCACACGATGGCTCACAGCCGAGACCCCCAGAAGGAAGCAGTGAGAGCAAGAGTGGGCAAAGGGGGCATGGAGGGCAACCAATGTGTCAGCCAGTTCCTACGGGAAACGCCAGAGCTGGGAGTCCTCCTTCACAATTGTCCCCCAAATTGAGGTGAGAGGCAAGCCTTTGTACTCACACATTACGTAGTCTTTTTTTTTTTTTTTTTTTTTTTTGGTTTTTCTCCGGTACCGGGAACCAAACTCACGACCTTGCACTTGCCAGGCAGGTGCTTTTGCCGCTGAGCTAAATCCCCAGCCCCCTACGTAGTCTTTGCAGGTGGCATTGTGGTAGAAAAGAAGAAATAAAAATAGGTATAGAGGATACAAGAACATTTTAAATTTTAAAATTGCAGAATTTTCTTTTAAGAAAACCTGCCTCTTCAAGACACAAAGGTTTCAGTGCCGGGCTTGTGCTTTACACCTCTGTACCTTGAGCCTGCGCTTTTCCTCCAGTACTATAGGTTCACATTCCATAGACCTCCATCTTCAAGGAAACAGACCTACTGACTACTGTATCTCTAAACTTCAAACATGCAAACAGCATGCATTCTCACCTAACCCACTGACAGAACTTAACCAGCACTGGGAATACACAAGCTAGATCACCTGTGTTGAAGACACCCCCAAAACATATAAATACCCCCAGCCCCAAACCACAATGCACCTTGAGGCTCCACACTCTATTTTTCCTGAGTGTGTACTTCTTGAACTCTGCCTAATAAATCTGTCTATGCCTCTCACTGACACATCCTGAAATGCTTTTCTATGATGTAAATTGGGGGACCTACTACATACTGCAAGGATGGGTGAGTTGAGGCCTCTATTTTCCTTTGGGGGGACCTGCTTGGGCCCCATCCAGTGACAGGATCACCCTAGAGAGGGGCCATATGTGTGGGAATGCTGTTTTCTCCCTGCTAGGCAATCTCCTCAAAGAACGCAGGAGTATTCCCAGCAGCCCTGGGGACAGCAGCAAAGGCCCTGCACAGGGGACACTCTGGCGTGGACCCTGGACCCCCAGAGCTTTGCTGTAGAAGGAGGAGATGGTTTAGCAGGGTGGACAACAGACCTGAGGGAGGTGGACCTCAATTAACGACCCTCACCTTCCTGCCCTCTCCAGAGAGAACTCATATAGGGTGTGAGGAACTAGCTGGGAACAGGCTACAGTCCTCTCTCAGCCCCTATAGCAGAACAGCCCCTATAGCTGCTCAGAAATGACAGGTCTTGGCTAGACTTGGAGAGGAGCAGGTGCCTGGAGGTCAGGGAGGCTTGTGTCTAGAGGTCTGCAATACCCCTTCTCCATCCCAGTCACCTTAACTGTTATTACTTTTAAATAAGTTGTCAAGGAAAGGAAAAGTGGCAGAAGTGTGCAGGCAGGTAGGGAGTCACAGGTCCACGGGAGATGGCTGGAGGTGCAGCATGGCTCCCCGTACCACACCTTACAAATGGAAAAACTGAGGCTGTAGTCCAGGCATGTCCTGGGAACCTGGAGAAGCAGTAGTGGAAAATAGCACCTTTCGCATGCTCTGCAGCCCATGGTGGGGCAGGGTGTGACCACCCAGAGCAGGGTATAGAGTCCCACAAAGCTCAGGTCCAGCACAGAGGACAGAGAGCCAGCCGAGGATGGGCTGTGGCCATACCCCCACTCTGCCCAGTGCTGGGCCGGAGTTGGGATCTCATGAAGACTTGGCTTTGGGTCTGGTTGCCAGGATACGGCACGGCCATGCCTAAGCATCCCTGGAAAGCCCATCTCCCCGAAACACCCCCAATCAGAGCTGGAGCGGAAGGGCCAAGCCTCATTATAGGCTGAGCAGACGGTTCTTAACAAATTGTCCTCAGCAAGCTTGGCAGAAGGAATGTGTGGGCAGCTCAACTGCAGGAAACCTGGGGAGGGTCCAGATGACCAGGCGCTGGGTGAGAGGGGTTTATGTACCACCCCCAAATCAGCTGTAGCCAGGGTCCTCTCTGGGGAGGTTGCCATTGTTCTCCCAGAACCACACCCAAGAACATGGTTCCTTTACCCTGAACAGAGACCCCTCTCCCCAGCACCCTTCCAAGTCCCTTTGGAGCCAGGTGCCAGGACCTAACATTATGGATTACTCTCCAAACCAGGAAAGACAACTAACAACTCAGGATGAAGCTCTGTTTACACTGGTATTGATCCAGGCTTGCAGTGACTCAGAGGTCAGCAAGAACCAGACTTGCTTATGGAAGGTGAGAGAGTTTCCCGACTGGCAGGCATGAACAGTTTGAATGGACAAGGAGCATTTCCTGAGGGCAGTGTCTCCTCACTCCCCCCCCTTGTTTTTTGGGGGGGGTTGTTCTGAAGTCATGGCTGGTGTATTTGGGGCTTGAGCCCAGGTCCCAAGCATAAAGGGATTTTATGGAGTACTTGGGAGTTTAGGAGGAGGTTTTTCCGGGAAGTAGGAGAGAGCAGCTTCCTGTATGCAACTTGAGAGAGCATCAGAGAGCTGACTTGAGAATGCTATCCCACTTTCCAGTGGGAGGACAGACGGGCCATGACACCAGCCATATGCCCTTGATTGCTGATGGTGGCTGCAAACCCTACATGCTCCAGGACAGTATCCAAGATGCAGATGTGATGGGCGTTGGCATCCCATCCTGTCATTCCTGACTCCCTTTGCATGGCCTGTAGTAACTTTCTAGATGGGACGCTGGGTAGAGAATCTCCCTAATGTTTTCAGTTTGTTTAAGGGCTTCATCTGGGAACTGAGGCTGGTGGAGACATTGTCTCTGTCTAGGTGGGAGGGTTAGGAGGAAAGCAGAAGCCCTGAGGTGGGGCATCCAGAGGATGGATCCAAGATGGCAAAGCACATGGAGCTGGTCCAGGAGCTGGAGCATAGGCTACCAGCCGCACAGAAGGAGTCTTAGCTGTCTAGGATGCTTTGGCTCTTGTCCCTCCTGGACATTGTCCCCAGGAGTCCTAAAGGCAGGGTCATGTATCCCTACTTGGGCTGGGATGCCAGATCTAAACATCACTGGGAGTAGCTTCTCGACACTGCTCAACCCAGAATGCTCCCTTCATTGTTAAAGTGAGATTTGTTCTTATCACAGAGGGTGGATGCCACCTCTATATCCTCACTGAGTTGTCTTTGAAGCCCCCTGGAGCACAGCCAAAAGCATTACTTTAATAGAACCGTATGCTGTGCGGCCCGGAGGTGAGGGACTTCCCTTCCACTAATGGCTGACTTGTCCATAAGGGCCCCCAGCAGGATGGAGCCTTCACCTGCAGAACCAAGATCTGAGGCTCCGTCCTCACCCCAGGCAGGTGCTCTCTGGAACATCTGTGCAGACAGTGTCACTCAGAAGAAAGGAATGAGGCCCTGGGAAACCACCCAGGCTGGAGTAAAATGCTGCATGGAAAAGTGTGCTTCTTATGAGCTTAGGCAGATTCAGCAGGGCCAGGACGAGCTTCTGCAAAATGGGTTCTTTAGGTCAACATTGAGAAAGGCCCCTCCCCAGGGGCTGTGAATGGATCCAAAGTCCTTTTGCAGTTGTTCTGAATGAATGGGATACAATTCCTTATATCAGAAAGCATTTGCCAACAGGCTCCAACCAGGAACCTAGTAGGTGAGTTCTTTGGAATTGCTGGAGGTGAAGGTGAATCGTCAGTGTATCAGCCACTCACCCCAGAGTTCTGCTAAGTTGTATCTGGGGAGGCCACCTTGCCCCACTTCCCCAGGAATGGTGCAGAGGAAGGGTATTGCCATTCATCAGGGAAGAGCTTTGCTGTCTTCGCATCCTTCGACTACTGCGCTGCATGTTTGTCGTCACTGTGATTGTTGCATTTATCAGTATGTTGGGAGAATAGTATGTAAAGAAGGGGAAATTTGCTGCTTAAAACCACCATTGTTCTGGGAAGTGGATTAAAAATTAGAGTCTCTCCTGTTCCCAGAAGGTCTGTTCCCCGTGTCCCCCATGACCCTCATGTGAGAGGAGGCACCTGCCTCTGGGACTGTGCAGAAATCAGGGGACCCAGCCTAACGGTGGGAGACCATGTCTGCCGTGGAGGAGAGGGTACCCAGGAAGCAGCCCTCTGCAGAGGCCGATAACTCTCTCTTAGTTGACTTGGAGAGGCTGGGGTAGGTGGACCATGATGAGTAAATCACAGAGGCATGATACAGTGCGGAGGACTAGAATCAGCAGAGGCAGAAGCCGGGCCAGGAGTGCCATGAGAATATAATTCATCCCCTCCTGCTTTGAGCTCAGGTTTGCAGAAATCCCAGGCAAGTTATTAGACTTTCTGTGGCATTTGAAATATTACCTAGATCATAAGGGGCAGCTGGGTTATATTTGTTAGATTTTAATATTGTTTTGTCTAATTTTTAAGTAATGTTATCAAGGAAATGCATGCACATAATCCAAAAAGTCAAATATTACCCAGAGACACATCACAGGAGCAATAGTTCTGTTTCCTACCCCCTCCAATCTTGCTCCCAGGTGCAATACATTTTTGGACTCCCAGTGGTCATGTAGCCCGATCCTTCTAGATTTCTTATCTTTCTTGCCTTCTGGGAGGCTGAGTAAGAAACATGTTGGTCTTGTCCCTGGGCAGCCTCCTCATGTGGTGTCTATGGCTCTTCTTTCAGGGACAGACTTATATTCTGTTGACAGTCTAGCCAGGAATGTGTAACTGTGTATGTGTGTGTGGGGGAAAGGGTGTACAAGTGGTGTGCAGAGTTCATCTGTGTAGTGTGTTATATGTTTTGGGATATGATATATTTGTGGTGCGTGCACATGGTGTGTAGTGTGTGTATGGTGTATGTATGATGTGACTCACATTTGTAGTGTTTGTGTGCTTGAATGTATGGGTGTGGTGTGTAAATGGTGTATGAAGTGTGCGTATGTTCCAGAGGTGTGGTGCATTTGTGGGTATTTATATGTGCATGTATTTGTATATGTAAGGATGTGATATTTGTAGTGTGTGGTATTTGTATATGCATGTATGAGTGTGATTATGGTTGTGGTGTGTGTGTGTGCGCGCTCGCATGTGCGCATGGATGTGGTGGTTGTGGTGTGTAATGGGGAAAACCTCACATCTGATGAGTAGAGGAGGTCGAGCAAACCCCACTGCTCCGCAGTCCTCTGTTATGTCTGGTGCTCCACATTTAACTCCTTGGTTCAATTTTTTTATCAAGATGAACTTTAGCTTCTCATTTCCTGGCCTTAGAGCAAGGGGAGAGAATCTGATTAAAGCTCTATTTACAGCTTTAGCCAACTCTCCCGCTGCTTTTTTTTTTGGTTTTCCTCCGGTACCGGGAACCGAACTCACGACCTTGCGCTTGCCAGGCAGGCACTTTTTGCCGCTGAGCTAAATCCCCAGTCCCTCCCGCTGCTTTTTAAAAAATTTTTGGTTAAATATATATAAACATAAAATTTACTATTTTACCTTTTTTAAGTGTGCAATTCAACAGCATTAAGTACACTCACAGTGTGATAAAACCATCATTACTATTTCCAGAAATTTTTCACGATGCCAAACAGGAACTCTGAACTCCATAAGCACCATGCCTTTCTGCCCCCAGTGAGCCACTATTCTACTTTCTGTCTTAAATTTTCCATATTCTAGATATTTCACATAAATGGAATCACACTATTTTTGCTTTTGTAACTGGCTTATTTTACTTAGCATATTTCCAAGGCTCATCCAAGTTGTAGACATCCAAGTGTCACAATTATTGTTTGTTAAAATTCTATTGTATGTATATATCCCATTTAGTTTAACCATTTATCTATTGATGGACACTTGTGTTATTTCCTCATTTTTTGCTATTGTGGATAATCCAGCTATTAACATTAGTATATAATTATGTGCTCTCATCCCTATTTTCAAGTGCTTTGGGGACACACATAGGAGTGGAATTGCTGGATCACATAGTAGTTCTATGTTCAACTTTTCTGAGGAAAAACTCAACTATTTTCCTCAGGGGCTTAACCATTTTATCTTCTGTTTTTTATTTGCATCAGCAATGCACAAGAGTTTCAGTCCATATCCTCATCATCATTTGTCATTTTTCGCTTTAAAAAATTACAGCCATGCTGATAAATGTGAGGTAATACAATCTCAGTGTGGATTTGACTTGCTTTTCCAGAGTGACTAATGATGCTGAGTATCTTTTCCTGGGCTTATTGGACAGTACTATGTCTTCTTTAAAGAAGTGTTTATTCAAATCATTTGCCCATTTTTGAAACTGAGTTTATCATTACTGTTGATTTTCAGGAATTCTTTTTATATTCATTCATTATATATTTATTCATGATCAGATTATGATTTGCAAATATTTACTTTCATTGTGTGAGTTTTCACTTTCTTGATGGCGTTCCTAGAGATACAATAATTTTTAAATTTGGTGAAGTCCAATTTATCTCTTTTTGTTTTATTGCCTGTGTATTTAGAGGGTTTTTTGTTTTTTTTTCTTGTACCGGGAATCGAACTCATGACCTCATGCTTGCCAGGCAGGCGCTGTGCTGCTGAGCTAAATCCCCAGCCCCTTGCCTGTGTATTTAGTCATAATTAAGAAGTTATTCCTAATCCAAAGCCAATAAAGTATTTTTACTTATATTTTATTCTGAGAGTTTTATAGTTTCTGCTCTTAAAGTTAGAGGTTTGATCCTTTTAAATTTTTGTGTAGTATAAGGTAAAGTTGCAAATTCATTCTCTTGTATGTTAATATCCAGTTTCCTAGGCTATTTATTGGAAAGACTGCCCCATTCCTATGGAATCTTCTTGGCAATCTTGTTGAAATCAACTGATTATTTATGTGATAGTTTACTTCTTGGCTATCTATTATGTTTTATTGGTCTGTATGTTTATCTTCATACAAGTACCATACTGTTTTGATTAAGATATCTTTAAAGTAAGTTTTAAAATAATGAAGTATAAATCTTCTATCTTTGTTTCCTTTTTCAAGGTTGTTTTGGCTGTTCAGGCCCCTTGAGATTCTGTACATATTTTAGAGTGTTTCTATTTCTCAAAAAATTGCCATTGGGATTTGACAGGGATTACATTGAAGTTGTATTATTTATCTTCTTTTTCTGTCTTCTTTTTAAATGTCTATGTTTGATTCTGTAAATTTTCTTACTTTTGCTGTGTCTCATAAGTTCAGCTATGTTGTGTTTTTATTTTTGCTTACTAGACAAACAGATATAATACAAGGCACACAAATTTAAGAACTTACAATATTGGCTTACAGTGGCCGCCCACAGAGTTGGGTGTAGAAGAGTACTAAAGGTCTGTTTGCATTAAGGAATCTGAAGGATCCAGTCAAAGGCCTGGAGCTCCATGTAGTGTGCCCTGTGAGCTCATATGGGGATGCTGAAAGGTCTGTGATGGAAGGCTGAAGAGTCAGCTCAGGAAGCCCAAAAGGTCAGTGCTGGAAGCTGAATAATAATTCAATTTCAGTAGAATGCAAACTCTTCTCTTATATAGCTACATCTTTTCCCTGTACATTATTATTGTCACAGATTATCTTATACATGATATACCCATTAACACTCAAAATTATTATTTTATGCAATTATTTTTTAAATCATATAAGGAAAAAGAGAGATGCAATACACCAAACTGAAAGTACAAACCTAAACTAAATCAAACAAAAACAGTTATAAATCAAGCCAAAAATATTTGCTTTTATATTTACCTATGGGGGCTGGGGATTTAGCTCAGCGGCAAAAGCGCCTGCCTGGCAAGCGCAAGGTCATCAGTTCGGTTCCCAGTACCGGAGAAAAACCAAAAACAAAACAACAACAATATATATATATATATATATATATATATATATATATATATATACCTATGTAGTTAAGTTTACTAATGTTATTTCTTCTTATTGCTTCAAGTTACTGTCCAGTGTATTTTTATTCCACTCTGAAGGACTTTTTAAAATACTGTTGTAGGAAGGTCTAACGGTAATGATTTCTCTCATCTTTTGTTTACTTAGAGATAGTTAGGCTTCTCTCTCATTCGCAAAGCATTGTTTTACCAAGTGCAGAATTTTTTTATTGAGTTTTTTCATTTAAGATATTGCAGTGTCATCTCACTGCCTTATACCATCGTGGCTTCTTGTGAGAAATAAGCTATTAGTTTTACTGAGAATGCCTTGTACATGATGCATTGCATCTCTCATTCTGTGTTCAAACTTTTCTCTGTGTTTCAATAATCTGAGTGAATCTCTGAGTTTATCCTGCTTGGGATTCAATGGCTTTCTTGGATGTATATGTTATATCTTTCATCAAATTTGGGAAGTTTTCAGCCATTATGTCTTCAAGTATTTTTTTCTGTCCCTCTCTCCTTTTCTTTCTGCGATTCATATGTTAGTATATTTTATGATATCCCACAGGTCCTTTAGGTTTTATTTTCCTTCACTTGTTTTTCTTTCTGTTCCTCAGACTTAATCATCTCAGTGATCTCATCTTTGAACTCATTGATTTTTTTTCTCCTGCCTGTGTGAATCTGCGGTTGAACACCTCCAACGAGTTTTTTACTCCACTTATTGTAGTATTTGGCTCTAAAATTTCTGTCTGGATTCCTCTTGCGAATTTCTCTTCACTGTTATTATCATTTTTATATCATTTTTCTAATTTCTTTTAGTTTTTTGTATGCCCTTGACTTACAATGTCATGACTTATATGTCATGTTTGGTCTTTCTCAGGCATGATTTCTGTCAATTTCTTTTCTCTATAAACAGATCACACTTTCTTCCTTATTTGAAAATTTGCATTTTTTTTAAAGATGGGATATTCTAAATGTCATACAGTGGTAAATCTGGAACTGTAATTCTCCCACTGCTCAGAGATCATCGATTTTTCTTAGAGAGAGCTTAGGCCTTCCACTTGACTTTTCCAGACTATTTCTGCAAAGTATATATTCCTTACTGAATGTGGTCACTGAAGTTCCTATTTCACTGTCCAGGGACCTGCCAAAGATTCCCCTAAATGTTTGGCTTCTAAAAGTGTGTGGGAGTGCGATGGAGAGGACAGGAAGTACCCTCTCTTTAAATCCCCTCACAGTAGGGAAACTCCTTCAATTCCTGGGATTTGAGACAAAGGCCAGCCTCTGGGCTAGCCCTTCAGTGATCAAAAGAAGTGATTAACAGTCAAAACACACAACCCTGATTTTTGGAGATATGAACTATCTTGGCACCAGCAAGGTAAACCAATAACAACACAGGCCACCATCCTCACAGTTGCCTGTTGAAGGATTAGTGGGTGAGGATGCAAGAAACATGGACATTTATGAAAATGTACTAGCTTCTTTATCAAGCTTTCTCCTGGACACTGAAAGTGTTCAACTAGACTTCAGAGTTCCCAATAATTGATTCAGGCAGCTCTTGGCAACTCAATAGTTATTTCTGTAGAGAAACAGATTCCTGTAGCTTTCAACTCTGTCATTTTTTTGTAACATCACCCAGTTTCCCTGTGTGCAGTTCTCCTAGCCCTCGGTCCCAGCTCCAGCTTCCAGGACCCAGGCCCTCTACTATTGACCAGGAGTCTATGGTCAGTGAGCGCATTCTCTCACCCCTACCCATCCCCTCTGGAGCAACTCAGAGGTCACTTTATTTGCTCTGATCAATTAGATTGCACTCCTCTTTCTATGTCTGCCTTCCAAAAGTCATTGGAATCTGTCATTGCTTTTATCTTCTCAGCTCCTTTGGCCTAGTTGGTTTACATCTTTTACAACTGCTCCACTTTCACAGTGGCAAGGTAGAACAGGATGTGGGGGTATGTGTGTTTGCAGTTCAAGCAGGAATTGCTTCTGTACAACACACTGTTTCAGTGCAAACCAGCTCTGCTACCATCGATAGTCATTATGTACCTCCATGTATTGGTTATCATGGTCTGTAGAAGTGACGAGGCCAGGAGTTGGAAGGTTTTTGCCCAACGCTGTGGATGAATCATGACAAAGGGGCCATCGCTGGGCTGCATTTATGGAAAGTTGAGTCAAGGTACAATATCTAGGGGTTCCAGCCATATTACAAGAAGAGACACCAAGTCTCAAGCAGGTCGGATCCTAGTCCTATGGAATTCTAGGGCAGCCTGCGACTGCAGCTTTGTTCTGAGGCCAGTTTACCCTGAGCAGAATTGGTGAATAACAGGCATCTCTCATCTGGGGAGCTACCTGAGCCATCTGGGTCCGGGAGTAGGCGAGCCTCTCTTTTATCTAATTGCAAATGGATGTCAATAACTCTCCCAGGCCCAGGGAAAGCCTCTCTTTTCCCTGTTCTTTGGTGTTTAATATTGAGTTTCAGCCCAGCTGCTGTCAAAGGACCTACAGGAAAATCCGTTTTTATTGAAGCTGAAAAGGTCAGTTTTCTTAGACGTCTCCATGGTGAAAATAATAAATGCAGCTCATTCATACCCTTATGCCATTTAGGTTCTCTGGGGAGAATGACCCTTGGAGAAAAAGCATCTGAGACTTTAATTATGTTTCCCATCCTTCCAGATCACAGTGTCTGTAGAAGGGACTGACTGGGCTGCTTTCGTCTGTGGGTCACTAAGAAGATAGGTGGTCAGGGAGTTGGTCGCCCTGCTATGCGACACTTGGCTTAGCCCGGACAAGCTCTAAGTAGTAGGCCCACTGGCTTAGAGTAGCAGGTTACCCACTTGGTCTGAAATGTGGCCCAACAGTTATGTATGTGGCTTCTGTAGTCCAGGGCTTGTCCAATCTTGGGCCCAAATTTACAGGATAGGATTCTCCCCTCTGCTGCCTGAATTCCACCTGCAGTAGAGACCCTCTGCTAGGGGAGCCTGAACAGCTCAGGCTCAGCTCCTGGGCATTGCCAGCCTCTGCTCCCAGAGGATTCCCCCACTGCCTGGGGCAGCTGAGTGGCCCAAGGACAGGACCACTAGGAACGCAAGTACATCTCACTTGGGATGCACTGATGATGGAAGGACCCCAGGCACAGGCATGGCAACTCATGAAGGCAGAAAAAGGTCTGGAAAGGCAAGAAGGGGCCATTCCAAGGAGGGCAGACTGCACGGGGTGCAGGGAAGAAGCCCAAGGCCAGCTCTGTGTTTATGTCCTTGTGGGTCCTCTTTCTTCATTAACCTAAGAGACTAGATGGTTTTACAGCTAATTTTTGATGCTTGATTTAACCTCTCCGGTTGCTACAACAGAACACCTAAGATCCAGTAATTTATAAAGAACAGAAGTTTATTTAGCTCGTGGTGCTGAGGGTTGGGAAGTCCAAGAGCTGGTGCCAGCATCTTGCCGCTTCATAACGTGGCACTGAGCATCACCTGGCTAGAAGGAGCAAACACACAGGAGTCTCAGTCAGTACTTCTCCGTCTCTCTGTCTCTTCCTTCTTTCTTTTTGGTACTGTGGACTGAATGCAAGGCTTTTGCACTGAGCTGTGCCCCCAGTCCTTTATTTTTATATTGAAATGGTCTTGCTGAGTTACCCAGGCTAGGTTCAAATGAGTAGTCCCCCTGCCTCAGCCTCCCAGAGTGCTGGGATTGCACAGATGTGCCACCTGACTCTTCCTTTTTATAGAAAACCATCAATGCCATCATGGGGTTCCATCTTCATAACTTCATCTAATCCTGATTACCTCCCAAAGACTCCCCCTCCAAATATCTTTAACATATAGATTTCAGGACTGTTTCCTGCATATGAACTTGGGGAACACATTCAAATCATAGCTATGTGTTGTGCGTGTGCGTGTGCGTGTGTGTGTGTGTGTGTGTGTGTGTGTGTGTGTGTGTCTGGTTATTTTCTGTTTTTGTTTTTGTTTTGAGACAGGGTCTCACTATGTAGTGCAGGCTGGCCTTGAACTCTGTTATGTAGTCCAAGCTGACCTTGAACTCACAGTGATCCTCCTGCCTCAGCCTCCTGAGTGTTGGGATTACAGGAGTGTGCTACTACACCTGGCAGCAATGTTTATTAGTTTTGCCTGCTGTAAATAAACCCTTTCAGCCTACAGATGATCTACCTCCATTAGTAAAATTTTTCTCTTTATGTTTTTACTGTTTTTTTTCTTTTCTGTTAATTATATTCTTCATTAGCAATCTTATCCTCATTGGATTTCCAGTGTCTTTTCTTTAAATTGCTGTTTTCTCTTTACTTTTGGTACATTCTAAAAGAACACTGTCAAACTCACAGTCCCTGCTGCTGAATCAATTGTTCATGGGGCATCTCTGGGTTCTCACTGTCACTGATGCCTTTCAAATTCTGCTGTTTGCGTTCTCAGATAGTTTATCCAACTTCCAGCTCCATTTTGACCACAGCTAGTTTTCATCTTCTCCTCATATCTTTGTTTTCAGAGTTATTATTTTGGTTATTTTTCAACTCAATATCTGTTTCTTGCAGCAAATACTTTTGGAATTCCGGTTTTCTTCTTCCTTGATATTATTACAATATAGTTTTCCACTCCAGCCTCCTTTTCTTCAGCACCCCGAGGTTTCTGCCTGCCAAGGGGGGCGTGTGCCCCATCCCACTGTGTACCTGAGAGTCAATCCTCTTATTCAGGAAAAGGGCCCCTGGACAAGAGGCTGGGCCCAACACAGTGATGAAGGGACACTGGGAGAAGAGCCCCTGACATGGAATTCTGCCTGCTGAGAAGCTGGGATCTTCCCAGGCCCACAGTCTCGACGCGACTGGTGGTCTCTGTCTGGGAAAAAAAGGTGCTGATGCACGGGCCACTCTTGTACCTGGCCCAGGTCTGCAAGGTAGAGGAATTCAGGTGGGAGTTTCTCCACCCAAGGAAATAACCAGGCCAGAGAAACCTCCCAGCCCCCAGGGCTTCTTCTCTGTGCAGTCAAACCTGTGCTCATGGCCCTGGGGAGGCATTCTCTGAAGTCCCTTGAGACATGGTGGGTACTGGCCCCACCTCTCCCTGGCTATGCCCACTACCTACCCTACCCTGGACAGGAAGTGACGTGTGTGACATTCTGCGAACATTTCCTGTGCTTGCCTTCCCTGACACCAGACTGCTCCAGGTCTGCTCCAACAAACTGTCACTCTGGTCACAATTGCCCAGCACCTAGGAGAAACTGCTTGAGGTTTGCAAAGTGCGGCTGATGCTTAAGTTTCAGTAGGACTTTTCTGAAATTTGTTTTCTTCCTCCACTATCTTTATTGCAGATAAGAGATTGGAGGCCTTTCCCTTACACCACCACCTTCATTCACACATCTCCTGCCCATGATGGACCAGGTCCATTATGACCAGCCACCTGGATGCTATTTTTTGTGGGGAAGACAGTCAATTGAACCCAGGGTCTTCACATTGAGCTATATCCCCATCCTTTTTATTTTTTATTTTGAGGTTAGATCTTGCTAAATTGCCCAGGTAGGACTCAAACTTTTTATCCTCCTGCCTCAGCCTCCCACAGTGCTGGGATTACAGGCATGTGCCACCGTGCCCACCTGTCTCTGAATACTTTTTACATATATCTGTGGCTAAAGAATTTGGTGAATAATTTTTTCCTACTGAAACTTTAATAAAGGACAAAAATACATTGTACATTGTGACAAGGTTGATAACATGTCTTGGGAATTTGGAGAGAGAAAGCTCAGCTTTGTCTGAAGATGTGGAACTAACAGCATCTACCTCAACTTCCACAGCTAAAATTAATTAAGACAGCCAGTCCCCACAAATCCCTCAGATCAGTACCGGGCACAGGGAGATCAGTAAGTGATACTTAGGCATTATTTACGAGACTAAAATTATCACACTTATTCCTATTATAACACAACCTCCCTGGTTAAATTGCCATGCTATGGCTAAAATACATTCTGTATTTATAGTGGTACACACAGCAAGTCTCTAAAATACAAAGAGCTTCAGGTTGAGATTATACTCTTACCTCCAACGCAGAGCCCTAAATTTTACTGAAGAACATTGGTGGATAAGCATGCCATTTCTGAGATGCAAGAGAAACCACTGTGCCATTTGGGTTTATCCTCTAAAACTAATCTTGCCCCAAACTCTTCCAAGAATTACAAATAGAACATGTGCATGTGTATGCAGTCGTGTACTGCCTAATTAAATTTTGGTCAATAAACCAACAGTGACAGTCCTATAAGATTATCATGGAGCTGGGCATGGTGGCACATGCCTGTGATCCCAGTACTCGGGAGGCTGAGTTGCAAGTTTGAGACCAGACTGGGCTACAAAGTGAGCTCAAGTCCAGCCTGAACTGCAATAGTGAGACCCCGCCTCAAAAAGACAAAAAATAGCAACAACAAAACAAACACATAAAAGATTATCATGGAACTTCTACGACCTAGCCTATGCTGTCGCTATTGTAAAACTGTAGCACAATGCACCGAACACCACCTACCAGTGGTGTGAAAATATAACATATAATTACATATAGCATGTGATACTTGATAGTGATACTAAGTGACCATGTTATTGGTTTATATATTTACTATACATTTTTTTCTTTTGAGATGGAGGTCTCGTTATGTTGCCCAAGTTGGCCTGAAAACCTTGCCTTGAGTGATCCTCCTGTCTCATCCTCCTGAGTAGCTTGTACTATAGGTGTGTCTCACGGTATGCAGCTATTTATCACATAATATCTTTTATTATTACTTTAGAGTGTACTCCTACTTATTTTCTTTAAAAAGATGGTTTACTGCAAACATTGCACTGTGCTATAGTGGCAGTGTCACACATCTGTTGATTGCACCGTGTGAATAGGCCAGGTTTACTGCGTAGGTATGAGGCTATGTAGGTTTGTTCGTTTGCACAATGAAATCATCAAATGATACACTTCTCAGCTCAAGCCCTGTTTGTAAGTGACACATGACTATGTACACACAGACCACACTGTAGAGGGAATAATCTATACCTCATTTTGTGCCCTGTGCAATGGGGCTCTCCTTAGAAACCCAGAATCAGGCCCTTCTTCCCTGCGGCCTCTGAATCCCAGAAAGCAGCCTCCCAGCCCAGAGCTCCACTCACTCATTGGTGCCTTTTCCAAAAACTCAGTATTAGGGAATGTTTTTCTGCTCAGAGGACAGTTGGTAAATGAAGCCGTCTCTGCTCTGTGGCCTGAGACTGCAAGGAGAACAAACTTTGTGCACTTCCCAGCTATAGGGCCACAGATGTCTGCATCAAGGATTGTCCCTTGTCACTGAGTGCTCAGCTGGACACTCCCAGCACCTCACAGTCCCTGCTGGCCCCTGCTTTATGGACTTATGTGACCTCTTTGCTGCCACAGCTCAGACATTTCCCCGTGAGTGGCTGTAAGCAGCTGTACAACCTCCCTGAGCTTCTGTGTGTTGGCCTGTAAAATGGGTTCATGGCACTGCTCCTATGTCAGGAGTAGATCTGTGGGGAGGAGAGGCACGCAGATGGACCAGCTTCATTAGCACAGCTATCAAATCTCTCTCTTTCTCTCTCTCTTTTTTTTTTTTGGTACATGCTATCGAACTCAGGACCTTGCACTTGCCAGGCAGGCACTTATGCCACTGAGCTCTATCCCCAGCCAGGCTGTCAAATCTCATGTCTCCACTTACTGCCCTCCCAAATGCTCCTCAGTCCATTTAGGTGGCCTTCAACACCATGATCCACTGTAGCTCAGCTGTCTCCCCCACAGCTGGTAAGCTCCATTCATTCAACCACCAAATTCCTCAGCAGCCCCCCAGGGCCCGTCCTCCTCCACCCCATCAGCCAGGAGGAGGGAAGAAGGAGCTCAGTTCAACCAACCTGCAGCAGTCCAAGGAAGAGTCTATAAACCCAGGAATGACCCTTAACTGCAAGCCCTGCCATCAGCGAAACCCCAAGCAAGCCATTAAGAAGGGAACAGGACTCAGTGCTGACAACGAACTTGTGTCCCACAGTGGTGAGGCACAGGGTCCCCTGGGGTACAGCCTGTGCCCACTGCGCACTTTCTGAAGCCATTAATACAGCCTGTTCCCTAATGGCACTGACACTGGCAGATGGGGCCAGGGTGGGGGACGGCAGGAGCAAGGCGTCTACCCAGCCCCCCTGCCCTGTGCGCACCTACTTTGATGCAACTTTGGGTAAATTTGTTCAATAAGATGGTTGTTCCTGGATTGGAAAACACAGGCCGTTTTGCACAAATAACAGCCACCAATGTACCTATCTGTACACAAATGTACACACAGATATGTGCACACACGCAGCCTTCACACACGCAGGCACACACAGAGCCACAGGCCCTGTGAGCACCTTTCTTGTCTGTGGGGCCCCTGAGTGAGGCTACTCCCTGGGCTAGCTGGCGCTCCCTTCCCCTGGTTCTGGGTGGGTCCAGGAGGCTGCACCAGTCTGACTAGCATGAGATGCCCACTCCCCATCCTTGTCCCTCAGGCCTGGCCTGGACTCTTCCAGGAGGCAGCTGCTGCTGTTTCATTTTCCATTTTCTTCTCCCACGGAGGAGACTTCAGAAACCTGAGCTGCCCGAGGGTATGAGCTGTGTGCATTGCTGTACCAGATTCATTTCAGAATCTCTAGTGGTGGTGTTGGACTGTGTTTAAAAAGAAAACAATGTCTGGCCTAGGCATGGATCTTTGAATGAGTGTGCACATATATACATAACACGCCCTCAGTTGCATATAGGAGTGCATGTTGACCCCAGCACACATGCTCACAGGTGAGAAATACACACATGCACATGTTCACATTCTCACACAGATATGAGCTCACCACATACATTTCCATAGACACAAACACACATGTGCATAGCACACATAAAAATCACAACACAAAATAGTCAAACACACACATGTGCACATGTAAATTCCTGCACTGAAGCAAGGACACATGTGCGCCCATGCCAAAGCAGGGTAGGATGCCGGGAGAATCCTGCAGTTGGCTGGAAAATCCTACCTGTCTTCTTCGGCACCCTCATTCCAGGAAGGGCCTTTTGCTGGATGCCTTGGCTGACTTCCAAGAGAAAGGGAACAGAAAACACTGATTTCACCTTCTATTCTTTTCCCCCTGTCTGCCTGGTGGCCGGCCCCTGTTCCAGACACTCCTCTTCCTCCACCATCCATCTGCGCTCAGAGGGGCCTCCAGAGCGCTCTGACCCCAGCTTGGAGCTGCAGAAACAGCCTCAGGGAGGAGCCTACGCTGCCCCTGACACTTCACTTCACCCAGTTGTCCCCAACATAGACACCACCCTGTGCTCTAGGAACCCGAAGTTCCTCTCCTTGCACAGACCAGTAGGTGGTGGAGGCCTTTGACAGTCATCTCTCTTCCTGCCAAGTGTTTGCCTCCTTTGAACTCCTATGCATCCTTCCAGCCCTGTGACCTCTCCAGTCCAGGAACAGCTGGACCTCCCTCATCTGCCATCCCCGAGCTGGGCATCCCCACTTTCTTTGCAGTCCTCATCACAGTGGCAACCAGATGAGGTTTGGTTGTTTCTGCCTTGCTTGCTTTTGGGGGACACAGACCCTATCCTCTTTGAATGTGCCACAAGCCCCCCACACCCCAACAGATATTGGTGGAACAAAAGACCTAGTGCGTGAGCTGATGGCGTTAAGTTTACAGTCAGTCCTGTTGTTTGGAGACTAGAACCTAGGCCAGCCAGAGAAGAATCCCTTTCAGAAAAAAAAATCCTTTTTTTTTTAGTTCAGCTGTGTGCCCAGGGAGAAGGCTCTGCAGAGAGAACTCAGCAAGGGAAATGCCACTTCCCAGCTGCATTCATCAGAAAGTGCCCTTCTACCCTGGGAAGCTCCACTTTCTAAGTAAAAGGAGAAATCAAATCAGATGTTCTGTATTCAAATCTGTATGGATTTCAGATAATTAAATGGAGAGTTTTCGTGATCATCCAGCTGTGGCTTGGATGAGATTTCCAGTCTCACAGGGCACGGATGCATCACACTGCAGTGAAAGCTAAGGGACAAGAGGAGAAATATTCCCGTGGTAGAGGTACCAATGAGGATATCACATCTGCAGGTCTCTTCTCAGAAACGGAACCTGTGCCCAGTGGGCACTCACAAATAGCAAGCTTCTGTCAATGCTGAACATGTGCCATTTATTCTTGTCCCAGGAGCTTGGAGAGAACAAACTAATTTTCTCCTCCCCACCCCCTATAAGGTCAACTCATTGCAATCTGAGGCTTTTGCCTTTTAACGATATTTCAGATATTTTGGTTCTAAGTTTCCACGTTTATCATTAAAGCAATTATCAGCTAAAAATGCTCCCTTCCCTAAAACAATGCCATCAGATGGCAGGAGCATATTTAAAGTTATAAATAACTTCCTTTCTCCCTACTACCTGTTTGCGATGCTGTATAAATCTTTAGGTGTGCAAATTCCATCGTTACTAATGTTCTTTAAAATGTAATACAACTTTTCTCATTAAAATAAGCCAGCCAATCAAAATGAGCCCCTCACAGACCCTCCGCTGTACACTAGCAGTATTTGCATTGCAGAACAACTGTAATTTTATTCATGAGTTGGCATAGCCTCGGCCCATCAGTAATTAAACAAGGAACAGCTGTCACTCGGCAGCATCCTAGGCAGACAGGATGGAATAATGAGCCTTTATCGATGGGCTCGGCAGTAGGGAGCTGGCATGGATGGGGCCCTGGTGCAGGGATGGGGTTGGTACGGGTGGGAACTGGCATCGTTTAGGCTCTGAGCTGTCCCTGCCTCACCCAGGCCAGACCCTCCTCTTTTATTCTGAAGAAAGAGGGGAAAGACACTGCACAGAGATTGGGACAGACAGGAGGGATTTGCTTGAACATGTACACATTTTGTGGAGGCCATGTGGAACCTAGCAGAGATGGACTCAGGAGAGTGGGGAGGCCTTTCCAGTTTCTGCCTTATATCTTTTTGTGCTGTTTGAAATATGTTAACAAGCAAGCAGGCATTTCCTTTGAAACATTACAGCCTAGACAATAACCTTGAGCAGACACTTCTGCCTCTGGGCCTCAAGGTCCTCCTCCAAACATAGAATGGGTCAGCGGAGAACTCCTATGCATCCTTCCAGCCCTGTGACCTCTCCGGGGGGAGAGGTCTTAGGGGGGAGGTGTCTTAGGGCTCAGTACAAGGTCCTGGGAGCAGAGTCTTACCGGGGCCCTTTTGGAGTGGATCCATTCATTTCCAGTATGGTCCAGATTAGGGTCCAGTCCGGTCTGCAATCTGTCCCTCTAGTAGCCCCTACCTGTGCTCCCTTGCATTTCCCTAGCCGCTAATCTGTAGGGTGACTCTCGGGAACTATTTCTCCCTCCTCCTTCTTCCTGTAGGCATTTCTAGGTCCTCACAGCAGAGACAAGGATGACATCACCCAGAGACCCAAGAAAGCCACATCAAGGGCCCCAAAGCAAGACCTTGGGCTCTGATTCCTGAAGGCCCAACTCCTTGCCCTTCCTCAGGATAGCCCCTTTAGAAAACCCTCTGCCCTGACCCAGGCTTCCTGCTGGCTGGAGGCTGATGGAAGGAGTGGGTTTCTTGGCTTGTCTGGCTCTCGGGCAGGTAGTTTTACCCACACTGGACTCAGG
This sequence comes from Chinchilla lanigera, assembly GCF_000276665.1. NCBI lineage: Eukaryota > Metazoa > Chordata > Mammalia > Rodentia > Chinchillidae > Chinchilla > Chinchilla lanigera. The sequence continues at coordinate 3,311,692 of NW_004955468.1, read as the reverse complement.
GAATAAGTCGAGCAGACTTGGCCAGCCAGGATAGGGCCAAAATACACAAGGGCCCCTCAGTGTGGGACTTTGATGGAGGGGTCCAGCTCATGACCTGGGGTGGGAAGGGGAGATATTCTAGAGATGGACCCACATGTACTAACTGTGGTGTCAGGAACTGGCAGACCCATGTCTTGTACCCGCAGTGCCAATGGGAGGGAAGGACAGAGCCTCTGCCCCGCCATGGATGGGATACTGTCTGTCCTAGTTGTGCAGAGGTGCAGGAAAGGGCTGGGGCCTGCCTGGATTGTGGCTTTGGGGAAGGGTAGGTGAGAGGCGATGGCTGGCAATCCCTGTGACCATCACCGAAGGGAGGGACCTGCCAGGTCATTGCTGGGGAAGTGAGGGTGGCCAACTGTCAGGCTGCGTCCTCTAGGGCCCAGACCCGGAGACAAGGGCATCTCCTTCACATACTACCGCCACACACACTGAGGAGTGGAGAAGCCTGGCTATTCCAAAGACTCACCTGATTGTCTCCTTGTGCTGTGAGGGGTTTCTGTTAGTGCTGGTGGTGGTTGTTTCGTCATGTTTTCTGGTACTGGGGATTGAACTCAGGACCCTTGCACTAAACTACATACCACCCCCATTTCTCTTTTTTGCTGTGAGACAGGGTCTCACTAAGTCACGAAGTGGCCTAGGTTGGGCTCATCTGGCATCAGCCTCCCATAGCACTGAGATTACAAGCATGTACCACCATACCTGGCAACTGTGAAGGTCTTACATCCTGCTGACCCTAGTGTCCTCTGTACCTTTGTGTCTGGGCCTGTGAGGGCAGCTGCATTTTCAAAGCCATCTGTGGAACATAAGGTCTGATGGCAGAACAAAATGTTTGAAAGCAGAGGACCTGTAGTGAGGTTATGGGGGTGGGGCAGAGAATATCCCATGGGATGGGTAGGCAGGTATTTACAAGGACCAACGAATGCTGGATATACCCTACCTGTTCGAGGAGTCTGAAGACCGCCAAGGACATGGATTTACAGCAACAGGTGGTCTCCCGGGCTGACAACAAGCGTACCTGGCGTGTGAGATTCCTGTAGAGTGCTGTGAAGGGACACCTACAGAGGCTTCTCTGCTCTGCTACAGGCAGAAAAGGCAGACACTTTGGGACACACGAAAGTATGCAAGTGTGCACATGTGGAAACGTGTATGTATACATGTGAGAGTGCATGTATGAGGGTGTGCACATGTGTGCATGAGAGTCTGTGCATGTGTGCATATATGTGAGAGTGCGCATGTGTGTGAGTGTGCATGTGTGCATTGCATTGCACATGGGCAAATGTAAGTGTGCACATGTGTACACCAGTAGGTGAGTGTGCATGTGTGTAGGCATGTGACAGTGTGCAAGTATGCACCTGTGAGAGTGTGTGTGTATGTATGTGCATTCATGTGTGTGCAAATGTGGGTGTGCTCATACGGACAAATGTGAGTGTGCACAGGTAGGTGAGAGTGTGTGTGTGTGTGTGTGTGTGTGCAAGCTTCTGTAGCTCCTCAAGAGTGCTTAGGAGCCTGGACACAGATAAATGTTCCAGCCCCACACTCCTTCCTGTCCTTCCCTATGTAGTGGCCACATGAGGTGAGTCTCTGGGTGTGGAAGGTGTCTCTCCCCCAGGGTAGCTTGTCCCTTGGGCCTTCACTGCTGTTTCAGACCAAGATGGCTGGAAACCAGCAAAGAGATGGCTTTCCTGAGAGCAGTACAAGGCTCCGATCACTGTGTGCACCTTTGACAGATGTGGCTTCCCAGGTAAAGGCTGCTGTAGGAGAGAAACTTGCCGAGTGGTAGGAGTTTAGATTTACTTAGGCACCATCAGTGCCTGGTGCTGGTGTGGCAGAAAAGCACCCAGGCCAGATGTTGCTCTGCTCCAAATGTGGGACTGCAGGCCATTTGCTGTGTGGGAGGCCTCTGTTAGTTCACAGAGAGCAGAGAGATTGCTGAGGAGGAAGGAGGCTCAGGGGCCAAGTGGGGCACCCCTCCTCTGGTGCCAGAGCCTTGAGCCCCGCTGGGGGTGTGTGGCTGCTGGCCTGCCTGTTCCTTCCCTCCCATCCCACTGGCTCTTTTAGCCTGTGCTGTGTGGGGAAGATCAATACAGAATTGACCTGGGCACAGTAAGGGGCAATGGAGTAGGACAATCTATGATGCTAGGCCTGAGCAGGAAGGGCCCTGATGGAGAAGGCATAGGCATGCTGCCAGCTAGCAGGAAGATGCTTCTGTCACCCACAAGTATGTGGGCAGGGCCTCCGCCTGGGCCGTAACATCTCCTCGTGGTCTCTTCCTGTCTCCTTTTTCCATATCTTAAACTTATGACAAACATCCAGTCCTCCACAACCTGTCTAATAACATAGTCACTATTTAGTGAGTAGCTCCTCTGGGGCAAGTGCTGTGTTTGGTGCTACACACAGATAATCTCTGCATGGCCATAACAAATCCACAAGAACTAGACATCCTTTTCCCCTTTACGGGTGAGGAAAGTGAGACTTGCACAAGTTATAACAATAGAACATTTTGGTCTTCATGACCAAAGTCCGGCTTGAATAGGCTTACACCAAAATGGGATATGTTGGCTCACATATCAAAAATCTGAGGGGTACCCCGAGCTCCAGTCCCCAAGACCTTCTTTCTTCCACATCTCTCTGCCCAATTCTTCTCCACATTGGAACCATTCTCCAGCTCTGTGTGGGGGCAAGGTGCTGAGCAATAGTTCCAGATCCTTCACAACCCAGGAGTCCATCCACTGCAAAGAGTACCCACCATTTCATTGGCTCAGATTGGGTTACATGCTTAGCCTTGAACCAATCACCATGGCTGGGAAAGGCAATGTCCAGATTGCCCTATCCCAAAGCTTGTGGGAGAGCCTGCTGCTGTGGAAGCAGGAGGGCAGAGAGCTGAGAGAAGGGAGAACCTGGAGAAGAATGGGGTCAACAGAAGGCGAGTGATTCTACCCTGCATGGCAAAGTAGAGACACTCATCATAGGGACCAGTGCTTAGCCAGGATTTGGGCAGGCTCCAGAAACCCTCAGCGTTCTGGGGTCCCTGGGATGGCACGCCTGCCTCCACATCTTTACTGCCTGTTCCTGACAAGGGCCCTGACTGTGCCTCAGGCCTCAGGGATCCATATCAACCAACAGCACATCTGCTTGAGATTTTGGAGAGGAGCGGGCACTAGGAACTGGGCCAGAGGTCCTCCAGCACAAGCCCTTAGAGCCGGGGCCCCGGGGGGAACCAGTCAAATTGCCATTGCGGTTATATAACTTAAATATATGGAATGTAATTATTTTTAAAAATATACCCATAAAATTGTCTCTGATTATTTTAGTCACAATACAAATAGCCTCAATTAGAGCAGAAATAGGGCGCGGGTTTATGGCTCCCATGAATCTGAGAGTAACCTCAGCTCTGATGCAGAACAGCCTGCAGCTCCCCACGAGCCGTCATGAATCCCGCAGCAAAATGGCCTCGGATCCGGCATGGAGGCAGCAGGCAGGGAGGGGCAGAAAAGGAAGACCCCTTGGGTCTTTCCTGCTGGATGTGGGGTCAAAGATTCTGATCCATTTATAGTTCCATGCCCCCTCTCTGTGGTGTGATTGTCTATCTGTCCATCTGTGGTGGAATCAGTAGCCAGACTCCCCAGAGTCCCACATGGGATGGGATCTGTCTCTGTCTCTCTATCTCTGTCTCTGTCTCTGTCTCTGTCTCTCTCTCGCCCTATTTTGGGCCTTTAGCACCGGTGTGGCCCACCCGGCCCTGCAAGTCGCTTGGACATCCAGGTCAGGAGAGAGTCCGGAGAGGTAGCATCACTCCTGTGGCTGAGAGGCAGAGCCCTCGTAGTCTTCCCTACCTTTCCCTATTGTCTCCTCCCACCCCCTGTACATCTTCATGGTACTGAGACCTCTGAAATTCCACCTGAGCCCTCTCTGCCCAGTCAGGGCCAACAAGCCCTCACCAGAGGTAGGCCTCTGGTAGACCTAGTCTGTGAGTTGGACCCAGCCCTCAGGTCCTGGCGTGGTCTAAAGGTTTATGTCCTCCCCCATAATTCATATTCTGAAACCAAATCACCCAAGGGATATTAGGGCATGAGGCTTTGGGAGGTGACTTAGATGAGTGGCCTTATAAGAGAGACTCAAGAGAGTTGCCCTGTCCCCTCCCCCATGTGAGAACACACAGAGAAGGCACCACTGCCACTTGTGAATCAGGAAACGGGCCTTCCCCAGATGCCAGATCCGCCAAGGCTTTTATGGTGCGTGTTCCAACTTCCTGAACCATGAAAAACAAATTTCTGCTGTTTATAAGCCTCCCAGTTTAAAGTATTTTGTTATAGCAGCCTGGAAGGACTAAGCTAGGCTTGCTCCCGTGGGTACACTGCCCCCCCCCTCTAGTGCTGCCTACCTGGGATATCAGATACGTGCAAGACCCTAAGCTGCCAATGCAGAATACACCGCTAGAGACCCCACCAGTCCTGGCCCTCCTATGCAAGAAAGAGTGCCAAAGCCAGAGCATCAGAGCTGGCAACTTAGGTGCCCAGGTGGCCATGCAGGGAGCACTGGCTACAGTGTTTCTTCATGGCTAAGGTAGGATAGCACCCCCTCCCTGGCCCTCAGGCACACCCAGCAGCAGGTAGTAATACCTGAGCACCCTTCCACCTGGCTGCACCTGCTCCTTCAGATGAATTTTAAGTGAAGTTCATTTTTTCCCCTCAAACACCAATAAAAGTATTTTTGGGATTAAAACAAACTAAAAGGGGAATACAAACAAATACATTTGGAAAGACCTGGAATCTTTACAATAGCGAGTCTTCCCATCTGCGAAAGGAGCACATCTTTCTAATGAGGCATGTCTTTTTGTCCTCTTTAATGTTTTGTCATTTTCTTCATATGGGTCTTGCATGTTTCATGTTAAGTTTATATAGTTTATGGCTTTACTGATGTTGGGTGAGGCTTTTTCTTTGATTGTCTAGTCAGCTCCTCACTGAAGCACTGGATCTTTCTCTATGTACTGTCTATCAAACCACTTTTCCTTGCTTTCTTTGTAGCCCTGTGTTGCTGTTAATTCTCTTGGATTTTCTAGGTAAGTATAAACATATTATCCTCCAAGAACGCTAATACTGGTAATAATGATAATATAAACATATTATCCTCCAAGAATGCTCCCTTCCTTTCTAACCTTTGCACTGCTTTTCTTTTTGTTTATTCCAGTCTTATTGTGGCCAAGACCCCTTGCTGAAAACTTACGGATAAAGGAGTCATCTTCACCTTCCCAGTGAGGTTCCAGAGATGAGCCCCAAGCTCTCTGTGCCCATTTCTAAGACTCCTGCTGCAGCAATTCCCAATAGGCTGGAAGCTCCTGTCTTTAACACATCCATGATTCTAGATGCATAATACATTTCCCAGGACTCTCTTCCTTCCTGAGGAGGCCTCTGGGACCAGGCTGTAACTCAGGAAAGTATGAGGACAGGGGAGGCAGCAAGCCTGCACATTAAATGACTGTTTGCACTGGGCCCTTCAAGGTAGATCTCCCTGGCCTTTTCTCAAATTCTCCATGTGTCCCCTCTTCAGGACCTCCAACCCCTGTATACTGCAGTGCTGGCCACAAAGATGAGCTGTTTCCTGACAAGATCCTAGCAAGGGCCAGGAGGAACTGTGGCCCCTCCTCCCAGTGGTGTCATCCAATCCTCCATTCCCTGTGAGTTAACTGAGCACTCACTGTCTGTCACCACACTGGGGCTCCAGGAAAACCAAATGAACCTGGAAGAGAATGGAGGAAGCAGTGTGAGGAACAGATACGCAGTGATAACCTGGTGAATAAGGTAGGAAGAGCATACCAGGTGAACACAGCCCAAGTTCCAGCCAGAGGTACGAAAAAACCCATGTGGGTCCCCTGGTCCAGCCAGGAGCGGCTGCCAATAGGATGTCTTCTAAGCTGCAAGCCTTTTCCATTCTCTGGAAGTGCTCCAGGCCCTGGCCAGATTCTGCCAGCCATGCCTATGACTCTTAGCTTTCTCAGAGACCAGAAGGGTGCAGCTGAGTGCTCTGTATGTGGCCAGCCCCAGGAAGAGGGAAATGTAGGTCTCCAGCCCCAGGCCTGCAGGACTCCTTGGTTTTATTCAGCCCTCTCTGATTGTGTGTGTGTGTGTGTGTGTGTGTGTGTGTGTGTGTGTGTGTTGATTTGGTGCTACCCAATGCCCACTCCCTCTTCTTGGGGTCTTGACTCACCAGAAAGAATCTCCAATCATGTGTTCTTCTGTGTGCTGTAGGCAAAGCTGTACTCCTAAACAAAGGGGCAACACGGGACCCAGAGTCTGTGCCCACCGAACACAGCTCTCCTGTGGCCACAGTAATTGACCCTTGCCTGGGCATGTGACTCTGGCCAAATTTTCAGGCCCCATTAGTGCTAACTCCAGGGCTTGAGTCTGAGCAATGTATAAGAAATACCTGCATGTCCTAATGGACCCACACTTGGACAGGTACAAACAAGTAGTGCCTCACCACTGTGCAGGGCCCAACAACATCAGCAACAGAATCAGCCAGAACCCAGAGATTGTGGCAGGATCTGGCCCCACCTGAGGCCAGCCTACCCTGGACAGAGACTGCTTGACTCCAAGTGAGTTGGATATTCTGGTCCTTGCACACCCAGTTTGAAACTATGAATAGACTAGTCAGAACTTTTTGTCGGTCAATTAATACAGATCTCTTATAATAAAAATTAGAAGGAATAGAAACCTTTTACCTATAATCAATATTTTTTTGTATTTTGTTTTGCCTAAAGAGTTTTGGCATCTCCATGCCCTCTTCCCTCACTAGCCTCCATCTCTGTCCTCACTACACCTTCTATCACCTATTCAGACCTTATTCTTTAAACAGCACTTGGGGGAACTCTCTCTGCAAGAGTTAACATAGCTTGAGCTAACATAGTCTGAGGATCATAGTATAAAGAGTCCCTGTACTTAAGCATTTCTCCCATCCAGCCTCTCCAGTAGCTGGGACTATAGGCCTGTGACACCACACCCTACTTGGTGGAGAATTTCAGCCAATTGTGTATAAAGAACTGCAAGGCAGCAAACTTGAGCATGTGTATTTGCAAAGTTACCTGCACCAGAAAGCCTATCAAATGTAATTTCAGGATTATCCCCATATGACTTTTCTCAACCTGTTCAACAACCAAGGAGTGCATTTGGACTCAAAATGTAGAAACTGAGCAGGCTACAAAAATGTTTAAGCCAAATAATGCAGATCAAAAGGAACCAACAGATAAATCAGTAGTACATTTTCTAATAGACCAATCATGTATGGACTTTGGACCCCATTGTTCACAACACTTTGTTTCAGATCTTTTAAAAATTTAAATTGAAAAGGAACATGAACATTAATATTCTGATTGGGTTGTGGGGATCCCTAGTATTTCCTACAGGGAAACATAGGTGTGCCAAAACTTTCTCCCTGGGCTGCTGCATTTTGTAAAACTCTGATAATGAGTAGCAACCACTTGGGACAGAGATGATCGGCCTGGGGGATGTGGAGGCAGTAAGGCCTCTGGGGGAGGAGGAGGTAAGGGAGTGTCCTCCTCCATGCAGTTTTTGACCTTGCATTGGTGTGGAGATTTCTTAAGTGATAAGGAATCATGTAGGTAAGGTGTGTTCCAATTTGGAAAGCAATTCAGCTAGTTTCACTTTTTCTTCAGAAGCTGCATATTTTTGAGGTTTTAGAGCTGCATGAACTTCTCGTTGAGGGTGTAAGAACCCAAGAACAGAGTGGATAAGGCTCCAGGAAGTAAACATCTCAGAGGAGATGAATGCACCATGCTGTTGGGTGTGCCAGAGTAGCGAGTCTCCTATATGATCCCAATTTTCTAAATCAACTGTGCCTGATTGAGGGAACCAAGGATTGAATTTAACAATATCTTGTAACATTTTAGTCAGATGACTGGTTAGAAGCAACTGGATATAATGTTGGTCCTCAAAGGCTAAATTTTGCCTCATTTTTAAACCCGGTTAAAAACCTACTCACTTTGGTAAATATTTACCTCACTCTTCAGGCATCCCTGTTATTCATCAGGCAAGGTCCCGTCCTTATCTCTACTCTCCAGTGGCTTCCACTCTTGTTAGCCTTCTCTGAGCAGGCTATAATGCCTCACAGTGGGAACTAGTAGTGGAGGTCTTGGCCTTGGACCACTGATCTGCTCTGAGGTGCAACAACAGAATAAAACACAGACAAAATATATACACTATAGTTACAAAGGGGACCAAGATGGTCAAAGTCCAATGATAGGATAGGACCATGAGGCATGGTGTCTTTACCTTTCATTAGGTGTACAGCTCGACTGGGGGGTATGCTGATAGGCTGCAGGATGTGGTGGGTGTGAACTGTGGATGCTGTCAAGGTTCAAGAGTGGAGGAACAATGTATTTGTGGAAAATCACACAGAAACAGATCAGGGTTAACTAGTAACCTGATTTTATGCTAACTGAGCTGGACAGAATTTACATGAGTCAAAGTTCTCAGCTGTCATATTATCTTGCCCTGAGGCACCAGAACTTCATAGCTTGTTTGTTAGCCTTGGCTCTGGCCATTGGTTTAAAGATTAATCTGTCCTTAAGCCAGACAGGGGCCTCACCGCAAGTTGTGTAGGTCTAAGATAAATGCTCTATTTTTGTGCCAATTTATTAATATTAATTATTGCTTGTTTGTACTGCATCAAGCTGGTCCTCATCATTAGCACAAGAACAACATCTTTCCAATAAACTTATCTCTTTCTTTTGGGTTAAGTTAGCCCATGTTGGTTTCTGTTGCCTGACAGAGGAGCAGGTCCCAGAAGGGCTGCCTTGGTCAAGTGCACAAGAAAGGGGAGCCAGCTCTAGATTGCTACAGCCTCTGGGTTCTCTGATAGCACAGTGACAGATAAGCCCAGCGCTGGCCTTTTCAGGAAAGGTACAGGAAGCAGGGTTTCCCGAGACAGATCCAGCGGCAGACTTGGAACGTAGGAAGATGTGGGCAAGGTGGCTTGAGCCGTTTGGCCTTGATAGCATTTCACAGGAGAGGGCAGAGGAAGAGGCATGGATTCTAAGTCTCAGGCTGAGTACAGGTGGGCAAAGACTGGCAAGTAGTCTGGGGAGTTTGGGGTTGACGTTCAGGAAATAGGACACCCCTGTAATATATTTGGATGGGTGATTATCAGGGACCTGGCCTATGACCACAAATCTCTTGCTTAGGGGTTACGATGAGAGAATAAGTCACAAACAAGATATATTCTAGTTACAAAAGGGGATTGGGATGATCAGAACTACAAGGACTAAGACTCTGAGGCACCGGTGTCTCTTGTATTTATTAGATGTACAGCTTAATTGGGTGTGCTGGTGGTGACGAGTGAACCACTGATGCAGGGAGGGCTCAAGGATTGAGGCTCAAAACAGTTTTGTGAAAAGTACACAGAGGTAGATTATAGTTAACTAGTAAGCTGTTTACCTGCTAACTGCAGCTACGGAGCTGGGAGAGGAATGAGAGTCAAAGTCATCACTTGTGACTGTTATTTTGCTTTGAGGTGCCAGGACTTCACAGACCATTTGCTGGTTTTGGCCCTGGCCATTAGCTTAGGGATTAACCTAATCTGCAAACCAGCCATGGGCCTTTCCACAAGTCACGGAGGCACAGGACAGACTCTCAATTTACTTTATGCCAATTTATTAATATCAATCACTGCCTGCTCTGCACTGCATCATGTTGGGCCTAGTAGGTGATCATTGATTTAGGGTTTCTGACAGGTACACTATTCTGGAACTTGACAAAGAGAAACATTAAGTCCAGGGGTACCCATTTTGCATGAAGCAATCACATTTCTCTCTACTTGGTCAGTTCTACAGCCCAGCACTTTTGTCCCCTGGAGGAAGTTCAGATGGATTTGAATTAACCAGAAAGTTCTTTTATTGCTATTTTAGAACTTCTCTCTGCTACCTGGTCTGACATAATAATTACTTGCCTGTGATTTATCGCAGGCAGATTATGAGCAATGATAGGGTTTGGGGTGATAATTGAGTGGATGTGACACCTCACCTCCTCCCGAGTTGTGCAAGCTACAGCAGTGATGGTTCCCCTCTGGGCCACTTATGTGCACTGCAACCCAGCCAGGAACAAGATGCACGTTTTGCATTCCTGGCTTCATATGACCAACCCCACTGCCTGTAAATCATCTCATAGACTCACAACCCAAATGCTAAGCCTGACCTCTGGATGAGCTTCCCCAGCTTGTCACCAGCTGTGACATCGAGTTCTGTCTTAGGGACACGTGAGTGAACAGAAGAGAAAGGACCTGCGCTCAGGGATATGTGGGGCAAAGTGTCCAGGATCCATTAAGCAGAAAAAAGTCACCTTAGAGAGAAAGAGAGAGGCCACAAAGTAAATGCAACAGTCTTAAGAATAGCCAGGGCCACTGCTTGAGTGAGGGGTTCAAGCTGCCCCAACACTGGAGGCAAGAGCTTCAGGAGCCATCATGGAAAAGGACAGAAAGCCAGGTTTAAGCAAAAGGCACAATAGGTGCACAAACCCCTTGCATTTGGGAAGGACTGCAGAAGACAGGAAGAGGCCAAGGGACTGACATTTGGGCATGAGGGGACAGTGACCTGGGCTAAGAGTGATTGACAGGTGCCTTTGGGGAGGGGGATCTCAGTGCTGTCAAAAGAAAGCCCTGGATGTGACTTCAGAAGGCATGAGTTGTAGGGCCACAGCACTGTCAGCTACCCTGACAGCCAGGGGCCCAGTACAAAACGGAAATGCAGGAGCCCTTGTTCAAAATGCTTGAAGAAGCCAGGCATGGTGGTACAAGCTTATAATCCTCGTGCTTCAAGAGGCTGAGGCAAAATTCCAAGTGTGAGCTTAGCCGGGGCAACCTAGTGACTTAGTGACTTTTATTTTACATAAAATTTTAAATATGTAAATGGCTGTAACTCAGTCAAAGGCCCTGGGCTCAATCCCTAGTACTGCAGAAAAAGGAGGAGGAGGAGAAAGAGCAGGAAAAGGAGAAACTTCTTCCTTTCTTCCATATTCTCTCCCTCTACAAGTCAGGCTGCTTTTGCTTGTTATTTAATGCCATTCTCCCTCAGATATGAGAATACATGTGGGGTGAATGCGCCTCTCACAAGCTCCTGAGGCTTCACCCTGCAACTCAGTGCCCAGAGAGTGGGTGCCATCCCAAGCCTCCCAGTGCCTGGCTCCAGGGGAGGAGGGCTGTGGGGAGGGGACAGTGAGAGCCGTCACTGAGCAGAGGCGGGAAAGTGGTGATAGCCAGGAGACCCCAGCCCCCACATGCTCCACTTGTCTGCTTGGGTTTCACTTACTCAACACAAGTTCAAAGATGAAAATTATTCACAATTTCAAGGCAGTGACCTTAGAGCCTTAAACTTTCAGTGGATCTCCAGTCCTGGTCTGAGCAGAAGTGGGCATGGCCTGGTAAGAAGCCATCTTTGGGTTTGGCATCTAGGAAACAGAATGCCCCGGCACTATGATTTACTTTGGAAGGGTGGTCATTGATTTAGTGTGTCTGCACTAGTTGACTGCCCCCGAAAATGAGCCCTTCCTGGAGGGAGGGCTTTTGAGTTTCCCAGGGCCTGGGTATCGACTAAGAAAAGCCTAGGACCTTATGGATTCACAGCTGAGTTCTCCAAGAACTTCAGAGAAGGTCTAACACCAGTCCTCTTCAAATTTTTAATGAAACTGAGAAGGAAGGAGTACTTCCAAAATCATTCTTGGAAGCTAACATTATCCTGATCCCCAAACCATGCTCAGGACTGCAGGGGCAGACAAAATCCAAGAAAGAGAACTATAGGACACTTTCTCTAGGAGCATAGATGCAAAAATCCTTAACAAGATACCGGGAAGCGGAATGTGACAAATCCTCAAATCATCAAAAAGATCTGACACCATGACCGAGTAGGCTTCATCCTGGGGATGTAAAGATGGTTCAACACACACAAATCAGAAATGTAATTCATCACATAAATAGAAGCAGGGGCAAAAATCACATGATCATCTTAATAGATGCAGAAAATGCCTGTGACAAAATTCAATGCCAGGGCCCTGCTCATGGGCATCATGGTTTTAAAAATGCGTATCCAGAGTTGAGCACCACTGACACACGTTGGTTTTTACTGAGTGTTGTGCAAGCCACTAGGAATTAAGCGGGGAGGCAACCTCATGTAGAAATACAGCATGTGATCAGTTCTCCCCAGTTTTGGGTAGCAATTGGCCACACAAGTGCTAAAAGTCCAGTTACAGCAGGTAAAGGAGCAGCTAAGAAGTGCCTGGGGGGGAAAAAAAAAGAAGTGCCTGGGAGGCCCTGAGCTCCCAACACGGCCTTCCTTATGGATTATAGGGTTTGCTGGTGCATTTGATGGGATGCAGGGAAGGGAGGTAGGGAATTAGTACTGGTGTCCGAGGTCCTGGAAGAGCAATGGCAAGAAGGTGATATCTTCACAGAAAAGGGGTAATCTGGGGGTAAAGACAGTCTGGGGATGGGAAGTTAAGTCTTCTGGGTATTCCAGCTTATTTTCTAAAAAAGTCAGCTTTCCATTTCCAGGATATAATATGGGACCAAACGCTTTGACTTCTTAAATTCTTAAAACCCAAACTGGAAAGCCAGGCACGGTAGTGCACACCTGTAGTCTCAGCAGTCAGGAGGCTGAAGCAGGAGGACTGCTGTGAGTTTGAGGCCTCCCAGTGCTGCATAATGAGTTCAAAACCTACCTGAACTACATAGCAAGACCTTGTCTCAAAACAAACAAAACAAGCAAAAAATAAACAAAAAACCCAAACTGGATTCTTTTCTGGAAAATAAGGCAGCTGATAATCAGGAAGGTGTTGTGGAAAGGGCGGCTGCTGAGTCACCTCTTAAGATTGTCTCATGGGTAGGAAGGCAGGTGACTTGAGCTGTGTGGGAATGAGAAGGCACAGCATGCAGTGACAGAGGTGGCCCAGATGGAAAGGTGAGAAAGCTCAGATTCTGATGAATCTCTGTTCAAATTGGAGCTGCCACATCAAAGTGGCTTCTCACTAAGCAACAAGAGCCTTAGGATACTTATAAAGAACCAAGTGTGGCATAGCTGTCCCTGCTCTCATTTCCCAGGGACAAGAGCTTCAGTCCAGGCTCTGCATGGACCTAGGCACCCTGTCAGGCCATCATCTTGGGCAGCTATTTGTCCTTCTCCCTGGACAAATGAGAGAGGAATCCCAGAATCCTGACCCCCAGGAGATGATGGCATCTCAGCAGCTGAGTCAGGCACCCCTGGGGTGACATGAACTGGGCATGGGAGTCAGACCCAATGCTAGGGGAAGCACTGACCCTCCAGGCAGTGGAGTCTACATCTGTAAAGTAGATCATGAGGCCCCCATGGAGGGGCATGAATCTCCCTTCCAGTATCACTCAAGATGAATGGAATTTTTTAAAATGGTGTACACACAATGGAGTCTTATCCAACCATAGAAAAATGAAATCATATAATTTTCAGGGAAATGGATGGAACTGGAGGTTATCTTTTAGATAGGTATTACATGTTTTCTTTCATATGTAGAAACTTAAATTAATTTTAAAAAATGACCAGGAAATAGAAGACAGGAGACCAGGAGTGGGGAGCAAGGGTAGTAGGGAGGGTGGATATTATTCAAACCATGTATGGAAATGTCACACTGAAATCCATTGATTTGAACAATTAATATGATCTTTTTATATTAAAAAATGAAAGCTGTATGTGGTGGCACATGCCTATAATCCCAGCACTCTGGGAGGCTGAGGCAGGAGGATCACAAGTTCAAGCCCAGCATGGGCAAGCTGACAACTTAGCCAGACCTTGACTTAAAATAAAAAGGACTGGAGATGTGCAAAGGTCCTGGATTCAATCTCTAGGATCACAAATAAAAAATAAGTAAATGAAAATAAGGAATGACAGTCTTTCACAAAAATAACTAAGTGAATAAGTGTAAGAATGAGCTGCAGGGATCTTTCCAGAAGAGCCAGACTCTTTCTGGGTACCCTGTAGCCAGTGGCAGAAAGCGGTAGGGGTCCTAGGACCCAGCTGCTTGTGCCCAACGCAGATGTCTCTAGTGGCCCCTTTTGTTGTGAAGCTTCCCCAGGCGCTTGGCTGCAATTTCGTCAAATGTCCATCAGAATCCAGGCTCTCCCTGCCTTTCAGTGTGGCAGTGGGTGTGTTTCTGAGCCAAGTATTCTGGACTTTGCCTAGCTCCTGCCACCAGGTTTCTGTATCAGCTAAAATAAGTATAATGCCTTCTCTGCTCCAGGGTGCTCAGAGCTGTGATGAGGACCATAAAAGTTGGAGTCAATCAGTTGCTGGGCTAGAGCTGAACTGGGTGGCTGGCCCTAGGAGTCACATGCTGCACATTTCCATTGGTCCACAGGGGGGAGAAGGAAAAGCATAGGGAGCAATCTGTAACTTCCTGGCTCTAGGATCAGGGGAGTTGGTGACTGTACCATTTATCAAGATGGGGAAGTATATGTTAGAGAGAGCAAAATCAGGAGTCCAGCTGGGTGCGGTGGCGCATGCCTGTAATCCCAGCATTAAGGAGGATGAGGCAGAAGGATGGCTGTGAGTTTGAGGCCAGCCTGGACTACACAATGAGACTCTGTGTCAAAAAAACAAAAAACAAAAAAAATCAGGAATCTAGGCTAGGATACCGTAGGGACCTAAGCAGTGTTATGTTTCTGCTTAGCACACTTCCTTGGCTTCTTCTGGTGTGGGGCCTATTTTTGCTGGGCAGAACCTACTCCGTGTCCTTGAGTGATAGTAGCCATAGCCTGGTTTCAAGGGGGATCAGGACAATGCCAGTGAAAAGATCTTATTTGCCTCGTCACTATGACAGGCACATGAGCCAAGCTAGCTGAGCAGTCTTTTGAGGACTTTGGGGGATAAGACACTCTATTTTCTTTGGAATCACAAATTGGTGTGTGACAATAACTTTGGAAATGCGTGTGGTTGTTTTGGCTGTCACAGGAAGTCAGTCTGCCTGAGAATAAAGCCAATAACACAAGGAAACAGAGGCAAGAGGGGGATGGTAAAGTCCTGATGATCTGGACCCCTGTACCTGAAGCAAGACCCCTTTAGACCTCTCCTTTGTGTAAGTCAATACATTCGTCTTATTTCACTCAACAAATAACATTTGAGCAGGTAGTAAATTCCCAGTAGTTTATAGGATACTGTGAGAGCAATATGAGTGAAACAGACATGGTTGAGCTCGTCAGGAGTTTGCAGGTTGATCAAGAGAGCATTTACCCCAGCCGTAAAATCTAACAGAATTTTGTCAATTGAATCTTTGCAAGGGATGTGAAGAACACAACAGATGGTGTGCAATGTTATGAGAAGTGCAGAGACAAGCTACACGTGCACATTTCTGTCTATTGATCCTCGGCAGAAACCGAGAGTACAGTGTTAAGATGTGGTTTGGTAAAAACAGCTCTGTGTGAAAGCAGAGAAATGTAGCGCTAGTGTGTGTGCCTGCCTGGCAATCCGAGTTGAAACAGCGGAAAGAGGGCTTGGAGAATCTCAGAATGGTTGGCTTTTCCTCCGAACAGCCTCTCCTGAATGACAATGATCCTGGCTGTGCTCTTCACAGAAGTGACTTGGGAGATGATTTTTAAGTGCTTAGCTTTTTAATAATGAAGATAACATAAGCACATTCATAAATATTCAGAAACAAAGAAAAATATCCTTTAAATCCCATGACCCAATGCAACCGCTGTTGTGAGCATTATTTTGAGAATACTAGGACAGCCTTTGCTGTGGTTGGTGAGCCTGTGATGTGTTTGTCGTTTGATTCTTTGCTTACCGAGGACCTGAACTCAGAGGTGAGGGTAAGGTGATAAACAGTACCTCTGAGGACAGACCCACCGTGGTGGAATCTTGCCATACCACTTAATCACTGTGTGACCTTGGGCAAGTTCCCCAGCCCCTCTGAACCTCAGTTCTTCATCTACAAAATGGAGATAATAATGATACCTGTTTTGCCAGGGTGCTGCAGGATTGGACTAAGATGGAACCAAGCAGGTATTAGTCCTTTCCTCATGCTGCGACCTTGGCCATGTCCCAAGCACAGCCATAGACTGGCTGGATCCTACGTCCTAAACCTTCCAGAGACAGAACGTAGTTGTCCACCAGTGATGCTCTGACAGGAGCATCACTTCCACACAGGACAGACGCCATGGCTTGGTGTGGGGCCGGACATGTATCACTCTCTTCACACCTTAGGACAGGTCTGGGACCAATGCAAATGTCCTAGCTCATGCTTCCTCCTCTGCTTTTCATGTTACACACCAGCCCTGCATTTGCAGGTGCCTGGTCACCACGTGTCATCCTGCGTTATCTGCAGAGAATTCAACTGATACTTGAAGGAGTGATGTGCACACATCCACAGTGGGGATAGGACTGTCTGGGAAGTTCAGAGCTTCCCACAGCTCACTGCATGGCGTGCTCGGGCATGTCTCTTCCTAGGCACAGTGAGCCACTTCTCCGCCACTCATTCAACCAACACCTGTGGAAGCTAAGCTATGTGTGGGATATGAGGTTCTCTGAGGTGCAGATCCTCCTGGCCACGAGATCCTGTAGCTCAGGCTCAGAGTTCTAGAACCAGGGCTGCAGGAGGGGTGTGGAGGAGTCATCTCTGTCCAGAGAGGAAACCTGCTCACCACAGATCCCACAGTGAGGTGTAGTTGTGAAGCCAGTCCTTGAACCTGGGTCTCCTGACTTTAAGCTGACTGTTGGTCTTTGCAGAGGGCTTGGCAGAGGCCAGGAGGGCATAAATACCAGAATGTGGGAGTCTCAGTTCTCCACCCCATACCCCTCGGCACTCCCAAGATCTTCCTTGCCTACCCCTCTCCTATGGATCTGTCTTACCATCCTGGGTGTGCCAGCTTACACACCAGGAAGAAGGGTAGTGCCCACCCTCTGAGGCCTGGGGTAGTGGGTTGAATGGTGGTCTCCTAAACATACATCTGCCTGAGGCCTCAGAATGCACACGACTCCATTTGTTTTTGTTTTTGTTTTTCTTTGAAAGGAAAGATCATCTTGGATTAAGATGAAGCCAAACCCCATGACAAGTGTCCTTATAGAGAACAGAGAAAGAGACGAACCAGGGGGAGAAAATCACATGAAGATGGGGGCAGGATGGGAGTCACACTACCACAGACCAAAGAATGCTACAGATTTCCAGTAGCTCCCAAGACTAGGGAAGAGGCAGGGAAAAGTCAGTAGGGAAGGTGCTCAGGATTAGGCCATCTGGGTTTGCTAACTGACGCTTATCAAAATTAAGCTTCTACTATTGCAGAAACTTAGGGACAGGATGCTGTCTCCAGCTGTTGGTTGCCTCTGCAGTAAATTTCAGGGTCAGCCTTGAGCTTTTCTAGGCAGGAACTGAAGGGACAGAGAAGGCTGAGTCACCCCAAGGGCATGGACTTTAGCTGATTGAAAACATGCTAGAATTTATTCAAGTGTCTTAGCATGTGTAGGAGGAAGATGATGCAATTATTTGTGCTGAGAGTCTGTGGCCTTGATGGGCCTTAAGGAGGCTGAGTTTGGTCCAGAAACGCCTATCCTATGTATCAAGGTATGAAGGGGCCTCACAGGAGCATGATCGGGTTAGGGAGGGGTACAATGCAGGTTGACCACCAAACTCATGTACCTAACTGTATGGTTTAGAAGTATGGCATTTGAGAAATGATTAGATTAGGTCATTAAGGTGAAGCCCCATGACTGAACCCTGGTGCTTTATAAGGAGAGACCACACAGACACAGAGAGACATACACATTTCTTCCATGATATGATGTAGCTGGGGTGGGGGGTTCCTCACCAGAGTCTATACCACACTGTCTGGGAATCTATGTCTCTAAACTATGAGCTAAATAAACCTCTTTTTAAAAAACAACCTGCCTTTGGTATCTTGTTATGGTAATGAAAAGATGACTAATATAGAGAGGTAGCCAAGCAGTCAGGAGGCAGAGTGGACAGGCAAGAAGCACAAGAGTTCCCTGGACAGGAGGTGGCAGGAAAGACAAGTGTCAGAGGTAGGGGAAACAGTGCACTTGATGTATGGAAGCTGAAGAGCCCAGTGTGAGATAGGGTAGAGTCAGGTCAATTGGCGACATTGTTTAGGCCCCAGCTAAGTTGGGAATAGGGGTAGGATCTAGGCATCATATTATTAAAGTCTCTCTTGGTGATGCTAAGTGTTAGGTTTGGTGAGAATGGGAGACAGAACAAAGGTAAAGAAAGCCTTTATTGTCGGGCATGGGAGGGCTGCTAAAGAGATGCAAGGACCCTCTGGAGGGGGAAGTTGGCAAACAGAATATATTGGGCTAGGCTGCGAGTGGAGTTGTTGGAGGTGGTTTAGGTGACATTACAGGCACTGACTGGGAAAATGTGGATGCATACGTGCAAAAGAAAACAGGAAGTAGTGGTCAGGTGGAGAAAGGAAGAGGGCAGAAGTCAGTCCAGGTGGGACACATTGTCTTCTTTGGGCCCCACGCCATGTTGGATCACCACCATAATGGCTTAGCAGAATTTTGTATGGGTGGAAACCCGTCACTGAGATGCAGCCCCATTTGGGTGATGTGACATCTTTGTCAGCAGCCTGCGGGGACAAGATCAAATCTCTTATATTTAAAAGATCACCTGGTAGAAGGCAGGTGAGTCTTGTTGAAAGTTCTAGTGATCATCCAGGATGGGAGAAAAGAAGAGTCGTGGGTCAGGGCCATGAGCCTGGGGAGGAGCTCCAGAGATGTCTGGCCTGGAGGGTGTACTGGCAGCATTTGGTGACAAATGGGATGTACTTGTGATGGTGAAGTGACATCCAGATTCTGGTGTGGGTAGCTGGCTGTGTGATCATTAAGATGGTGATCAGGGGCAGGGGACAAATAACAACTGTTTAAGGCTTTGTCTTGCCTGAGAACACCTGAGATGAACCGTGGAGAAATATGGGAAGGAGCCAAGGGAAGAATCCGACCTGAACATCAAGCTTCCGGAGTTGCCTGCACTTGAACAGAGGTTAGAGAATGGAAAATCTGAAACAAAGGCCCAGGACTATGTTACTGATGAGATGGGCTGAGTTTCAGCAGTTGGAGAGGGACAGGTCCAAAGTGGCAGGAAGGAAGGAAGGAAGGAAGGAAGGAGAGGAAGGACAGGCAAATCCAGAGAGAGTATCAGGAAGGAGGGAATGGCTTCCAGCACCCTAAGCTGCCAAGAGACCAAGTAGAACAAGGTGCAAATTGCTCAGTGATTCCGAGGGACAAGGACACTGGGTGTGGGCTGAGCCGGGTCTTCTCTTCCTGTCTCCACCTCCAGGCCCCTGGCTGAGGTTTGCTCTTGGAGGTGTGTGGGTGAAAGGTGGTTTGAGGGAGCAACCCAGAATGCTTGAAGTGGAAACCTAAAATTCAGGTTTTCCTCTCCTTTCCTGCTTGAGAAGAACATGCAAGTATTCCCCTCATCTTGCAGGTCCTTCTCCAGGAGGACAGCTGGATTAATTATGACAACTTTTCCTAAGTATGACACTGGAAAGTACCCATGCGGCAAGCGTAGAGCACTGTGCACTTTTACAAACCCAACACATCATGTAACCACTAGGAAGAGTTAAGCTCACTATCACCAGCCCCCAAAGTCTCTCTGTGCCCTCTTCTAGCCACTACTCACCAACAGCAGCCATTCTTCTGACTTTTGGTAGTTCAGAGAGTTGTTCTCTGTGTTCTTTTAAACTTTAAATAAATGGAATCATAGCTAGCTAGCATGGTAATGTATGCCTATAGAATTAGAACACTCTGGGAGGCTGAGAAAAGAGGACTGTAAGTGCTAGCCCTGCCTGGGCAACTCAGCAAGACCCTGACTCAAAATAAAAAATAAAAAGGGCTGGAGGGGTAGCTTAGTGGTGCAGTACCCCTGGGCTTGATCCCCAGTACCACAAAAATAGTCAATCAATGAGATCATACAACACATACTTTGGTGTCTGGCTCATGTAACTCAACACTGTTTCTGAGATTCCTCCTCTTCATTGTATGGATCCCATGTGTGAATTCATACCACTGATGGGCCTTTGGGTAGGTTCCAGTTTGGGGTTCCTTTGAATGACAGTGTGGCCCTTGTTCTTGTCTTGGTGGAGAGGTGCTGGAATTTCTGCCAGGTATACTCCAGGAGTGGAGTTGTTGAGTCAAAGAGCGCTGTGTTCAGGTTGCAAATGGGTGGTTTCCTTTGGGGGTCTCGTGAGTCTGCCATTGTGAAAGTGAAGGCCCTGGTAGGGTTTGGGTAAGTGATGAGATGAAGGGGATAAGGGAGCAGTGAGCCATGGGCAGCCCTCAGGAGGCAGAAACAGCAGAGTGGTGTGGACCTGATGAAGGATTAGTCATGAAGTTGTTTGGGAGGGAGAAGATTCTTCCTGGGGTTGCTATGGCAAACAGAAATCCCAAAATGACACACAGGATTTGGAGGCAGATTTGTTTTACAATGACTGGCACTGATGGAGAGCACTCCCAAAATATCAGGCCCTGATCTCTGGTGGTCTAGGACTTATATGAGACAAGCAAGCAGGAAGTACAGAGGCAGAATGGTTTATCAATTGGGAATGATTTATACAATGTACATCACAGTGACCAGCTATTTTTAAGAGATAGAAGTAATTGGAACTGGAACAGGAACTATTACCTGTGCAAGTAAGAACTGAAGTATACTGGCTGGAGGCACTTTCTATTACAATTCCCCCTCTTTTTAGTTTCCACAGCAAATATTTACTGGGCATATTACATGTGATCTTCTGAGACAAGGCCCAACTAGTAACATTGAGATTGTCAGTGATCTTAGCCAAGCTCCCCAATATTATCTTATTACAGAGTTTTTTCTTAACACTCATCAAATCTTAGTCAAGTGTTTGATTGATTGTTCTATTCTCTTGGGGCAACCATCCATAGAGTTTAAAGCAAAAAACACAGCTAGTAGAGGGTGGGAAAGCAAAGACTGGAATAAGTAGCCTGAAAAGTCACAAAAATCAAGGGGAATAGGTATGGAGCAATCCTGTGTGCTCAGGCTTTAGCCATGTGGGACAGTATGATCAGAGCAGGGCTTTGAGTGCATTGTCTTTTCAGAGTGAACTGTCTGGTCCAGGTAAAATTTTCAGTGGCTCTAAGGCTGGATTTTTGAAACTTATAGAGGTAGTTAGTATGAACCTGGGTTATATATGTGTGAGTTACAAGCTGGTTTTTAAGCTTTTCTAGAGCTTTGTGGTCTGTATGTTGTACATAGTCTACTATAATGCATGAGGTCAGGGCTAGTGAATAGACACTGAAGACTGAGCTGGCTGCAGGGGGACAGATGCCAGCGTTGTGGCTTGAGTTTGCAGAACAAGTGGTGAGGACAGGTCTGGCTCTGATCTTCTGAGAATAACAGGTAAATTTTTTTGGTTCAGTCAGTTGGATCCCTGGAGGGAGTTTAGGCCTCTGGACCAGATTATTTTGTGTCAATGGTGGATTTCCAAACAGCAGCAGAAAGCAGTTCACTGTGCAGTTCATCCCTGCAGGAGAGTTTTGTCCAAAATAGTTTTGTCCAAGGTGACTACAGCATATTTACCCTGTCAGAGTACATTCCTAGCAGAGCTACTTACATTCTTAAAGAGAGTATACTCAGCATCTGTCAGGGAGTCCATTTTTAGAACAGTTCATTCCAGTACAGCATGTGGCACCTGGACAGTTAGATCCATGAAAGGTGAGCTTGTCAGCTTTCTTAATCAGAAAGACAGTGGCTGTTAGAGCATGGTTTGTGAACTCAAGGATACCGATTTTATAGAAGTTGGCAGCTCCAAGAGGGAACAAGTTTTTGAACCTCTGGGAGGCTGAGTCCAGGTCAGTTGGCCTTTGAGTCCAGAACTGGGGTCTTTTAATTTAAAGGTGAAGAGGGGCTGGCTGACAGGAGCCAATTGAAGGCAGAAAAAGGCATTTTTTTTTAGGTTCAGACAGGTGTACCAGCAGGCTATGGGTGGCAGAAGACAGAGGCAACATATATGAGAGCAGTCATGGCAGTCTGGGCAGCTAAGAGATCTTGAACTAGCTTCACAGGAAGGAGAGGTATATTTTAGCGGTTTGACAGTGTATAGGCATTTCCCAGTTTTGAAACCTCTGGATGTGTAGTTCATTTTCTAGCCAAGCCAGAAATATAGCTCAGTGGCATAAGCACCTGAATGGCAAGTACAAGGTCTTGAGTTCAATTTCCAGTACCAAAAAAAAAAAAAAAAATTCCAGCCAAGTCTCTCATGGCATGGGGTACTGTTTGATGCAGCTAAGGGTTGCCCCAGGATGGAGTTTCACGGAGACAGGTGGTTGGTGGCCCAATTGCAGGGCCCAAGGGCCAGTGACAGAATTGTGGAGCTGGAAGGGACAGAGAAATAGGCTGTCTCAGAGTAGCCAAATCTCTTGTCAGAGGCTCCCTGAAAATAGTGAGAGTTCCTAAATCTTTGTGATAATTAAGTAACAGTCCAAAAAGGGTATATGGGTTGGGAACAAGGTGATAGCTGTGCTGGATATCTGTTAGTGTTTCCTGTGACATCTGACAGCAATGGGAGTCTCAGTGAGGTAGCATGGTTGATGGCCAGGCCTGGAGGCAAGTCTTTAGCTTATACCTCTGGAAGGAGAGTTTTCAGAGTGTCAAGATTGTGGTTCTTTGTCTCAGGCTGATGCAGCTATTGTCTTCCTCTCAGGGAACAGACAGAGTTTAAAGTGCAGGGTTAAATGAGAGGGAGACTGACCGGTATGGTACAAAGGAGATGGTAGCTTCTAACTTGAAGAGGAGGTCTCTTCCCAGAGGTGGTATGGGGACTAGCTTATACAGGAATTCATATTTCATGAGATGTCCTCCCAGGCTGCAAGTTTGTACCTGGCTGAAGGGGTGAGAGACAAGAGTCCTGGTTGCCCAGTGATAGTACTATATGCTCCTGGTGGCTCAGCTGAAATAGGGAGCCCAGTCTGGCCTGGTCTGAGCCCATTAGACCAATGAAAGGGTTGTCATCTGATCTGGATTGAAGCTTTTGTTTTTTTTTTTTTTGGTTTTTCTCCGGTACCGGGAACTGAACTCATGACCTTGCGCTTGCCAGGCAGGCACTTTTGCCGCTGAGCTAAATCCCCAGCCCCCTGGATTGAAGCTTTTGAGAGTTCTGTTACCAGGAATGTCATAGGTGTGCCCCCAACTTTTGCAATGACTGTGTGCTCTTAGGCATCCAATTTGATAGAGTTTGGTTTGTCCTAACTATTCAGGCCTGATAGGGTACAACTCATTTCTCAGGGTTGACAGTCCAATTTTTTCTCAGTCCAAATGTGGAACTCAGAAGGCATTTTTGACAGTCATCTTGAGTGGGCATTAGATGATGCCATCTGATCAGGACAGGTGTGTCTCTGGGGGTAGGGGCTCCTGTGTGGCTGAATGCGGGCAGTGGCTAGCTGTTCAGCTGGCTAGAAATAGATGAGTTGGGGGTGAGGAGTGAAGCTATAAGTGTTGGCAGCAACTTCACTGGCCAATGAGGGTGTCAAGATGGAATTCTCAGGAAGAATGGGCCTCGTTTTTCTTTTCTTTGAGACACAGAGAGCAGTTTGGTTTCATTTTTAACTCTGTAAAAGCCCTTTTTCCTGCAGTCAGGAACTGTGGGCTTTGACTAATTAGTTCCCATTTCTGGCTCCCTATGTGTGTGTTGTGTACCCTTGAACAATGGTGCAGCACAGAAAGGGTGGGTGTCTTTTAGAGAAAGAGAGACCATTCACATGCCCACCTAGCAACACCCCTCTTGGGGACTTAGGCACAACTTAGCTAAGCAGGGTGTGAGGCCTCCATTATTCCATATGTCAATTGCCACAGAACCACAGGTGAGGGCCCAATCAGTCACTGCGACCAGCGCTTCCCAGTCTTGATACACAGACAGAGCAGCCTATTGCTTATGCTATCAAGTCCACTCATTCACACATTCATTCAGCAGGCACTCAGAAGTTAAACATTCCAACCCCCTGCTTCCCTTGAGGGTGGCCTTAACTAACAAGAGTTGATCAAGCTCTTCTTCTGCTTGAACTGAGGAGGACTGACAGAAAAACTGGGGTACCCCCAGGGGTCTTGCTGGAATCAGGCAGGCAGGCAGGCAGGCAGACAGACAGACAGACAGATTGTGTTCTCCTCCCTTTGGGGTCCAATGTGAGCTGCTCAAGTAGGGAGCCAGGAATTTTACTTCAGACCTCCGAGGGGACTTGAGAAATCTTGAGGGTGCACCTTCCTGTCAGGACCTGCAGAGGTCCTTGCTCCACGTGCAAGGGCCATGACTGGTGACCAAAGAGGTCAGCACAGATGGTCTTCCCAGCGATGCACCAGATGCAATGGCAAACATAAACCTCTGAAATGACACCTGGGATTTGGAGGCAGTTTTATTTTACATCGATGGGCACTGATGGAGATCACTCTCAAAATATTAGGCCCTGATCTCTGGTGGTTTAGGACTTATATGAGATAAGCAAGCAGGAAGTACAGAGGCAGAATGGCTTGTCAACTGGGGAATGGTTATACAGTGTGCATCATAGTGACCAGTAGAAGTGGTTCCTGGGGTTATAGGTGGACTCCAAGAATCTAACTGCCCATCAAAGACCCCCCACCTATGCAGACCTTGAGTGTGTCAGGGTTGTTGGTTGTGAACAGAGGGACTTGGACAGACAGATGATGAAAAGCACCCCAGTGGATTGCAGCCCTCTGACCCTGCTGAGCCCTGGGCTGGGAGATGAACCCCAAGAAGAGCCTCAGCCTGGGCTGAGCCTACCCTTGGGGTACTTGCTCTGCTGCTGCAGTCTGCTCAGCTGCCCTGGCCTTTGGCTCTGATTCTGGTTCTACCACAGCCACTATGAATCTCTTCTGGCTGAGTTGGACCCTGGGCAAGGCACTGACCAGGCTCAACTTGGGCCTGTACCCCTGCAGTGCCCACAGCCTGATCGCTCACTACACATTCTCAGAAACACTGGCAGAGTGAGAGGGTGTAGCAACATCCTGCACCTGCTCCAGACGGGGCTCCTCTGGGTAGGTTGGCTATCCCCAGGTAGACAGTGGTGGTACTTTCCTTACCCTCTCTCCAGTGGTCCAGATCTACAGCCAGAACCAGAGCCCCAGAAACAAGGGGCCCAAGTGATCTCTCGGCAGGATGGAGACTGACCCAGTGATAGCCTTGACTTCTTCCCTGAACTGTCTCCATAGTCTATGGGATGTCAGAACCCAGTGCATGGTTCTGGGCTTAGGTCTAAGGATTTGAGGCACTCTAGGGTTGAGGTCAGAAGCAAAGAGAAGGCTTTGGGGCAATCCTTCTTACCAACAGTGTGACCCCGCCCAGGCAGTGCTGACAATGTCCTTTTCACTGTGATCACTGTGGGCATGTCCTGGTTGTCGTGGCAATCCCTCAGTGAGCTTGCATTTTGGGAAGGACATTTGGGAAGGAACATTTTTCCCGGAGCTTCTCCTCATGTTTATCCCAGAGCAGGATAAGACATGTTGGCCCCAGAGAGTCCACAGAAAGGCTTTTGTGCCTTTGAGCCCTAGGATCTCTGCAGGGAGGGGAAGAGGCAGATGGACGCCTGGAGACTGTCCTGGAGCTTCTTCCCCGCCCCCTCCCCCAGCCACTCCCCTCACTTCCTCCCCCTCCCTTGGGGCTCAGGTGCAGAGAGCAAATCTCTGAATCCATGGTAACCAAGAAGGCAGAAAACCAGGAAGGAGGAGGGGGCTGAGCGCAGTCTTGCAGATCCTGGGGAGGGGGAGGGAGGATATTCCCTTCCTGACAGAATAAAAGCCTAAAATATCATTTTCTCTCTCACTGGAGGCTACCCCACCAAAACACTGGCTCCTGTTTCTCCCTGGGGGCCGTGCGAACAGGCAGGGGAAGGTCTGGCTCTTCAGGGGACATGAGCAGGCCCTAGTTGGAAGCAAGTATTGGGGTAGGGGAAGAAATGAGAGATGGGGCTTAGGAGACTGGGGGTCCAGGTGGTGCTTGGGGTGGAAGAGGTGGAGAGTACGGGTAGGGAGAGGACTTGTGCTGTGCACACTATGCTCTTGGTACAAGTCCAAAGCTAAAAATGATTTTCTGTGTAGCCAGTTCTGTGGCCTGGAGTTCAGAGAGCATCTAGCAAGTATCTGTGAGTTCTTCTCAGCCCAGGTCAGCTTCCTCCTCTCTTTAGGCAGAGGCGGCACCTGGTAGAGATTTTAGGTCCCTTCTCCTCCCAGATTCCCGTGCAGAAAGGCTTGGCTGCCCACCCCCAATGGTGCTGGCGCTGAACCTCTCGGCAGCCAGTCAGCCACCTGCTTCAGTTGGCGAGAGAAGCTGAGAGGGGACTTGTGCTGGGCACACAGCTGGCCCTGCAGGCAGAGTCGCTGTTTGGGCTCTGAGATGAGAGGACTCTTTGCAGGAGGCCCCTAGGCCAGGACACCTGCTTCTGACCTTACCACTGTCAGAGGATTTCCAGTCCATTTTCCCTCCAGCCCTAAATGTATAGAGTCTGATACTGATCTTTGAGATCTGGAAATAAAATTGTGATTTTCCCAAAGGCTGTTCTACCTAAATGTTCAGAATGGGATGGGGAAGCGAGTAAGAATCGCAATGGTTCACTGTACTCAACTGATTCGGAGGCTACCCGGGGATGGCAATGGCACCACTGTGGTTATCTATGAATCTTTTTGAATGGTGGGGTGCTACACTTGGACAGCCCAAGCCTTGGTCATGGGCAAGTGTCTCAGTTCTAGTGAGATGGAGAAGGTGTTTAACTCTGGCAATAGCAACTCCCGCCTCTTGCATTATGCTTGGCTTTCCCATAAGGTCCTAGTCTGTCTAATCAACCCTAGCCTAGACATGAATGTCCCCATTGACTGGCACCTCCAAGTTACCTATCCGGTATAGTCCCTTGCTGTGGAATCCCTTGCCAACCTTATTTTCCAACGCCTATCTGTGCAGGCTGAGTCTCCATGCTGGGCTTACTGACTTATAGTGCAGCCATGGTTCCAACCACAAACTCCTTCAGATTTAATTGGTTCCAATATTATAGAGATCCTCCAGTCCTCTTGAACTCTTCTGTTCCAGAATTCATGGGGTTCCTGGAGGGATTCTAACTGAAACTCACTGAACTCTCAGCCTATATAGTCCAAGAAGTCCCACCCATGCACCACCTTCCTGCTCCGACACTGCCTGCCTCCCTGCAGCCCCTCAGGTGTCTGTGGTGGGGTGCTGCTGAGGTGGGAGATAGAGCAGGGACAAGGAAACAGCAGGAAGCCATAGGGCAAGAGTGGAGAAACCAACAGAGTAGGGATGCCCCTGTCAAAACATCCGTCAGCCAATAATAAAGGTCATCCTGTTCCCTAAAGTGCCCAGGCAGGCACAAAACCAAAAGTACACGAGCCTGGCCTGTGTTCAACAACATTTTCATAGTGGTTTTTTGACACACACACCTCACCTCCCTTCCTACCCGCTCCTGTAGGCTTTGGGTGCCATGATACTTCTGCTAAGAATCTTGTTTGGTCAGAAACTCCCCCTCTGGACAGGGGAGCCAAATCAGGTGCCAAGTTGGGCTACGACGCCTGTCAATCCCTCGTTATAGGTCCTCCCATAATCCTAGTATCTTAAGAGACCCAGTACCTGCCCCTATCTGGGCCAGCCCCCTCATGAGGAGCATACCTTGGTTCTTTTGCTTTTAATAAATGTCATTAATATTTTTAAGGGTCCTGCTCAATTGTTTGTTCAGGATTCCAAGAAGCCGGAAGCAACTCCCCCGAGACCCTCCATCTGATAACACTGCCTTCAAGGCGGAGCAACCACACAGGGCTCCTGCAGAATCAGGGTCCTGCAGTGTTCTGTGCGCCGAGGCCACGCTGCACTCCATACCTGGCCAGTGCGAAGGTCGCGCTTTCTCCGCGGGGCCCACACAAGTGCAGCAGAGACCCTGCACCTCCCAGAGCACTGTGTGAAAATAGCCCAGTAGCATCTGCCCAGGACCATCTCTCTAGGGTGGTAGTTCAGGGTCTCTTCCTTCTGCTCTGCGTCACTTAAGCTTGTGGCATAACAGACTCCCTCATATCATGGATAAAAAAAACAACCACTGATGTAGCTCAGGAATCTGCAACCATCCGGCTGGTCTCTGCTAGGTTCATTCATGGCTCTGCAGGCAGCTGTCAGGCTGACTGGAGGCTGGATAATTCAAGCTGGCCTTGCCTGTGTGTCTGCTGCTTGGCCGGCTCCTGACCAGGCGTCTCAACCTCTGCCTGGCTAGCTTGGGCACTCCCCCATGGTGGCAGTGGCAGGGGTGGCAAGAGCAGCAAGAGGGTAAGCCTGGTGGGTGAGCGCCTTCCAAGGTCTCTGCTTTTGCCGATGTCTCATTATCCAGCCAGAGTCAGGGGTGAAACAGATTCCACCACTGGACAGGAGGGTTAGGGGGATCAAGACACAAAGGTGTGAACATGGCAAGGAGAGAAACTGGAGGTCAGTTTTGAAATCTGCTGTTTGTCCCTAACCCCTCATAGAAGCCTCCTTGTTGACATTCATTTCTGCCTGCAAACCCATGCCTACATGCCGAGCTCTATGGGTCAGAGATCCTGGGTGCAGCAGGAACACCCTCTCTGCAGCTTCCCCGCTCTCACTTTTGTGTCCCTGCATCCCTTCAGCATCTCTCGGTTTGGCTGGGCTGCCACTGTGACTCAGGTGGTGTGGCAGCCCCAGGGCCCTGCGAGTCCTCTGGAGGGGCTGAGCCCTCACTATCTTGGCTTGGACTCACTGACTCACCCCTTTGGGCCAAGGTTGCTCGGTGAGTGGGCAGGGCTAGAGTGACCTCCCAGGGTGTCTCACCCACATTCACACCCTGGAGGATAGCGTGCTGGTCCCTTCCTGCTGCCCCCGGTTCTCATATGACCTCTGAAATAAGGATGGAACCATCACCATCCAGGATCTGAGCTGAGCGTCTTCTACAACCATCCCCACCTAACCCGGTCAATGATCCTCTGCCACTTCCATTTTACCAGTAAAGAAATGGAAGCCCAGAGAAGCTGGGTAATCTCCCAAAACCACTCAGCAAATAGCAAATCTAAGAACTGGATCAAATTTCTTACATCCACCTTCCTCACTATTGTGTCCACAGTCTCTAAAAACAGTGAGTGTCCCAATAAGGAAAGTGACCAGTGCACATTTTTTGCATTTGTATCATGTTAAACTGTCCCCCAGGGCCTTGGTGTTCAAAGCCTCATCGAAGCCTGGCAACTGCCCTGTATGGGAAGCAAAAGCCCCCTTGTTTCTACCCCCAAACAGGAAAAGTGAGGACAGGAGATGTCTCCCTGCCCTGACTCAAGCCCACTCCGCTGGCTTTGGAGTCCTTACACTACGAACAGGTTTGAACAGGGCACTTGGTGTTTGGGGTTACTCACTTGGCAGTGATATAGAAGCAGAGTCAGAGAAGAGCTTACGAGTCCCTTCCCCCAAAAACCCCACAAAAACTAAGTATCCTCCCCATGTACACTAAAAATAAAAATTGTGCCAAATCATGAAATAAGAAATTCCCATTTTTGGTGAAACATTAATCGCTTCATTCCGATCTTTCAGATTGCAATATTCAAGATGAATTTACAGACACGAACTTTCTAAGGTTTTACTTGAAGGGTACTGGTACCCCAAACTGGTCCATCACCGTGTAGGGCTTTGTGTATTACTACCAGTATTTAACCACTTTTGCAGTGCTGGGGATTGAACCCAGGGTTTTCACACTGAGCTATATCCACATCCTCTTTTTACTTTTAAAAAATATTTTTGAGACAGGATTTCACTGAATCTCCAAGTTGCCCAGACTGGGCTCAAACTAGTGATTTTCCTGCCTTAGCCTTCCAAAGTGCTGTGATCATAAATGTGTGCCACCACACCATGCTCTAACCACTTCCTATCTGGAGAATGGAACTTGGTGACATGCTGCCTATGTAACTCTCCATCTCCATCCCTAGAAGGGGCCAAAAGAGACAGGACAGCCAGGATGTGGGCATAAGACTTGGGCTCTGCAGCTGGCTGCACTGCTCACCAAGCACTTTGGCAATGCAGGTAGTGAAGCCAGGATGTTGTGTCAGTCCAAGGTTATGCCCAGGGACAGAGGTGGTGGCAAGCATCTGGGCAGCAGGACCAGCTGCCATGTCTCTTAGGGTGTGGCCGGGTGGTGTGCTTGGCCACCAGCCTCCCTGACTCCTGCCTGTTTGTTGAACCCACCCCCCTCCATCTGTGCTAAGTGATACCCTTTCAATGCAGCTCTCTTCTGCTGGAGATAGCAAGGCTGATGAGCTGTTTGCTACAGAAAACCCTGATGACCTGGGGGTTCAGAGTGGGAAGAGACTGCAGCCAGGGAACCAGGGAGCAGGGAGCAGGAAGCAGGGGGCTTTATAGTCATACAGAGGAGCCATGGAAGAATCACGGGAGAAGCGGTCAGAGGAGATAGAAAGGTTTAATGAGAAAAAGTAGACAAGAACAACTACTGTTGATTCCTATTATTTTGTCTTTAGACCCTGTATCACTTTGAACTTGCTTTGATTTGTTTATATTTGTGATACTGGTATGCTGCTACTGTTCTATTTTTTTGTTTGTTTCTCATTTATTACTCTCTTTAAAATAAAAAAAGAGGAAGAGTAGACAAGTTGAGGTCAGCAGCAATTCCAGCAGGAGAAGGAGGAGACACAGGTGACCCAGTCTTGACGGTGGCATAGACAGGACGGTGGCTTCCAGGGACACAATCTGGAGGTGATTTTATGCAAGACTGAAGGTATCCTTCTTAAAATGCCACCCTGCTTGGAGTCTCTGAGAGGGTCAGTCATGAATGCCAGCAGAGACCCACTGTCCCATCAGAGATGTTCTGAGACTCAGAGCTAGACAGAGAGACAGAGCCTGTTCTTTATCAAGGAGTTTCTCTCCAAGGCACAAGCTGTGGAATCAAATCCTCCTGCTCTGGGACTTGGTACTCATACATTTGAAATTAGGAATTTCATTCATTTTTATCAAGATCTTGGAATGGGGTAATAAAGTTAGGTCAATGAATAGCTCAGTACAATGTGGGCAATGTAATAAAGGTGAAAGCAATAAAAGGTGGAGCTGCCAGCCACGCTGCACCGGCGAGGCTCTTGAGAAGTAAAAGTAATTATCACCTGTGCAACCTGGCCGGCCTACTCCGTGTGAACAGAAGAAAACAATTTCAGAACTTTATTTCCTATATTGAATGTCGATAATTGGATGTATTTATAAGTCTCGCTGGAAGAAAACAGCTTGTGATTTGAGGATGAGAAAACAGTCTCTGAAACAGTAAAAAACAATATATTTCCCATTTTCACACACACAAAAAGAGCTTGTTTCTTCCAACGTTTCGAAGGTGCTGCTGGAATGATTTGCCTTTGCGAAGCCACCGTTCCATTTCTCATTCTGAATTGCCTCGTAGACCCTGGCAGCGCACACAGCAGGGACCACTTCATCTGAGGTGGTGACGGGGGCTTCCTAGGGAAGGCCCCTCGGCAGCTGTCAGCCTCTTTTCTGCAGGAAGACAGAAGCTCAGGTGGACTCGGTGGAGTGGGGGTAGGGGAAGGAGGAGTAGGATATAATATAGGGCTGGTGATGACAGGTGGGGTGTGGCCCTGGAGGACAAGAGCAGACCACGTTGGCCGCAGCATTGGGAGAGCTGGAGCTGCCACAGCTGCTGACACTGCAAAGGCCAAAGGCTGGGATCTGCCAACCAGTGATGGAAAGACAGCCACCTGGGCATGTCATGACTGTCACACCCATTCATTCCCAATCCAGGAACAGCTTGGGTTGGAATACCTATCTCTGCCACACACACATACCCCCATTCTTTTTTTTCAGTCTATTTGGCACTGGTTTTTTCTATCTAGTTTTCAATTCTCAGTAAAAGCAAACAAATAACCACAAAAATTCAAATGTCATCCGCTGTGGGGTTTTACCCTTTGAGGCTGGTGCCCAGGAAGCTGATTCCCTTTTTCTCCCTTGATGCTGGGAATTGAACCCAAGACTTCTGCATGTTAAGCACATGCTCTCCCACTGAGCAGCACCCTGAGCCCTGGTCCAGAGCCTCTTGCTGGATCGTTCTAGTCTCCCCTTCCAAGCCTGCTGAGCTCCTGTCCAAGAGATGGGCTTGGGTCCTGTGGCTTTTCTGCTCTGAACCTCAGTCATTCCCTACCAGTGAAATAGCAGGAAGCCTGCTCTTCCACCCCATGCACCCATAGTGGGCCCCTTGAGGACCATGTGAAGGCTTCTTTTTTTTTCATTTCACCACAGGCTGAAGATCCTGAGGGCGGGGTCTGAGTCCCTAGCCCTCATAACATGTTCCATCATAGCGTGGCACCATGGGTCACAGTTTGCAGCTGAGGGCAGAGACAGCATCCGGGCCACCTCCAGCATGGTCCTACAGACTTTCCAGCAGACCAGCATCTTCAACATATAGCAGAGGAGGAGTGGGGCCCACATCCTGGCTCTTCCAGGGGACACCCCTCAAAGGCCCAAGGGTGGCTCATGAGTCAAAGTCTGGCGTCCTGCCGTCTCCAGACAGCCAGTCATCTGCAGTGTCCATGGACTACAAGACAGGGAGGGGACGAGCGGAGCAGCCCAACATAGTGTCACAGAGACAAAGAAGGAGTTGTACCAGGATGAAGTAATGATGCTTAGGAGCACACACACCTCCAGACACCTCTCAGCCACCACGAGGGCAGGTGTGTTTCACGCAGGGCCTGTGACTTAGGAGGTAACCATGGTGCTCCGCTGTGAGGCATGAAGGTGCTGCCTGGCCCTCTCCCTCAGCTGATTTACACACTCCCACTCCGACTCTCTAAAATCAATCTCTGCCCAATTGCCTCCTGGCTCCCAGCAGCGTCCTGGGTCTGCCCTGCATGAGTAACTATGTAATTTCCCACACCCTGAGCGGCTTCTCCCAGAGCCCCTGCCAGAACTTCTGACAGACAGCAGGAGAGGGGGAGGGGGAAGTCCTGCTGCAGCCTCCAGCGGGGAGTCCTGAGGGGTGGGAGCGGGCCTGGAAGGGTGCTAGGATCTCTGGTGAGGAGGGGAGGTGGAGGAGCCTTGCCGGAGCCTCTGATGGGGCGGAGCGGGTGGTGAGGGAGTGGTGGAGAAGGCCTGCCCCAGCCTCTGAAGTGCAAGGGAAGGTTGGGGTGAGGGGTGCCACACTGACAGAGCTACTGGCAGGAGAGGCCTTGCCAATGAGGCCTATTGTCCAGATGGGCCTGTGTGCCCAGGAGGGCCTCCTTATTCCTGCCCACAGGCATGGGTGTTCCAGTCAGTGGGTGGGTGCTCTGCCCCTATTATTTTGTAAATATTTGGGGTAATTACTTCTTTTTCCGCATTAATGAGCACTCAGAACTCGCAGTTGCTTAATTTTGACACATTTTATACCAAAAGAAGCGGTGCTAAGGAAGGCTGTGATTATCTGGGGGCAGGTTTTCCTTCTGTAAAGTGGCATTAATAGCTTTCTGTGCACCCTTTGTTATTTTTTAAAAATGTCCTTATTAGGGAGTTGAGTCTCTTTGGCTGAAGGTGGAACTGCTGATAATGAGGAGGTCCAAAGTCCCAAGGATACACAGACCTGTGTGAAATATGGCACGTTACTTACTTCTCTGGGCCTCAGTTTCCTCATGTGTACGATGGAATCAAGGATAGGTCTTATCTCTCGGGGCTTTTGTGAGCTTTCTATGAGCTCACTTTCGCGAAGATTTGGCCAGTATCTGTAAATGTTCTAATCTGTTGGCAGTAGGGAAGGCATCTTTTTTTTCTTTTTTTTTCTTTTCCTGATTCCCCCTTCTCTGTAGGGCCCTGAACCAACATCAGAGCCCACTGGGCAAAGAAGCAAGCCCCCTTGAACTCCACCCCAGGCCTTCTCTCTGGCCTCCCTCCAGGTTCTTCCACATTCTGCACTTAGGGGACTTGGAAAATATCTTACCAGACCCAAGTGGGGCTGTATCTCTCTCCCCACACTCCGGGACGCTGAAGGTTTCAGTGGCCCCAGCCTTTGCTCAAGCCCTGGCCTTTGCTCAAGTCTACCTCCTCTCCTCCCCGACGGTTTCTTTATGACTGTGTTCTTCCCGAGGGTGGGCTGGGACGCCTGCTCGGCAGCTGACCCAGAATCAAGGGGTTCACTGCCTCAGGACACTCCCACCCACCTCGAAAAGGAGTGGGGCGCGGCTCCCTGCTCGCCTCGCCTCTCGACTGCACCTAGGGGCTTTCCAGCAAGGATCCCCGCAGCCCTCTGAGCTCGGCTGGGTCTAGTCTCGCAAAGCTGGGAGCTGAAGGGGGCGGGGCAGAGGTCCCTGGCCCCGCCCCAAACACACCCTCTATGGCCGCGCCCCCTTCAGTGGGACGCTGCTGAGCTTCAGCTGACGCTGCACTTCACGTGACTGCTCACCGGGTGAACATGGCGTCCTCCGCGCGGTGAGTGCTGCCCTTCCCTCTCGCTCTTGCCCGCCTGTGCGGAGAGCGGACCTCGGTCTTCCTGGCTGGACCGTGGGTCTGAGGCCCCGGGCTCTCGCTGGGCTCGCTGTGTAGCCGAGGGCAGTGCGCTGCTTCCTGAGCGCAGAGCGGCGAGGTGTGCCCTCCAAGCCAGGGCCAGCGCTGGCGCTGAAACCTGCCCTCCGCCCACTGGCCCTTGGGGGAACCCTGGGTCCCGCGCCTCACCTGTGAGCTTGCGGCGGCCGCAGTGTAGGGCTCAGGTGGGCATGCGTGATCACTGCCACGCCCCTCCGAGAGGACGGTGGCAAGCACAGGGCGCCAGACCCCCAGGCGTTTCCCCAGAGGGAGCAACGTTTGAGGTGGGCGTGGAGTTCCTTTTTTCCAGAGGGACACTGCCCCAGTTTCTTCAGGACCCAAACATCAGCTCCTCAGAGAAGCCTTCCCTAACTACCTATCACACTTTCTGTAGCCTTTACTACCTGGTAAACTATGGGGTATATTCATTTGTACTTGTCTTTTAGAAGGAGAAGGCAGGGCCTTAGTGCAGCACCCTGCACACGGTAGGTGCTCCCTAATACTGTATTGCAGAGTGAAGGAAGAGTGGATGGTCTCTGTGACAGGAAGGACTGTGGACCGATGGTTCATCCACGTATTGGGGAGAATATGCCAGACGAGGGAATCCAAGCAGAGCAAAGGTTAAGAGATAAAGACTGAGAATTCAGACTGTCCTTGAGATAGGAAAGAGAAAGGTGCATTGTGTCTCAGGTGGCCTCTCAGACTTTGTCCAGAAGGGTTAGAAGACAACCTGCTTGGATCTGCTTTTGAAAGAGCTTACTCCCTTGGACCAAGTTTAGTGGGAGGGAGTATTGGCGTGCTCTGCAGGGCACCAGGAAAGGTAGGAATACGAGGGAGTAGCACCCCAGTATCAGGTTGGGAACTGAAATCAGAATGGAAAAACTGGTGAACTGAATGCATCTTTTTGGGCAGTGCAATTGAATGCAGCAAAGTAGGTTCTCAGTTAATCCTCTAGTTTGGGAGAACTTCGAATGTGTAAATCAAGCATCTATTGGGCACCTCCAGGGACAGTATCAGGCCTACTCATAGATGTTCACAGGCCACAGAGGTAGATGGACACACGAGTCTCTGTCATCTGTCTGTTTCTGGTCTTGGTGTGTGCTGGGGGGGATATAGGCTCTAAGGTCATGGTGAAGTGTGGGAAGACTTCATTCCCTGGATGGTCTTTGTGCTAGACCTTAAGCAGTGAGACACATTTTAGGTAGAGAACTTTGCGAAGTTCCAATTGGATGGCAAGGATCTCAGGGTCAGAACTATGAACCCAGACTATGGCTCTATCTTAAGGAGCAGAGCAAGAAATAGGTGTGGGGTTGGTATCTGGTATGGGTCTGTTATCTCTCTATCTGAACTGGCCAGGTGGTCATAGGGAGTTTTGGGGGCTGCACTTGGATCAGAACTTCAGGCTGGTCTAAGGCCTGCTCCTTCTTGGAAGTGTACAGACCAAGCTGGTGATTTAGATCTGGACTGAGGGTTCTTAGAGCAGAGCTAGTTCTCTGGATCATCACATGAAACAGTGAGATGGAGGTTTTGGAGAGCTGCTGTATTGGAAGGAAGACCTGGCAGGTGTGTGGTGCTTCCAGAGCTGTCCCAGGCCTCCTGTTATAGGGCTTCCCTCAGAGACTTAAAGCCTGAGCGTAAGCCAGAGCCCAATGGCTTCCTTATTGAGAGGAGGTGTGAATGTGTTCCCGGCAAAGATTGGCCCCAGCAGCAGCACTCACAGAGAAGATCAGTGTGTCATTCATAATAAACCATCTTGTCCTGGCCACAGGCTCCCAGGGAGTTGGATTTGGTTACCTACAGGATCCTACCAGAATGTGCAATAGGGGAGGTACTGCGTGATTGGTGCTTGGTGAAATGGTGCCACGCAAGTGAAAGAGGCACTTGTTGTAATCCTATATCCTGTCCTGCTTTCCTAGGTAACCCTCACTGACTGAGGAAACAAGATGTGGGTGGGAAGGGGACAGGATTCCAAGGAGGAATAGGAAGAAGTAGCTCTAATTCTTTACCTGCGTGGTGCCCAGGGAGCTGTTGTGAACTTAGCAAGCAGGTGAGCTGCCCTGGGTGTATATGTGTTGGGCAGTGGGCCAGGCCAGAGTCAGCATTCTTCTGGAGAGAAAGTGTCTGAAGGAGTCAAATTCTTGGCCAAAAGCCCATCCTTCCCTGATGTCAACCTGTGCTCCTGAGCAAAGGCCTCATGCTGACCCTTGAGGGATAAGGGAGTGGTAGGAGTGGATGGGTCTGTGGGAGCCAGGCTGACTCTTCCCCAGGCCCAATCCTGACTCTGTCTGACTCTTGGTCCCAGTGTGTATTGGCCCACTGATCTTCTTCAAGAGAGAGGGAGATGAGGTGGGGGGGATGCTGACCACCTGCATTCAGACCCTCTCTGGCCAAGGTGACCTGCCTGGCCTTAGACAGTCAGGTAACCATTGGGCTGCCTGACCATCTCCTCAATACCTGGCCCTGTGCTGTAGGCTGAGAGTAGGAAAGCAGCCTTTATTGCTGGGTGCTTAACAGTGTGGCCCTATCTAGAAGTGACTTCACATTCTAGTGCAGGGATCTTGCTCTTATCTGTGCTGTGGGCCCCATGGGCATCAGTAAAAACTATGCAGTTGTCTTAGTACATTTTGTGTTGCTGTAAAAAATATTTGAGACTGGAAACTTCATAAAGAAAAGACTTTTATTTTGGTCACAGTTTTAGAAGCTTGACCAGCTGACTGCATTTATTGAGGGCTTCATGATTCTTCATAATGTGGCACATAGCATCACATTGGGGACCATCCTCCAGCACATGAACTGTTGGAGACAAATCATATCCAAACTATAGCAGCACCCTTTTTGGCTTATCATCATTATTATCATTATTATTATTTGTGGTACTAGGGATCAAACCCAGGCCTTTGCACTGAGCTACATCCCCAGCACTTTTTCTAATTTTTTTTTCCTAGCGGGTTTTACTAAGTTGCTAAGTTTCCCAGGCGGGGCTCTAACTTGTGATCCACTTGCCTCCCAGAGTGCTGGGATTGCAGGCTGGCTAGTATAACACTTTTAAATACAGGAAATAAATAACAGGATTATAAGAAAAACCAGTTATATGTAAGTATATTTATCGCAATATTAAATAAACTTGTGATATAGTGATATATGTTTCTTTATTAACACTTTAAATAATAAAAATTAGCAGAACATTTAGTAACCTCCTTAATTTCGAAAAAGTGATGAACAAAAGTGATAGCCTGAGATACTGTGACAGCAGTATTGTGAAATGAAAGTACCTGTGATTTCTGTAGTTGATAGACTCACACGCATTGCTGGTACTGAGTTGTTTACCTTAATAATTGAAAAAATGTAAATTTGAATTAGAAGTTGAAGAAAGTAAAGATACATATTTTTCTCATCTGAAAAGATGAAGCCTCTAAATTCTATGCAAGAATCCTCACAGATCTATGGGTCTTAGGTCAGAACACTGCAGGGGGCTGCTGAGGAGAGTAGAGAAGGTGGCGCTGACACAGGGCCAGGTTGTGTGTGCTAGGGTTGAGTTTCAGGGGCAGTGGTGTCACAACTTCCCTAGGGGCTGACACCATGTTAAGTTACTCTGCTCTTTGGTCTTCACCCTTGTGATTGGTGAGGGAGGGCTGCTCCTGGGGGTTCTGTGGTTTTCTTTGAGGCCTTGGAGCTATTGATCCACCAGCCTGTATTACTCCTCTTGGACATGCTTCTGCCCTTAGGTGCTTGCAATAAAGTGTACCTTTTTTGCCCTGGGATTCAGAGATGGCATGACTTGTACAGTGGACCCATGAGTTATGACTGGGCTTACATAGAGACTCTCAACTTGGCTTACAACCGGAATTTATGTTTAACTTACAACCAAAGTCTTGATGAATGCCAGGCTGCTTGTGTAGTTGTAAACAAAGACTCACGATGTAAAAAAAACTTATGTAAGCATCAGTCTGACCCTAGATGCTCATGTTTGTGGACATGGTTTTGGTCAGTGCTTTATATAAACACTATGATTACTGTTATCAAAATGGCCCCACAAAAGCTAGAAAAGAAGCTAAGGAAGGAAGGGTGGGTAAAGATAGCAATCACAATTGAAAAGAAGAAAGAAATTGTGGAGAAATATGAAAGTAGCATTCACAGGACCAGTCTCACTAATATGTACTGCATGTTGAAATCCACCGTCTCAATAATCTATAGAGAAAAGATCTGCATATGGAAGCTAGTGTTGCTAAAAGTGTTACTCAAATTAGTAAGTCACAGTCAACAGTGCTAGATGAGGTAGAAAGGCTATTATTAGTATAAATAACGGAAAGACAGATGGCAGGTTATAGTCTGTCTGAGTTTATAATTTGTGAAAAAGCCAGAGCTATAAATGCAGATTTCATAAAAGATAGTCCATCAGTGAGTGATAATGTTGAAACATTTCATGCTAGTTAGGGGTGGTTTCACAATTTTAAATTGAGAACTGGGTTGAC
The DNA here is from genome assembly GCF_000276665.1 of Chinchilla lanigera. Classification (NCBI taxonomy): domain Eukaryota; kingdom Metazoa; phylum Chordata; class Mammalia; order Rodentia; family Chinchillidae; genus Chinchilla; species Chinchilla lanigera. Next base: position 3,272,633 of record NW_004955468.1, on the reverse strand, counting down.
AGCGTAACTAGGCTTGGTGAAACAGCCAATGCTGTTAAAACGGCTGCTGAAAATTATATACACTCCTTTGAAATGATGACACAGAGAAATGGCTTTTGCTTTCACTAAGTTCTCTTCCTTTTCTGGAAGAAAATGCCCAGGAGAACATACATTACCCAAGAACAGAAGAAAATGCCAGCCCACTGGCATAAGAAAAAGCCTATGAAAGACAGGCTAACCTTAATGGTATATGCCAGTGTAAATGTTGATCTCAAGATAAAGCCTGTCTTTGTTTATCACCCTGAGACTCCTAGAGTGTTCAGAAAACAAAGTCATGAAGAATAGGGGTCATACGGAGATCTAACGCAAAAGCGTGAGTAATAAGAGTACTTCTTGAGTAGATCAGGGAGGCTTTCTGTCCTATTGTTAAGAACTATCTAGAGGACAAAGGTTTATCACTCAAAGCTTTCCTCATCATGGACAATGTTGCTGCTGACCCACAAGATTTGGAAGAATTAGCTGATGAATTTCCATGGCTCTCAATCGAGTTCCTCCCACCTAATACAGCTCCTCTACTGCAGCCTGTGGACCAGCAGGATATAGCTAACTTTAGGAAGCCGTACACCAAAGAACTGCTCTAGATGGTCTCAGATAAGATTTAACCCTTAAGAGTTCTGGAGGGACTATTACAACATCCTTTCCTGTGTGGGGTTAAATGAGAAATACTGGGCCAGTGTCTCTCTGGGGATATGAGAGCTGCCTGGAAGAAAGTGTGGCCTAAAATTATATAGGGGAGAGACTTTGAAGGCTGTGTAGAGGAGCCTGAGCCTTCAGTTGACTGTGTGGTTGATGACATTGTCACTATAGCAGAGTCCATAACCTTGCAAGTAGACAGTGGTGATATTGAGGAACTGGTGGAGGAACACTCAGAGGAATTGTTTACAGAGGAACTTCAGCAACTTTTGGCTGAGCAACAGGATGGAAGCTGAGGAGCTTTCTGAAGTGAGGGTATCAACAATCAGTGCAGCAAAGTTCTTCTAAAATAAAGGACGTCCTGAAAAATTGGCCAGAGCTATGAACATTTGTAGAGAAGACTCACCCAGACAGAGAAAAAGCCAATTATTGCATTCACTTGCTTAATGACAATGTCATATCATACTACAGAACAGTGTTACAGAAAAGGTAGAAACAGACAACCTTAGACTAGTTTTTAGTTCTGAAAAGGCTGAGACCTAGTGAGCCTGAAACAGGTCCTAGGGGGCTACAGACTCTTCCAAAGAGAAAAAGAACACCAAAGAGCCAGATTCCTGATGTTCTTAAGGAAGGGGACTCTCCTTCCAAAGAGTAACCATCTTCCATTCCATCCTCTCTTCCTGCAAGCCAAAGGTGTCAACTTGAATGGTAGGGACAGTATGAAATTGTTGTTTCTGGTAAACTAGGAACATTATATAACTTTTTGGTGAATACACTAGGAAAATTATGTTTCTGGTAAATTACACACATTATACAACGCTTTTTATTATGAAAAGATTAAAGTTATCTTTGGGAGGTTCAGAATACATTATGGGTATTTCCATGATTTCTTGTGGGAAAAATAGTCTTGACTTACAACCAACTTGAGTTACAACTAGCCCTTGCAAATGAATTACGTTTGTAAGTCAGGGGTCCACTGTACCTTTTAAATTCTGGGAGCCAGTTACAAAAGCACCAGCAAAACCCACCAGTTGGAGATACTGTATTTTATTGGTGTACTTTTGCTGAATTTGAAGGTAGAAATTACCTTCCTTGGTTCTGGACCTGTCTTCTGGGGGGTTTGGTTTATGCTATGCACAATCAAAGGTCATGTCTCTATAGACCTTGATTTGTGGTGTCCTGAAATAAATGAATGGCTGCAGAACATCAGGCCCAGTGCCTACCCCAGGGCAGGGTGGGCTGTGTTCTGCCTAAGTCCTGCACGAGGAGTAAATACCATCACCCATCAGTGTCCAAGGACCCCTCAGATACCCCAATGCACAGGTATTCATATCCCTTACTTATAATGGCCAGGCGGCCCCAGTCTGTGTGCTGTAAGGGATTTAGGCCTCTTGGGAAGCTTTGGACAAGAGGCTCCGCCCTTCCAGGTATGTTGCTATGAACCAGATAGAGGCAGCAGTTGCTGTACTTATGGTGGGAGGCTGGTCAGGGGGGAATGGGGAGGGGGAGAGATGAGGTGACCCAGATTGGGCAGTTTAGCCAGTGGTGCTCTTGGGTGACTGGCTGGGGCCCCCGTGTCATTGCCTCTGTGCAGATGGTGAATCCATAGAGACCAGTTTCTTTCCCTGCCCCCATAGGCTTTACCATGTGAGGGGAAAGGCTTAGGGAGGCCTTGGAAGACCCTGGGCATGGCTGCTGGCAGTTGCACTTTCAGTTCCTGCCCTCAGACCCAGGCTGGGGGCAGTCATGTTTACAGGCTGTCACCAAGTTCTTGCTGCCCTCTCATCCTTGTGGTGAGTGTGGCAGATAAGCAGCTTTGGCAGCTTGGGCCCACCCAACAATCTGCTCACCCTCCTAGGAAGAAGGGCACGTGCCTGGAAAGGGGAAGTGAAACTCTAGCCCCCTGTCAGTGTGAGGTGTTCCTGACCCCTCCACCCTTCCTGGCCAGCAGGGGCTGGAGGGTCCACTTCCTACCCCTGGAGCTGATGCGGCACCTTCTGATCCGCACAGCTGGGAGTGCCACCCATGTGTTGACTGTGACAGTTGTTTACTCAGCAGATACTTATTGAGGGCTTGTTGTATGTCAAATACAATGCTGGGTACAGGATGCAACAGTGACCAAAGCAGACCCAGTCGAGTGGGTGGAGACCACAGTACCACGAAGAACATGCTACATTTAGGTTAGAGATGAGCATACCCCTTCACTAGATGGTCTGAGTCCAGGAGTTCACTCAGGGGTGACAGAAGAGAGTTTAATGCAGGGATGGTTCACAGAACTGGGGGCGGGTTTTAGGAACCTGGGGAAAAGGAGGGAAACCAGCTGCTCAAGATCTCAGGAAGGGCTGCATGGTGTCCAGGGTGGCCTAGGTAGAGATGTGGCCCAGTGTAGAGGGACTGCACAACAGCAGGAGGAGAGAATTGCAAGTTCAAAGAGGAAAGCCCGGGAAGACCATCCTTAGAAGGCTGCTGGGGGACAAGCTGTACGGGGCCAAGACGTGCTCATGTGCCACTGCTACAAGAGCCAGGTCCTTTGAGGGTCCCATGCAAGGTGCCGCAGGGCCTCCTCATGCCTGTGGTGCTGTGAGGGATGGCGTTACCGCAGTCCCCAGGCAGAGCCCTCTCTTCCGGCTCTGGGCTGTCCCTGTCCTCCTTGGGCTCCATGCTCTGTCCCTGGCCAGCTCCTGGCTGCATACTTTGCTTTCCAGCTGGCTTGCAGGGACTGCTCTTCCTTCCTCCCTTGGGTCAATCCTTCAACAGATATCTAAATCTGCTTTTTTCTTGTCTTTGTGGAACTTAAATTCTGCCTGAAGAAACAGCGACCAAATAATAAGTAAGTTAAATACTGATGAGTCCTCTAGAGAGAATTGAGGAGAGTAAGGGGCTGAGAAGTGAGGAGAGCAGGGTTCCAAGAAAAGCTGCTCTGGGAGGAAGGAAGCATTTTTGCAGAGGTGTGTGTGGAGGATAAGCCGCTTGGGGACACCTTCAGGAAGAATGTGCCCTCAGGCACCAACAGCAGCCGAGGCCCGAGCTTTCTTGGTGTCTGGGGAAGGTGGAAAATGCCCATGCTGCAGTGGAGGAAACCGAGGAACACCAGGGAGGCCTGGCCTCTCAGCATGTGCGGGCTGGGGAGTGAGTATGTGAGGAAGCCAGTGAGGATGGGGAACTTGGGACCCAGACAACACCTGAGAGTTTCTTGAAATTGTCCAGGTGAGAGGTGGCGACCAGCCGGGCCGTTCTGGGGCAAGGAGTCAGATTTTGGGGGTGGTCACGGCCGATGGCCTTCCTAATGATAGAGAGAGGGAGGGGGAGACAGACAACCAACACGTAACACACAGATGGCTAGAGCAGCCATCGCGGCTCGGTGCCTTTGTGGTGGCACAAGGGAATACATTTGGGTCTGTGTTGTGCCCCCTGCGTCTGAGGTGACAGGTCTGACAGGTGCTGTCAGGGAGCCAGGGAATCAGTGCATCTGAGGGGGATGCTGTCAGTCGAGGCATGGATGGGGCCCAGCTATGTTGAAGGAGGGAGCCTGGTTGGGGGAGGTCTCAGTACCCAGGCCTGGGGCTCCAGAGAGGAGGGAGACTAAGGATGGAGGAGCTGGTGTTGGGTCTGGTTCAGCATAAAGTAGCCCCAGTGTTATGGGCAGAGAAAGGCTGAGTGAGGACTGGGGCCCACAACAGATGCAGCAGCATGAGATTGTGTGTGTGTGTGTGTGTGTGTGTGTGTGTGTGTGAGAGAGAGAGAGAGACAGACAGACAGACAGAGACACCAACTGCATGTGTGGTGCGGAGGGGCTGGACATGCAGAGGACTCATAGTGGTGGACAGCCTGGATAGTCAGGCCAAGGAGTTGAGGTTCCTGTGTGTCTGGTTTGTGAGAATGCCCCGGAGAGAGAGCAGTTCCTTCTGGACCAATGTCCAGCTAGGCATGGGGCTGGGACAGGCCACACACAAGTGAAGGAGAAGCCCCAGGTGGGTCCAAATGGGGAGTTTGGGGAGTGGGTGTGGGACGTGTCTTCTCAGTGACCAGGGAAGCCAGAGGTATAGGCGCCTACAGAGGGACAGCTCCTACTCTGCCAGGCCAGGCCCCACCCAGCCACAGGTAATGCTCTGCTTGTTGTCCTCCAGATGTGCCCCCTGTGGCTGCTGTACACAGGGCCATCTTGCCATCATCATTTCCCATGAGTCACTCAGCTCAGGGTGCTCTGTGCGTATGTGCGTGTGTGCGTGTGTAGGGGTGATATTGTTGAGGGCTGGGACAGTCCAGGCTGTGAGGTCAGTGACTTGTAGGGAAGGGGACAGAATGCACGGTGCATGGTGGGGAGCCAATGTTGTCTGGGTCAGATCTTGTGTTTCTGGTCAGCCCCACCTCCTGGGAAGCTGGGCGTGAGCTCCTGGAGGGTGACAGTTGAGTGGCATCTCTAACTACTGTAGGTTTTCCGTCCACGGGCCTCCAGCTGTCCTTCATTCTGTTGGTGGACCAAGCGCTCAGGGACACAGCAGGGCGGGATGTGGATGACAAGCCCCTGTAGTTGTCCCGCAGCCCAGTGAGCGGCTGTCTCGGGGTCACAAATAGGTGGAACTCTGGCCAGCTTGCCGTGTGTGGATGGGAGTCCACCAGGGGGCCAGACCATGGGTGGTGGATGCACATGGAAGTGCTAAGAAGCCTACATAGGAGAATGTGCTCTTGTCTTTGCAGTCCTTCCTTTTCTCTGGGGAATGAGACTTTGCAGGTGCCGCTGGCCCTCTTCGCCCTGAATAGGCGACGCCTGTGTGAACGACTGCGAAAGAACGCGGCTGTGCAGGCTGGTTCGGTGGTGGTACTGCAGGGTGGCGAGGAGACGCAGCGCTACTGCACTGACACCTCAGTCATCTTCCGCCAGGTGAGCTGCTCCTGGCCTTTCGTGGGCCTGTCTGTCTCCAGCACCAGGCTAGGTGGTATCAGGTAGTGGATGTCTCTGAAAGGTCCTGGAGGGGTCCCATGGAGGCAGTGGGGGGCCAGGGAGCTCATACTCAGTGGTGTTAGTGAGGTGTCAGCAGCAGCTAGGGGCAGAGCTGTCACCAGCCCAGCTCAGCTCTCTTAGGTCAAGGTACAGAAAGATGATGTTCCTGGGGAGCAGGTTGGCAAGGCTTCGTGGAGGAGGCAACATTCAGCCTGGGACCTTAGGCCAAGATAAGTTCAGACAGCTGGGAGGACGGCGTGCATAGGAGTGGAGGTATAGCAGCCAGGGAACAGCAGAGGGTCAAGTACAGGTAGGGATGAGTTCCTGGAGCCAGAGTCTGTCTGCAGTGAGGAGGACCTGGGGAAGGCATGAGACTGGGCTGATTATTTAAGCAGGAGTCAGAGGCCCAGCGCTCCATCCTGGCTTGGCTACTGCTGACCCTTATAATCCTCCTTAGGCTCAATTCCTTCCTTGGGAAGTGGTCCAGGGGCTCCTTGAGATTCTGGACCAAAGGCTAGATGTGGAACCCTTGGCTGAGAACCTGTGGTAATGCTCAATCCCCAGAAACAAGGACACGACCAGGACGCCAGGTGGCCTGGAGCTGGGCACACTCCTGTTGATCCTAGCATTGCATTTACTTTACAGATGAGGAAACTGAGGCCCAGAGGGGAAACAGCCTTCTAAGAGGTGGAGCTGGTGTTAGAATCCCATTTCTGACTCCATGGCCAGTGCATTTTCTTCCCACTGCTATGCTCAGAGCTGTGGCCTGGGAGCTTCAGAACCTCCCCGGGGCAGATGGCATCTAGGGGACGTGGCTGTCTAGTGTCTGCATCAGGGGTGGGGCAGGAGTGTGGGCAGGGGAGGAGGTGGTGAGACCTGGTCCCTAGCTGGATCCTGGCCACCACAGTAGGGAGGGTGCAGATAGGCTGAGATCTGCTGCCCAGAGCCATTGCAAAGGGTTTTGTACGGAAAGCTCCAGCCTGAAGGGCTCCTTCCCTCTGCCCCATTGTTCTTGTAGCTCTGTGTCTGCAATCCCTGGCTGCCAGTGGTATGGAAGCCTAAAGTTTTCTCTGACTAGTCTTGCCTCCTCTTGAGGTTTATGTATTTTTGTTAGAAACCAATGTCCTAGCTGGGTTTGGTACCACAAGCCAATTACTGTCCCAGCACTCTGGGAGGCCAAAGCAGGAGGAGCTCGTGTTTAAGCCCAACCTGAGCAACTTCGTGAGACCCTGTCTCAAAATAAAAAAATAAAAGAATGGCTGTGAATGTAGCTCATTGCAAAGACCCTGTACGGATCCCCAGTTTGGTTCAGTCCTCAGTAACACAAACAACAATCCCAAATTCAGCCATAGACTCCCTTCCTGGTATATGCCAGGTTGGTCCCAGCAGAGCTCCTCCACTTCACACCCAGGTGATATGTTTAGCTCAGCGACATTCTCAGCTCTCCTGGGGTAGGAGAGGAAGTAAAAAATTACCCCTAACTGGGGTAATCCATTGAACTGGAGCTGTGGTGCTTTGGGTTGCTGTGTCCCAGGGAGTCCAGGCCTGGGCCTGAGGATTGTGGGTACAGGAGGACTGCAGCATACATGCAGATCACCCCTGCCAAGCTGACAGGGCAAGATGGTGTAGCTGCAGCTGGAAGGGCTGTGTGGGACTGAGGGCCAGTTTCTGAGAGGAACAGGGCCCAAGCTCTTCTCTGGAAAGGAAGCACTCAGATTGCTGCTCACCTCCCCCTCGAGCCTCGTGTTTCGGCTCACTGGTGACGAGCCTCCTTGTTCCCCCATAGGAGTCCTTCTTCCACTGGGCATTCGGTGTCCTTGAGTCAGGCTGCTATGGCACCATTGATGTTGATACCGGCAAGTCGACCCTGTTTGTGCCCAGGCTTCCTGACAGCTATGCTACCTGGATGGGAAAGTAAGGAGCAGTCGCTGCATCATTACTGTGGCTGCCGACCACTGGCCGGCTGGGGTCGCAGGGCCGGGGTGGGAGTTTGGGGCCTGGCCTGCGGGTGGCTACAGGCACGGAGGCAGAAGGGCGGGTTGGTGGTCGGGCCCTTTGCCAGCTCCTGAGTTGGGAAAGAGCGCAGATTGGAGGCACAGTTTGCAGATCCTGATATTGAAGTTTCCAGTTGAGTTAAAATGCCTGAGTCCAGGAACTGGCCACTTCCCCTTGGCCTCAGTTGGAATGGGCCCACATGTATCCTTGTGGTAGATTTGGCTGGGATTAGGCCGAGCAGTGTGGGGGCCTCTCTCGGAGCTCTGCCACTTATATGCAGGGCATTAGTTAAGTCATGCCTGTCTGTGGCACAGATGAGCCTGTCTGTGAGATGGGTAGAAGCTTTGGACTGTGCTTTGTGACGGGTGTGAGTCTGGAGGCTGGGGCTGCCCCCCCAGCCCCCCATCCTCCTGCCTCATCCCCACCTCACTAGCTTGGGCCCTTCTGGGAGCCAGGGGCCATTCCTGCCCGCTCACAGGTGCTGAGGCAGCAGCTGCACTTAACCAGGGATGTTTGAGGTGATTGCAGGATCCCGCTAAATGCTCCCCATCTTCCAGCCTGTCATTTCTGCCTGGAGAGTGATTATTCTGAGCTAATGTGTAAATTGCAGCCTTCACTGCCTGGAGCCCCAGAAGGCTCATTACCAGGTGGGCTGGTGAATCTGTAGCTGGTTTGAATGACAAGGCGCCTGGCTGTTGCAGGGACTCTGGTCTCTTTTCAGAGGGCCAGAGCCCTGTAGAGATTCCCCAGACTCCCTCTGCTTCACCTGCCAGCCCTTCCTGCCCTTTCTCTCAGGTCCTTTCAGCACAGGGCCACAACATCCATTGTTGAGCCTGACTTATTGCTGGGGCTCTCAGGGTGCGGGGTCTAAGCCCATAGGTGCACATCAGTTCTGCTCTAAGGCCACTTGGCAGAATCCGGGCTTGGCCCTGGGCCTTCACCTTTGCTGGGAAGACTCTGTTTCAGGCAGAATTGGCAGCAGAAGAGAAGCGGCCTCTGTTTCTCCTGGGGAATGTTTCAGGCGTGGCCCTCAGGAGGGAGAGCGGGAAGTGGACATGCCCCATCTAGCTGGCCTTTGGAGGGAATGGCTGGGCTACCACTGAGAGGCCTCAGCTGATACTGCTTTCCTTCCTGGTGACCTTTATTGTCCACCTTTATTCCATCCCTGGCTGCCGTATTATAAGGAGGGGTCGCTCTGTAAGCATGGTGGTGTGACCAGCCTGGGCCCTGGTCTTACTGGAGCTGTGATTGGAAGGTGGGCTTCCCAGTGGTTCAGTGTGGCCTCCATGGGGCAGTCACAGGGCTCATGAGTGGCCCATGTACTGGGTAGGGCTCCCGTTCCTTCCTGTGAAACAGCGGTGACACTGTTGGTGAGGCACCGCTGGGGCTGTCGTTACAGTTGCGGTCACCGTGGGATGGTGACATTTGTGACGTTGCCATGAGGTGGCGATGATGCCGGGGGACAGATCCCAAAATTTAGAGATGGCTGCAGCAATGATTTTGGGCAGGGCTGTCACAAAGTGGAATTTGTTTTTCCTCCTGCTTGACTGTGGTCAGGACATCAGTGCATGGCTGTGGCAGTGTTGCTGTATGACTTCTGAGGCCAGAGCATGAAGGGCACTGTGGCTTCCACCTGATTCTCCCTGGGGGTGAATCACCTTGGACCCAGCTGCTCCACCATGAGGAAGCCCTGACTGGTAGCCAGCACCAGCCTCGAGCTCTCGTGAGCTTCCTGGTGGGCCCAAGGCTAGACTCCAGGCCCTAGATGTCATGGAACAGAGCTGAGCTCTACTCTCTGGACTCTGTTCTGATCTTTAGAGTCTATGACGTTGAGAAATGGTTTTCCCTCCATTGAGTGTCCATGTAGCCCTAGTAACTGGCACAACCTTTATAAAGAATTTAGATTTGGTTTCTGTAACAGAATCCTTTCTCCACCTTGATGAGGTCACATGAGCTGAGTTGTAGCTTCGGCCCTTGCCGTGAGTGGCATGTCTTGGGAGTACAGTAATTGGGGCCCTTGTGCTCAGTGGCCTCTGGCTGTGCATGGCACCTACAGTTTTGACCTGGCTGCCCTCTGCAGCCCCCTGTGGCTCAGCCTTCTGGCTCAGAGCTTGTTGAGATGTCTCACTGCTCAGAGAGCAGGTTCAGGAGTCATAGCAGATGCCTCCTGCTGTGAGTTATGGGGATGGACAGTGTAGAGGAACACAGCTTCAGGGAGGGTTTGATCAAGGTATCAGTGGCACCTCCCTTGCAGTTTCTCTCTGGTAGAGGGGTTTTGAGTTAATCTTCTCTTCTATTTTCTTTTATGAAGAGCTGGCTCTGACGAGAAATCAGAGAGTGCCTGCCCACGCATAGAGAGTGGACGTTCTGTGGGGCTGTGGGAGGAGGGGCCGCCTCAGAACCCCACCATGCAGTGGCTACACCTGAGTGAATGTCTTCCCACACCCACCATCTGGGGAGCCAAATGGCTCTTGACTTGAGGGTTGAAAACCCAGGACCTGATTGGTCAGGGACCAGCTGTTAGCAGTTGGCTTTTCTGGAGTGTACTCTTCACTGATACAGGAATAATATGCTGTGCCTTGGCCACAGCTGGGTTCCAGAGAGGCTATTAAAAGTTTCCTTTCATCGGCCCCTGCTTTGCCTTCCCAGCTCATCGTCTAGTGCAGATAAACAGCCTCGGCGACCTTGAGGGTGCAAAGTGGGCCCTGGTGGGAAAGGCTCCGCGTACGCACTCAGCAGGCCAGACCCGGCAGCTTCCGTCCTGAGCGAGGGTCCGGCCCCAGCGCTGAGATGGATCCTTGTCTTCTGCAGCCTTGGCGCCCTGTCGTGGCCACTCCCAGCAGCTCTTTCCCTTCCTCTGCTCTGGGGTGACCGTCGCCAAGCCCCCCTGTCCTGAGTCTTTAAAGGCACAGTTATAATGGGGCAGAGACAAAGGGGCTAGTTGTCCGGCGCAGGTTGGGAGGTGGCCAGATCTGATGTGTGTGGGTGCTTCCAGAGCCTCTGCTGATCAATAGGGCCCTGAGAGTGAGGCTGACGGGATTACCTGGCCTTTGCAATCAAAACCCACCAGACTGAACGTCTGACCTTCAGCTCCTCAGCTTCCTTCCGAGCCTGTATCTGATGGCTTTTGAAAATCCATCTGGCGGATACTGCAACCCAGAGTCACCCGGGGAAACAACGCCCCTGTCTGCAGGATCCTCCGCTTCCTGTGTAAACTGTCCAGCTGTCAGTGCTGCAGACACCCAGGGGGCCATTGGCAGCTTGATGCTGGCCTGTTCTCGTCCTAGCCCTTTTTGGAGCTCAAAGGTGGTAGCTTCTAATTCAATTTTATTTGGAGTCTTTGTTTGCAAAAATGTGATGCCCTTTGGATGTGAAAGTGCTTTCCATCGCGTCCCATCAGATCGAGCTTAGCCAGTTTTGGCTGCTGGGTATCTGGGGTCCTCAGAGCAGGTAGGAAATTTCCTGTGTGACTCAGTGCCCTGTGCAGCCTCAGAGCACGTAGAGGGTGAGTGATTTGGGGCTGAGGGGGAAACCCTCCCAGAACCTCTGCAGCTTCGCTGTGTGCTGCCCCCACCCTTGGCCAAACTCTAGAATGAGAACCAGTGTTCCTGGCCTAGGTTTGCAGGAAGGTGGTATTTGGTCTCCTGAGTGCAAGCTGCCCAGGAGGTACAGCAAGTGAATATCTCCAGGCCGAGAGCCTGAGGTTCTGGCCTGGCTCCTTTATCATGGGGTCCAATGTGGGGTGTGCATGAGTGGTGGGTTTGTGTGGTGGGATGTGTGTGCGGGTGTGGAGGGTGTATGTGGTATGATGTATAAGGGCTATTTTTGGCATGGGGGGATGTGTGGTGCGTAGCATGTGTGTCTGTGGGTTTTCACAGCACTGTCCCCCATGTACGTACACCGTGGGTCACAGGGACCAAGGCTTCCTCAGGCTCACTCTGGCTGCCTAGACTCCCTGTGCTGTTCGGCAGGGTGCGTGGGGCCCTCTTGAAGGGGCAGAGCCCTTCCTGAGAAGGGGCTGAGGGGGCTTCTTTGGCTCTTCCTAGGCAGCCCATACCAGATACCCTCCAGCACCTAATAATCTCTAGCTGTGCTCACCCTGGGGGCAGGCCTGTCTTGATTACTTCTTAGGCAGTAGCTGTCCCTCTGGTGGGCCTGTCTGAACCTGAGCGTCTCGGAGGAAGGGCTGCCACTTGCCCACAGGCGAGGTCTCCAGGACCAGGTGCCTGCATTCCTCTGGAGAGGGCCGCTTTCTCTTTGACAACCTAATGACATTCTGAAATGGTTGCCGACTTCCACTCCAGAGCAAGTGCCGCCGTGTTCTACTGTGAAGGGAGTGAAAGGCAGAGGCATTGTTTGGAGCTGAAGGCAGGCTCTGGCTGCTGGAAATTGATGGTGACTGCTGTAATTTGGCCCTATTACTTATTCATTAACTGTATGCAGGTGGTCAGCCAGCCGCCAAGAGTTGCTCTTTGAAATTTCATTTTCTAGAGGGCCCCATCCCATCTGCGTTGGGTGGCATTAATTTCATGTCTCCTTCCCACGTGAAGCCTCGCGCAGGGTGTTTGTGCTCCATGTACAGGAATCAGGCATCAGTTCTGATTCTGAACTTGAGCTCATGCCTGGGCCCAGCTCCTGGCACAGCAGGCCTGCTTGAGCCAGTGTCCCTGAACACAGAGCCCCTTAGGAGGATGAGATCCTGTCCAGTGAGGGGTCTTCTCTCTCCTATCAGAGCTGTCCCTTGCACCTAAATGGAGAGATTCTGGAATGGGGTGAGCTTTCTTCCTGACCTGTCCTCTCTGGGTCTGCTTTTTTTTATTCTGTCTTCCATATGGTGGAGCCTAGGATGAGCTGTACTTGCTGGACTCCAGACTCCAGATGGAGCGGGGTACAGATCCTCCAAGTGGCCACCCCTCTCCTGGCCATCCTGGCCCTTGGTGGGTTCAGCGTCACCCAGTGACCTCACCAGCCAGCTTGGCAGGACTGAGGTAGACATGAACCCTTCCAAGTCATGGCTGCCATGCCTTCTGTAGCTGATTTGAAGCAGCAGCCTGGCATGTATATCCCTTCGGGTGACATTTAAATGATTTTTACTTTAATTAACCCTAAAATATGAAAAAATAAGTACTATTCAAACTTAATTATCTCTGCCCTTTAAAAAAGAGTGAAATGTGCAGTGCAGACAAGATGCTTGCAGCTCTTCAGATTTTATCTGTCGGTTCTCCTGTTGAGAACCAGGTCTGTGGCTAGGGAGGTACTCTTTGGCCCTTGAGGCCCAGCTTGTACTCTGGCTGGGCTGTGCCCTTGACTTCAGTGAGGAGGGCAAGAGCCACCTGAGCAGAGGGCGCTGGGGGAGCAGGCAGCCAGTGTTTGAGCCCACGTCTTCTTGATTTGGGTAGAGCAGCAGGCTCCCGTGGGCTGGGTGGCCCTTGCCCCACCTTGGCTCCCATGGTCCCTTGCATGGCTATGGCCACCATATGAGAAGTGTCTTGGTGAGGACACAGCTCTGGGACCACCCACAGATCACAGCTCCCCTATATTCACCTCCCCTTTGCTGCCACCTCTTCTAATTGTTAAGCCCTTGACTTTGGGTGCACTGTCTGGAGACCTCCCCAGGCCTCTGGCCTGTTAACCATGACCTAACTAGCAAGACTCATCAGGCGGGAAGCGAAGGGAGGGAGACATTTCTTGATGGCTTCCCTCAGCAAGATGGGAAAGCTGGGAGGTTTGAGGCCCCCATAGAAGTGGAGGTGGGGCTGGGGATTTAGCTCAGCGGCACAGCGCCTGCCTGGCAAGCACGAGGTCATGAGTTCTATTCCCAGTACCGGAAAAAAACAAAAACAAACAAAAAAAGAAGTGGAGTTGACTGGTCCGATGTCCAGCTATATAGTGGCCAAAATACCTTCTGTAGGGGAACCATAGGAGCTGGTCTCAAAATCAGATCTTTTATAGTTCCCATATCTGTTGGGAGTTTGCTTTCCATACCTGTCACAACTGGAGGTGATGAAGTGACATGCACCAAAGCTAGGTTTGGGGACATGCTGATGACGTAGGCACCTGTCTGCATGGAGCTGGGACAGTCAAAGATGACATGGTGGGGGACACCCTGGAAAGCATTTTGGTGATGACCCTGCCTCTTGCTTTTCTGGCTCATGCTTCTGTGCTGTCTACAGGGTCAGGGTCCGGTCAGTGCTCAGAGTGTCACAGCTGAGCAGCTGAGGGTATACAAGCTCCCTGTAAGCCAGCCCTTCGGCTGAGAGCTCCAGAATCCAGGCAAGGCGCTTGTCATCTGCTTTTACCCTCAGCTAGTTGCAGCTGTGCTAATGGAGGTGTCAGACCTTGGCCACTTAACTTTTGAGTCCTGTCTCACATGTGGAAGCGAGTGTGACTGAATTGTGCAAATTTAATTAACGGTGGGAACTTGATACCTAGTGATCACTTCAGAGAGGCAGAAAACTCCAAGGGCATTGTGGGCTGCAGTGAATGGCTGATTGCAGAGACCTGAGTTCTTGGCTTGAGCTGAGTTCTCTAGCTGGTCCAGCTTACTTCGTGTGGCTGTGAGCTCTCTGCTGCTGGGCTACAGCCTACCCCTGTGCCCCAAGTCCCAAAGCTCTCTCCCTCCCCTCTTGCACCTGGGGCTCCCCAGGAACCCTTCTCATTTACATACCCTCCTTCAAGGGCTCAGGAAGCAGACTCTAAAAGCCATCTGCTCTGCTTTCTCTGAGGCCCTGTGGGATGTGACACCTGCTGATGACAAATGAGACCATAGGCATTCTGGGGGTGGGGAGCGGATGGGGGTAGCTACTCTTGTGAAGATGTGAAGGCCAGGTGTAGGATTGCACAGGATGGCGTGCACATGCGTCATTGGACTTGGCTGGTAACAGCCTGTCCCCGTACAGTCAGTATGTTCCTCTGTATGTAAGTTCCATTACCAGCAGTGACATTGACTCATCTGCTGACTGGGAGCCTGGGGGTGGGGGTGGTGGCATGCTGGTCCCAAGCTGGAGGCCTGCCCAGTGTAGCTGTGACCCAAGGTCCCACCAGCCTCATTCACGCTGTCTCTTCTCCCTGGCTGGTTTTTCAGGATTGATGAGTAGGCTTGAGTTTTTCTAATCACGTTGAGTAATACTGATACTGACTTAGTTAAAATGTTAATTTGTTATCTTTCTTTTGAAGAGATTCCATGCGAGACTGGAGGCAGCTTGTTTTGTGCCCCAAAGGGTGGGGCCCATTGGCTGCTGCCTTTGAACTCTCTAGTATAGAGGGGAATGGTGGTGCAGGCAGCCTTGTCTTCCTCTGCCTGCTCCAGACAGCCAGGGGCACAGAAGAAGGAAGCCAGCTGCTATGAGGTTATGAAGGGAAGCAGGTGTGAGTGCGTGGTCACTCTATGTCCCAGTGTCCTTTGAGTTTGAGTCTGCTGGACAGACCCAACTTGGTGCTAGGTGCCCACTGTGATAGGGTTGGGTGTGGAGCTGTGGGATTTGCACTTGGTGGGCAGGACGATGCCCATACCAAGGCTTGACCTTGGCATTCCTTGTGCTTCCTTTTGAGGATCCATTCCAAGGAGCACTTCAAGAACAAATATGCTGTGGATGATGTCCAGTACACAGATGAGGTAAGCGGCTGACGCCTCCTGTCTGAGCAGCGCTGGGTTACCAGTAACTCTTCCACTTCAGGACTTCCTCTCCTCCCACTGCCACAGCCCAGGGACCCTGCCTCTTGGCTGTCCGCCCTGCTGGAGCACCCCTGTTTAGAAAGAGCAACTCATATCTCTCCAGGCTGAGGAAGCTAGTCTTGGACTGGGCAGTGCGCCTGGCTCAAGTGAAGCATCTGGTGACCTGGATTTTGGCCACTGAGATGCACCAGAGGAGGACATCTCTGAGAGTTAGCCTCCTGCAGTGGGAACAGAGTTGTACCTGGGCTTGACCTGGGCCTCCCCACAGGCGCTCTCCAACTTCAGGGGCCACTATTAAAGGAGCCCAGGGCTGGGGAAGATTGGTGGGGTCAGCTGAAGTTAGGGCAGGGCTCAACCAGGAGTCCCATAGTTTTAGTAAACAAATGAGCAAGACCCCCAACACTACAGCATGGCCTAGCACACAGAATGCCCCTCTGCTCTGTCCCTGGGTACTGTCACAGCCCCTGTATGCTTTGTAAGTCTGTGCTGGATAGAATGGGAAACAGACAGAAATCAGTGACAGTCACTGGAGGTCCAACCCAGACCTGGCAGGACCAGCTGGATGGGGTCCCTGTGGCTACATTTCCCCAGACATGACCCATATGTGGATACATGCTAAGAGCTGGAGCTACAATGTGAAGTGGCCAGGAGAGGCCAAGCAGCTCCCTCTTACCCTGGGGCAAGACACAGGCTGTGTCAGGGGATGACAACACCAGGTAAGAAGCAGGTTCCCGGGATCCTGGCCAGGTACATGGCACTGTGAGGAACCGGTCTCTCTCCTCGCACTGTTGGGGCCCTGCCTGGGCCTGCCTGCTTGAGGATGGACAGTGGTCCTTGACCCCGTAGACGCCGGCCTCAGCAGCACCCTGTGCATAGGCCGGCCCGGTCCTGTCTCCAGTTTTGCAGTTCTGGAATGCCACTTCCATTTCTCTGACTGTTCACATCTCCACTGAGCCTCCCCTGAACTCTAGGGCCATGCTGACATCTCCACCCTGCCCTGTCGTTTCACATTCTTCTTGCAGTGCCTTTGCCCAGTCCTAGGGACACTCAGGGCATCAGAGGCAGTTGAAACCTCGGACTCCACCCAGCAGTCCAGCACAGGAAGTAACTGCATAGGCGAATAGTCACTGAAGCATAGTGGGACCTCATCAGGGCTCCCCAGGAGCACCTCATTGAAGAACTTCTCTCTTCCTCAAGCCTTGAAGGCCTGTGTCTGCAGCACCTTCTACCCCATTGGATCATGGAGAGGGAAATAGCTTCTGATGACTTCTTCTGTTAGGGACAGGGGTCTGCAGACGAGAAAGTACAATAGGGACCACCTTAAGTCATCTAGCTAATCCTGACTAGAAGGAGTTAAAAACAAACTTTACTAGAGAGATTCCCCTGGGAAGCAATTCAAGGACAGGGGTAGAGAGAGAAAAACCAGATAAAGAAAGGCACCAGATGACCTTAGGACTTGCACCAAGAGACCAGAAAAACAGCTGACTGGCAGGACACAGACGGAAAGCCAGGTATACAAATGATAAGCCGCCCCACCTCCAATAAAATACAGGAAAAACAAAGAGGAGGGCTGACTAATTTTAAGACAGTGTGTACTCACAGCTATGCACTAACATATACAAACATATACATATATTCTACAGTCACTATATTGTTTACTCTAGGGTCATCGTAGAGTACAGTAGATATCTACACATCCCCTTACCAACTCTAAGCTAACCGTGAACAAGGTATTCCCTTGCCACTCCAAAGATAAGGCTTTGAAAGGTTGGTCAAGGACAAGCAAACAGACACAAAGAAGCTGCACGTAGACCTCCAAAGAAATGATGCTAGGCAGAAGTGCCTGGAAACCAATCCAGCTATGGCAAGTTCCTGGTGGGGGAAAGAGTAACTTATTCACCCTAATAAAGCAGCCAGGAACAAAGGCCCTTGGGTCTTCCATCTTTCTGGAGCCCCCTCCCCTGATTCTTATCAAGGTAGGTAGCTATTGTCTCCTTTCTCCCTCTTCTTTTTCCTCTTTACAAATAAAGTGTCTTCTTTTCATTAAACTTTGTCCCTCTAATTTTGTGTGGGGGCTGAGTTACAGTCGCAGTGGGCTGCTCGGACAGCAGAGCAGCAGTGCTCGTTCCACAGATATCTTTGGTTCCCTGACCAGAACCCAAACGTGGCACTGTTATGTGGTTTCAGGACCAAACTTTTGAGGGTGACATGTAATGTCTAAGAGAGTGTTAGTACATAGATGACCCATTGTATTGGTCTTTGTGTACAGGATCTAAAATAGACTGAACATTTATTTGCATGCCCTTGCTGACTTTATATTTCTAAGTCCTAGAGAGGGAGGGGTCTGCCCATCCTTTATTCTCATTTCTTTCCTGATCCTCTTCTTTCTCAGGTGCACCCCTACCCCCATAAAGGACACCTTAATGTTACTGCCCTTTGAGACCTTCACCTTTCATCCCTCTTTGCTACGAAACCTGGAGGGAGCAGCCGGGTCGGGCCTTGTCTCAGGGACCTGGGATGGGGTCCTGTCTCAGCTGGTGCCCGCTGCTGAGTCAGAGCCATCCATGAGCCACAGCCTCCCCAGTCTGGCATTTTGGTCTTGATGAGTGGGCGGAAATTCACCTCCATTTGTGCTATGATTTGGGGAGATGTGGGAGAGAGCTGGACAGAAAGGGAAATCTTAGGTGCCAGAACAGGAAGTCCTTCAGGATAGGATAGAATGACAGCCCCACAGACCAGCTTTTTTCTTAAGGTAGAATTTTATTTATTTTTATTTTTATTTTTATTTTTTTTGGTTTTTGGTTTTGCTCCGGTACCGGGAACCGAACTCACGACCTTGCGCTTGCCAGGCAGGCGCTTTTGCCGCTGAGCTAAATCCCCAGCCCCTGTACTTCTTTTAAGTAATGTGTGTTCAATTCATGTGTCTGTCTATTGATTGGGCTATTGATTTTTTTTTTTTAATATCTTTTCAGTTCTATGTGTGTTGTCAAATTAATTCTCTGTCAGAAG